>NC_088102.1:37258015-37561046 GCF_036370855.1 Dromaius novaehollandiae
AGTATTAGTAACAAGAACTTGTCATATCACTTCATGTGCAAAACCAAGTATTTCATAAAGAAAGAAAATTAGACGTTAAATACATTGTAAGAATCACAATGGTCATATTTTAAAAAAGAATAATATATACCCACATACATGCACTTTCTCAAGTTTTCGAAATGAGGGAATGCAGTCACCTAATTCATATTCAAAATCCACATGACTTTAATACATGCTCATGTTTTCAACTACAGACCATTTTCACCACAGCATATCTGCTTCACAGTAAATAATGTGTTGAACTTCTTGTATTGTATTATTTCCATCACTTTTATCTTACTACCATATTTTTCCTCTGAAAGAAGACTGAAAACTAGGAAATACCAACAAAATTCTAACAGTGAAAAAGATGTTGGGAGTTTTTTAACCTAAAAGTGCCTATAAACTGTCCTTTCCTTAAGATAACATGTATGGCTCATAAGAAGAGGCTAAAAACACTGCTTATTTATAGCACAATTAGGTGATACAAGGGGACCTACATTTGTGATTCATCACTGTTTTCAGAAGTGCCTGATAGTTAAGTCATAAGAATAATTTATTTAAATTTCTTAAGAACGTGATAAATCTACATCTTTCAACAAGATCCTGAGCATCTCCAGTTTCCATTGATGTCAACAGAAAAAAAAGGCATTCAGCGACGTGTTACGATTTTTACTTGCCCTAATTGCCTAAACTTGGTAAACTTAGAAGTACATACACATATAATGAATGCTTGTAAACAGCAACACTGTAAAATACACAAAATCAAGAAGACTGATAATATGAACAATTAAAATATTTAAACTTATGACTTTTATTTCTTCCTTTTAGAAATGTACTTTCCCAAAGGATTATATTTCATCTCTTGATTATATCTGTAGCCAGATATAATCCTCATAGCTACGTAATTTAAGAAACAATATTAAATCTTTGCAGTAAATCACCTTCAATATTTTGTGTGCCTTTGGTATTGAATTTTAAGGTCTGCAATTTGAAAAAAAGAGACCACTGTCTTGCTATTACTCAGCAGGATACAGATTCCTTTTTCTAAGTGGAATTCCAGACATTCCATCTGTTTCCCATAAAAGTAGAAGATAGTTGGTCTTAAAGTAGAACAGCAATGGTACATCTAAATAGTGTAGGAAGAAACCACATCCAGCCAAATAACACACCTATAGCAGAAAAGTTTCTTATCCTTTATATAAAATTCAAGCATATGAATCAGTGCTTGAGCTTTTTAAGAGAAAACAGATCAGTTACAAGTTATCGAAAAAGACTGACATTTCTTCACTAGTAATTAGATAAAACCAACTTTTTAAAGTCAGATTTACAAAGTGACTGCATTCAACAGACAGACAACTATGAAAATGGGAACAAAGGAGGGAACACCTATCTTTGGTTCTGCTTTCACTGTCTCAAAGATAGCATATGGCTGTCCGAAAAAAAAAATTTCACATGATTAGAATTATGCATCTAATTTATTATGTATACAGAATGTGCATTTTCCTATTGTGAAAGCAAATCTCCAGGTTACTATGCTTAAATGTGGTAACTGCATATGCAAGCAGTGATTTGCATACAAAATTTGTGCACATAGTATGTGTGCTATGCAGTTTACTGATATGATAGTGTTTTTAAAATTTGGTTGTTGTCTGACTAGCCAGGATATTTTAAATATGCGTGCACATGCAAATACACACATACGTGCCCAAAGTTAATCTAACAATTTTAAAAATCCCACAAAACTCAGAAACTTCAGATACAGCTGTAACAATATTTCTATAGAGTATTTATTGTAACAAGTGCAAGCTCAGAATTAAGTTAGTCATGAAAAAATGTACAAGACAAAGTATTTCACTAACTATATGCAACAAGGAAAATTGCAATTACATTTTTCTCTTAAAAGAAATGCATGTTTTTGCCATGTTCAGGAAATCACAAAATGGCCTACTCCTTTTGTTAAATTCCTTTTAAAGTATTTCTCCTAGGCATAGGCCAAAATAATTCATTATGTTCTTTCTCAGTTATTCTCACAATTTATAGTCATACAAATTACAGGCCCAACCCCCAAAACACCCAGGACAAACTTTAATCATAAATACCTCTTTGAATTCATATTACAAGCACGGGCCTGAAGGATTGGGCTCTATAATTTCAATGTCAATACTGAAAAGAGAATGACAAAGCCTTAAAATACGAAATAAGTAAAGCTTTTTTCTTTGTGCACTTAAACATGTGCACATAATTATGATATAAACAATCCCACTGGTTTTACTATACCTGCACTTCCATACTTCATGGTAAATGTACATACATCACAGAAACACCTACAAAACAATCTACACCACAGAAGCAACAAAATATATGAATACTGACCTTTTAAACAGAGCTATTACATTTGTTCTGGAAAAGGAAAACAATGGAAAACAAAAGTGGGACAACAGATCTTTCTAGAAATATTATTATATATTTTGTGAAAGAACTCAGTAACATTTCTCTGAAATAAAACATTTGAAATTCTTTATGAATTTTTAATGCAATCACCTGAAGTTTACTCTGTAGTCTACCTGTTATACTAACGGAAACCCACTTATCAAAAGGTTTCCCATTTTTACTAAAGACTGTGTTGTGCAGACATATGTCAATAAACTGCAGACACAGTGAAAGAATGCTGAAGGAGAGGGATGGACTATTGACGTTTCTGACATTCTTAGTCAAATTAACATCCTGCTTTTGCTTTACAAACATGGATGTAAGAGAAATTTTGTGGATTATATGCATCACTAACTCTTCCACAGTTAATAAGTCTACATGATTTCCTATTACTTTATTTATACATTAATGGTCCTGATGAACCTATCAGATTGAAAGGGGGATAATGACAATTGGTGAGGAAAACTGCTTTTAACTATCTTCAATATAATAATCCTTTTAACAGTTTTTTGACTGATCTTCCCTTTTTTCAACAAAAACAATAACCTAGGTATTAACTCTGAAAAAGGAAAGTGAAAAGATACAAAACAGACTCTCTACAGAGCTGATACACGTTATTCCCTGTGTTCTGTATCATAGCACTGTCTCAGCCTAAGCACAGTATTTGGATTGGGTGGTTCTTTCTCCCTACCGGTCTTGAAACTATTGCGATATTGTTAATGTTCAAACACTACATGGGCTTTTTGACTTACTGGCATCAAGTATTTTGTTTTAGGGATAACTGTACTATTAAAGAGAAGTTATTCAGAATCACAGAAAAATTTTTAGTCAAAATTTAAAACTTGAGAATACATTTTGGGTCTTAACACATCAGGCAATGGGTAATCACAACAATGTCACTGCCATGCATTTATTTAGCTTTGTGAAGGTACTATATTTATTGCAGAGCAAAAACAGTATTACACGGAAGCAGAAAAAAATCCACTTTTTTGTCAGAGGTAGGTCTAGTTTAAATCAAACGAGTTGGGGCAATTTACTTCGCAACTATGTATCTGATACTTCCCATTGTAGTAAAATATTTGCGATGTTTAGATAAAATATTTTAAACAACTTGCATGTTAGCTTGTTAGATGCTGACTAGAGAAGTCCAACTTACACTGTTACTATTGAGGCTAGTTTCCTAGTGCGGAGGCATGCGTAGCTATTGATGGCTATCGCTAGCTGTCGATCTGGACGGGCATTTTAGCTTTTGGGCTGGGGCCAGGGCCAGGGCCAGGGCCAGGGCCAATCCTATTCTTGTTAGGCATGCAAGGAGTCTTGCCATCGATACCTCTCGATATCGAGGGGCATCAAAGCCTGTCCAATTCCACACCTATCAATAGACAGCGATATCCATCGGCATCGATAATATCGCTGCCCATGGATATTGATGCCTATCAATAGACAGGAGCTGCCGATCGCCAGAGGCATGCAGAGCTTTTGGTGTGTGGGCCGTGTTGCTCTTGGGAGGCACCGAGGCCTATCGACATTGACCGTTTTTGGGATCGCGGGCCCTTCCAGAGCATTGATTTCCATAGGCATCACGCAGGAAGGACACGCAGAGGTAGCGAGCCCTCTCGCTCTGCGTCACAAGCTGTCGATCTCGAGAGCTCCGTAGCCAGGGGTAGGCATCGATGTGGAGGGGCATGCGTAGCTATCGATGGCTATCGCTAGCTGTCGATCTGGACAGGCATTTTAGCTTTTGGGCCGGGGCCGATCCTATTCTTGTTAGGCATGCAAGGAGTCTCGCCATCGATACCTCTCGATATCGAGGGGCATCGAAGCCTGTCCAACTCCACACCTATCGATAGACATCTAGTTACTCTAGACTTCATTGTGAAGACTACTGCACTCAAACACAAAATATATACAAAGAGGAAGACGATAGAGTTTTTCAGGACTTTTAAATGAATTTGGTTTCGGGTCTACTTCAGATAGGTGTTCAACTCCCTCTGCTGTGATAACTACAAAAATGTACCTATGAATAAGGTTCTTGATTCTCTAGCTTGAAGACTTATGATACACTCTGCTCCAAAACCTATACAGAGTATACCTCATTAAACAATTAGCTATTTTATCTGGAAAGATTATTATGCATGTATATCTAAATACAATTTTTGTTTTCAAAAGAAACAGGAATTCTGAATGACTAATCTATGAAGTTTTAAGAAAGCCTAAAAAGAAGCAGAACATAAAGCTATCCCAAAAAAAGAAATATTCAAGATGATCAAGAGGACAGCTCTCTAGAAGGTAGATTGGTAAAGTCAATCCAACAGACTTTCTAATGTCGCTAAATGGCTTTAATGAGCATAAACCTTAGACTGCCCTAGACTTTAGCAGGTCCCTTAAACATTTCAAGAAGAAACTATAAAACTAAGTTTCTGTATACCTTTCAGGTAACCTGATGCTATGTGGCGGACTGATGAATGAATTTTTTGCCTTAAACATTTCTTGGTGCATGGGGTGCAGGCAGGCCACAACCCCGAACAAGCCATCTGTCCCTGGCGGAAACAGGACTGGGCTGCTGCGACCCCCGAGATGGTCTCCCTGCGACCACCTGGGACACACCGAGCCTGCACTGAACGAGACCACAATGGGGCAGAGACTCTGGGATCTGGACTGTAAATTATTGTCCGTTTTTAGCACAACTTCTATAAAACCTGCTTGGCATGAGTGGCTAAATTTGCTGAAGCCTTAGGCCGCACTCCCTAGTACAGTGAGAAAGGGCCCAGAGCTGCTGCAGGTGGGAATGATAAGGGAGTTACCAGCAATTTGCATTCCTGTGCACTGCTGAAATAGTGCTAATTGCTGGAGTTATCACCTTCTTTGTCAGGACCTTGAGAGCTAATGGCTGGACCCAAGAATGGAGACACACCTGTCAGCAGAAACGGCAACAGTAAACGGCCTACCTAGGGACAGTGATGAGACCCAATAAGGAGCAGGAGACCGCAGACCCAAATACTACTACTGGTCTGAACTACCACGTGAGGGGTGGGAAAACAATTTGAAAAAGCTATAATTGCCGAGGGATTTCTTTGTTTGGCCCCCTCCTCTCGCCCCCTCTCTCGGCCCTCGCTCCTCGTCCCTCGTCGGAGGCACCTAGCTTGAGCTGTGATTCGAGCAGAGTCAGCGGAACATCACTGACCTCGGAGTGGTGGTAGCTAGCTTCCTCTCTACTTTTCCAACTTTTCTCTATCTTTTCCCCTTACCCTTGTTCTGTTCCTTTTTTCCCTTCGCCTCCCCTTCGCCTTCCCCCCCCCACACACCTTTTCTCCCCACTTCGTGGAAAATAAAGGTAAAAGGCTGTACGATATTTGACCGGTTTTAGCGTCTTAATCTCGTCCTTGGGATCGTAACGAAACCCTCCCGATATTGGATCGGGACATGCTAACATTAGCATTCATGGACAGCAGGTGAATGCACATGCAGGGCTATGGTTACATTAACATAAATGAACTCCATTTACTGACACTGAGCATCTACTTATGTAACATCAAGGTTTTCTATAATGATCATTCTTGCAATGATTATAGAGCTTACATGCATCTTATCTGAAACAGATGTAATCTTTTAAAAGAATATTAATTGCCAGATTATTTAGGGAAAAATCTTAAATATCTATGGAAAAAATGAATATATGAATTAAATACGATGTTATGCAAGGAATTCCCCTTTCTCTGATCTTTACAGAATCACAGAATGGTTGAGGTTGGAAGGGACCTCTGGAGATCATCCAGTCCAACCCCCTGCTCCAGCATGGTCACATAGAACAGGTTGCCCAGGACCATGTGCAGATGGCTTCTGAATATCTCCAAGGGTGGAGACTCTACAGCCTCTCTGGGCAACCTGCTCCAGTGCTCAGTCACCTTCACAGTAAGGTTTTTCCTTAGATTCAGATAGAATTTCCTGTGTTTCAGTTTGCACCTGTTGGCTCTTGTCCTGTCACTGGGCACAACTGAAAATAGTCTGGCCCGATCCTCTTTACACCTTCTCTTTCAATATTTAACACATCGATAAGATCCCCCCTCAGTCTTCTCTTCTCCAGGCTGAACATTCACAGCTCTCTCAGCCTTTCCTCATATAAGAGATGCTCTAGTCCATTAATCATCTTCACAGCCCTTTGCTGGACTCACTCCAGTAGCTCCATCTCTCTTATACTGTGGAGTCCAGAACTGGATACAGTACTCCAGGTATGGCCTCACCAGTGCTGAGTAGAGAGGAAGGATCACTTAAGAGCAGCTGCCTAACCCTCTTCATCTACAGAGAAAACCTTCAGACTACAGTAATTGCATAAGCTACTTTGCTTTCTGTACATAGCAGCTCCGTGAAGGAAGCGGCAGTACAAAAGAGTTTGGGCAGTTGAGACTTCCCTTCCATGATGAAAAGAAATACAAAACACAGAGAACTTCAACTTTCAAAATTATGATCTAGATACTAAAAGAAAACTAGTTTATTCTTGTTTTAATTATTGTTTAATTATTTGCAGACTGCATTTTTTTGTGTCAATGTAATGCTAATTCACCAAGCTGAAATATGCATGCTAATTACTTTAAAGTATTTTACACTAGATGGCTATGCAGGAATGAGTCAAAAAACATTCCTACAATTTCAGCCTGTATTAATTTTTAAGTGTGATTTTGAGAGTCTTTTTCTCTTTGTAACAAGTAACCAAGAATTGATTGTTTTGTTTCAAAGGACAAACTAACCACAATTTTCAGCTGTGGCTGACAATAGGCTGTCGTACAGATGAAACAAACTCTCTGAAGGGGGCATTCGTTTCACAAAGTTATGTTAATGATTAATTATATTGCACTTGAAATGCTGTGATGGCCTCTATAGACAATATTTAGCCAGTTTGACTAGACCCACTTGTTAAAATCACTGCATTCCAAATTTAGTTTGCTGTACCATAAAAACCACAGGAATGGACAGAAGGTTTCAATTTTGCATATTTCCTCCAGTACAGGAAGAATAAAATGTGCTCAATTCACTGGCCTGAAAGTTATAAAATCTAGAATGAAGCACAGATACCAATAAAAATCAGGTGCAATGGCAGAAAGTGTATATCAATTAAGCTTGCAAAGTGATCTGAAGACAGAAAAAACTGACATAGAACACTGAAATCTAAAAATGAAAATCTTCATTCCAAAGTTTTTAATAAAAATCATTTGAAATATATTATCTCCTGTCTACAGCTTTCAAAACTCTAATAAATAAACTACAACAGTCTTAATATTATCTATACCATATTTCACTTAACCTGTTGATTACAATCCAACACAGATATGCTGTATTAAGAGAATATCCAAAAAGCACACAACGAAAATGAGAGACAGCCCATTTTGCATTTGGGCAAGGTATTTAAGCATTCAGCTAGTGCTTGGATAGTTCCTAAAACAGTAAGTTAAAGCACAGTGTTTGATGGCATTGCTAGGGTTAATTTCAAGGAACAGACTATTCTCCAAGTATGGGATGAATCAGTAAATGCCACAGAAGAAAAATGAGATTATGAAATTGTTCTAAAACAGCAGTGTGAAAAAACAATGGATTGTTTATACATTTTAAAACCAAAATAAGTATTGTATAAGTTTATGAATTAATGACCATTCATTTTTTTAAATAAATGCTGGAGTATGAGAAAGTTGATTTCCAAAGCAGAGTAAAGAAATGCATGTCTTTTGACTCAGCAGTCAATGAATCCTCTAATATACATATGTGAAAAATCTGTTCTAGAACAGAAAAGAATGATTATACAAGACACTGTTTTATAGTTCCCAGGTATATGCATTCAAACTACCCTGTTTCAGCATATTATTACAAATAGAATACCTTTATTATTTTTGCTTTTTCCCCCCTGAAAAAAGAGTGTATATATTAATATATAAATACATATTATATATTACATATATTAAGAATTTCAGAAAAGATCCTGATGACAAATACAGAAACCAAAATGTCCCAACACAAAATCCTGTTTCCCGTAAGAAGAATATTTCAGACTACATACAGAGATCTTTATGAAATAACATTACCTCTTTTGATACCTGCTTTAAATGAAATGAAGATAGCAAAAAGAATTATTAATGCTTAACACATTATCTCATCAGGTCAGGACATTTAACACTGCCACTACAAATTGCTAATCCCATCAAATTTTATAATAAAATGCTTTTTACCTGCTTCTTCCCTGTTAAAACTTTCACTAGGAGTTTAGTCATATTAAATAGCTCAAAATCATTCCTATCTCTACTTGGTACAGATTGTTTTCTTTTGTCTACATCACAGATTTTGGTCACATTTAGGTGTGGAGTGTTGCTTTTTGAAAGCAACAATCTTCTGTTTAGTGAAGAATATAAGACTAAGATGTATAGAGATGAATTAGCACACAACTTGACAGTTCTCTCTAGCTTTCAACAAAAAAGGTAGCTAACAAATAAGTTCACTTTATTTCTGCATGAGATTCTGGTATCCTGTATCAAGACTGTATATCAACAGTATTTAATTTAACTTAACTTAACCTTACTGTTCATACAGTTAGTCAAATTGCACATCACCTGGCAGCTCATAGCTTCAAGGAAGTTACTCCTAAGTAAAGTGTAGTTTGGGAGACATGTTGAAATGCAGCAGACTAAGAATAACCTGAATTAGAAAGTGTTCAGTGCATGCTGTGTTCTAGAAACAAGACTAGGGAAATTTATAAATCAAGATTAGAATTGAACATTAAAATTTGCTGTCCTTACAGTGAAATTTGTTTCCTGTTATTTGCATGCTCAGTAGAGTTTATAAAAGTAACCAATATTACTCCATGTCCAAAACTGTCTAAACGTAAGAAGAACAGCACAGAACCATGTAGTAGCCTCCTATTTCTAAAAGTAGGCACTGAGAGCTAAGCTAGTACTTGCCCTGCATAGTTTGCTTAGTGCACTTGTCCACTGTTAGGTGTGAAGAGAAACAATATAAATAATGACTACAGACAGCCTGAAAGAGAGTGGAGAAAGATAAATGAAGCAAAAGCTGTCAAGAGCGCTTTCCACATAATCCAGGCATGAGAATCATTGTAAGATGTTGAACTAGAGCCCCAGACACCTGTATCAAATACTTAATGCCATGATGTCACATATAACATATTTTACATTAATAAGGAGAGACAGAATGAGATAGCTAAAGACATCCTAGTGTTAGTGAGCCTGGGGCAGTTGGAGTTAGCCTTAAAGAACTGCTGCTGGGCATGGAACATCCATGCAAAAACCACTAAAATCAAGACTTTCTACATAAAATTTAGTTGGTAAAAACTAACATTGTGCTCTTACATAATTCCATCTCCTCCTGCACTGAAGCTTTGGTTTTCCTCTTGCAGCACTTTATTGTTAGGACAAAAAAAAAAAAAAAAAAAAAAAAAAAAAAAAAAAAAAAAAAAAAGCCTATCGCAAGTCCAAATAATTATTAATTCAACAGAAAACAAAACGAACATTGCTCTTAACCTTCTGCCACCAACATCAGCAGAAATGAGGGGGGGGAAAAAAAAAAAAAGGAGAGATGTGAAGAAAATAATGACTAAATAGATTTTTTTTTCTTTCCATAGCAGTGTTCTGTTTTCCAGCATTTAAGTCAGTTATCACTCTGCAGACAAGCCATCTGAGAATTTCCTCAAAGAAAATTCTGTAGAAATTTCCTGAATTCTACTCAGGAGACTAGAACAATTTAAAATTATTTATCACCTGACCACCACCTTAGAAAATCTGATAATCTCACCATTTGATGTATGTTGGTAAAGGAACTACAAGTAAAGACTAGTGAATCAATAACCTTTAAAAGTGAAACAGAGTGATGGAATGTTGTTTTTCAGTCAGCATAATGTTTGCCAATACTCAGACATGTTTTTCCCCATGAAATGCTAGTTCACTTTGCTGTTTTTCAGTCAGCATAATGTTTGCCAATACTCAGACATATTTTTCCCCATGAAATGCTAGTTCACTTTTCTTTTTTTTTTTTTAAACCCCATGAGATTACAGGGAGGTCAACTGTGAAGATGCAAGTTAGATTTAGCCTAATCACTTTCTACCTGGCAAAAATCCAAATACTAAAGCAGTATAATATAATTAGTAGCTTAGAGTTGTTTTAATGTATGTATTTGCATGTTTAAGCAGGTTCAACAATGCAGCAAACTGTGACACACCTCTAATGGCTAACCAAGGTCTTCCATTCCCATACACTCAGCATCAATTCACTGTATTTATCTATTCTTCTACCTGTGTTCTCAGACCGCTTCTGTCAAGCACTGAAAATACATTTATTAAGGTCTTACCAAACCAGACATCCCAAGGACGGCTGCTAAACTAAGCACATATTGACAGGCTTGAATATCAAAACTGAGTAGTGATTTCAGCATTAAATTCTTAAATGACGCTGCCCATACAGGTCTCTATGATCACTCATACTTCTGTGTGACTTCTCTAACGATTCTGTGGGATTATGGAAGTCCTAATTGATTTAATCTTTCAGAAAATGCAAATTCAGAACAGCCTTAACAAAAGTAGTAATATATACAGCAGATACATATACAGAAAAAATATTTAAAAGGTTTATCGGATTTTTCCTTCTCCTCACAGAAGACTTAAAAAAATGAAGGGGGAAGAACAAAGGGGGGGGGGAGATAAAATTCTCCAAAATTGAAGAAGTCATCTAATGTCATCTACCATCTGTCTGGTATATTGAAGATACCTGTTTTCCTTGATTATCTATGTCAAAGTATATCAAACATGCTCACATAAAAATTACCCCATTATTTAACAGTTAACATAAAAGTTAGCTAGTATTTATGTAGCACCTTTGTTTCTAAAGGACATTGAGGTGCTGCACTACATATAAATTGTTGGTTAGAGAAATAAGCAAGTCAAACATTCAGCAATGCACATCATAACAAACAAAAAAACCAGCATACAACTAGCAAAAAAAGAAATACCTGAAACCAAAGAAGTATGCACAATAAAATTAACTGAGTTGGAATCAGCCTCTGATATTGGTGTATATTCCTGTATAGTCAAACACAATTCTGATATTTAAAGATTAAAAAAAAAACCCTGTGATTTCAATTCTGTTTCACTGTTTACATTGCTAGTTCCATGTCAAGAATGTTAAAGGAAATCTAATCCCTCTTGTTAAAGAAAAATCACCAAAATAGGGAAAACAGGTTTTATTCCAGAAGCATCTTGAAAATTGAGAAGATAGGAACTCTAATTTTATTGAAATTTGAATATACTAAAAATAATTTATATAAATCTAGTAACTTCAAGTAAGTTTTAGCAACTTATTCCCCAGAGATGAAAATAAGCACAAAAATTAAAATTTCTTCCTTTATGTTCTTTGTTGTCAGAAGATCAGAACAGTTGTCTCTTAAGCAGCATTAGAGATTCTAAAATAGTTTTGCAGGTCCGTATCTTATCTATAAAGAAAACAGTCTGGGAAAAGCAAAAGGTAATTAACCGTAACTTAATACTGATGACATTCATGTTTGCTCTAGTTCTTTCCATGACACCAAACTTAAAAGGAGAGGAATTTAAATCAAGAGTTTGTAGTTACATCATTAGCTTTGTCACCAACTCATTGAGAGACACTGGCCATGTCATTTATTGTGCTGTGCCCACTATGCCATTCATAGTATATCCATTTCTCTAAAATGCTTTGACTTCTGCAATACAATGTCAGTTTAAATTATGATTATGTATTGCAATGTCACATAACGTTTCTATTTTGTAGGCTTTTATTTTCAAAAACATTTTTCTGATTTTAAAGTTATCAGGTCACTCACATCTTTATTTTCTTTGCCCACTCTTTACACATAAAGTTATTTAACATCTGGAAGAAAATGTCTAGCTTATCACAATCATCTGAGGACTTTACATTTGGACTTTTGATTTAAGAATTTACCCAAGTGATCAGAATCAACTAAATTAAGAAAAAGCACATAGCAAAAGAAAATAAATCCATCACCCATTTCAGCTCACTATCCTAGACTTTCTATGGTACTTTAATCCCATAAAATCGCAGAGTAAAGCCTGTTACGATATAAAAGGAAAGTGCAAAGCTCCCAATTTAAGGACTAGTAACAACTCATTAAAGTAAGGACACATACAATCTGAAGCATTAGAATGTATGCTGAAATATAATTAGTGGCTATGAATCAAACCTGGATGGATTGAACTAATTCCTGGAATGCTATTATGGAGAGTACCTTGTGGAGAAAGAATGATCCTTCTGTTTGCACAGCAACTAAATAGCTTCAATTTATTTTTAAATTGACTTGAATAGAGATAAAGTCCCAGCATTTCAAAATGTGGCCTTCTAAATATAATCAGCCTGAATTATGCCTGTTTCACACTGCAGTACTTGCAACCTGGTTACAGGCAGAAGGGATAAGGCTGCACTCAGCTTATTTCACTGCTTAATTTATATGGTAATTACCATACCACAGCCAGAATGGAGAGCATCTGCCAAAACTGAAGGCCTCACAATAATAAAACTGACATGTGCTGTGATATTGTTGAAGTGCTGACTAAGAAACTTCTTTTATCTCCTCTTGAAGCTATAAAATGGTATTCGTGTTATTACTAGCAGGGAATTTTAACAGCCTTGCATTGACAGCAATTATGTAACACATGCACAAAACAACAGAGTTTCACATCACTTAATAAATCCTTGAGCTCTCTTAGTTCCAGATCTCTCACTGGCTGGATTTTATGGTCTGGTAGCGCTAGCGGACCTTCCAAACACTGGAGCACACTAACCACAAAAGCACTAGAAAATTACTAGGAACAACTGGCTTTTATCCCTGGTATATCTATTTAATGAAGAGGTCATGATGCATAATCATGGATTAATTAAAAGATTGGCTCACTCAATTTTTTCTGTAGCTAAATGTTGTTGTGAACCCCTGGCAATAAAACAAGCAAGACAGATACACACATGACTTTTCCTACTAAGAAGAACATCCTTTAACCAAACAACAGCTGCATAAAAATAATTTCATTCCTATGCTGTGCAACTTTTCTTTTCTCAGCCTAACTCACCTTTTATTAATTTTTAAAAAACTAAGAACATGTCGTTAACATAAGGAATCTAAATTTGCATATCAGTTCATTTTCCAATTGATACCATCAATTTAGCTTCCAATACTAAGCTTTAACTATTTTACTTCAACATATTGCACCCAAAATTTCGAGCTTTAGCACCAGAAGGCTCATGAACAAATTACAAACATTTGATCATACACTTCTAAAAAACAAATCACATCAGACAGAGAAGCATGGGTAACTGAAAAATGAAGAACACCAAGAAAAGTTAAATGGCCATTTCTGTATCAGAATTTATACAAAAGATAAATTAGTACAGGACAAATCATCCCTCCTTCTCCTTCAACAAGAACTGTTTGATAGTGATATCCATTCAAAAACAACCAGCAATTTCAACCAACCAATTCAATTTCAGAAACTGAACACTCACGGAGAGTTGCTTGGTAATGAAACAGAATAAATAAGCTATGATACAATAATTTCAAACACTCTGAGAATTCATTTTCCCTACTACTTACAAAAATAGTCCATGATGCCTCCCTTTGACCACTATAATAAAAAGGGCACAATTCTTTTGCTGCTTTATTGCACTAAAAATCTTCAGCTGCTTGTTGCTATCAGTTTGAAGTCGCTTTCCACACTACTGCTTTCTATCTTTGCCCCTATAAATACTAGTAATAACAACACCAGTCAGTATTAATACTGGATTTGATTTCCCCAATGAATTACCTTAAATAACAAATGGGTAAAGAGAATTGCACACAAGTGATGATTCCACCAATAAAGAAACACCACTGTAATTACTTTCCCAATCATAAAAGTAGATTTGTTAACTACATGATAAAGTCAAAAGCTTTTGAAATGTGCTATATTTATATACAGATCATCTTATCCTAATGTAAGAATCTCTGCAATTTTTCAAATAGAAAGAATATTAACTGCAAAAGCACACATTGGAAAGTGTTTCTTCAACAAAAAGATTCTATGAAATCAAGAAAATAATACAGGTGGCTTCAACAAACAGGGTGAAGTCCTGTAGATGGATCCTTGCCAACAAGTGCTTCCCAGCACTCTTTCAATGAGCTATTACACTTAAGCCTCCAGTAGAAGGCAGGCACCAGAAGTTCTCTTTAGAATGAGGATGCTCTGCTGAGAGATACCACTTCTCTTTGAGGGAAAGCTTTGACTTACAGAAAGAAAAGCAGCTAGAAAGGAAAAAAAACATCTGCTAGAATTACACTTTTCACATTGCATAAGCGATTATCCAGTTTTAGTATTTTTTCTATGAACATCACAGAAAGTGAAATTTTTCGTAACATTTAGAGTTAAGCATTCTTTGTATCAACAAAGACTGTTTCATGTTCAATACACACATCTCTCTATCACAGTATACTTTCTACATTACTTTACAACAGGACATTAGAGAAGATGAGTTCTCCCCCCAAAAAAGTATGCAGCGTTTCAGCTCTGACTCAGGACTACTAGTAGTCCAGGTAGAAAAGACTATACGATTGAGAGAGCAACAAATGACTAGATCCCACAAGAAAGGCCCAGGAAGCCCCTTGCATATCAGAAATGAAGATGACCAGAGGAAGAATGTGCAGGTGCTCTAAGAAGAGGGCAGTCACTACATACAAAGGGAAAGTCTTAAAACAGAGGTTTGTTTAACTGTTTTTTGCATTAGGGAGAATAAAAAAATTACTACATTGTTTGGTTTACTTAAAAAAAAGCCTGTGAAAACATAGTGCAAGCATTCTCAAAAGCATAATTTAAAAGTATGTAACCTATTCTATAATAAAGCTAGTCTCTCCCAAATACAATTGATAGAGTTGGAAAAACAATAATGTCTCATATTAAGAGGTGGAAAAAGATATTTCCTATAAAGTCCAGTCAGTATCTTCAGCCATCCAATGTCATCTTTATATAATTGGCCTCTTTTTAGGAGCTATCTGAATAGGTGGAACTAAATGTAACACATCATTAAGTAATCACATCTTTACAGATGTGTATGCTAGGGGTGAAAAATGAGATACAGTATTATCACTATCATGCAATATTATGTACCAATGTGTATATAATACAATATTCATAAGCAGCAGCATGCCGACATGGAGAGATAACGAGGGAGGGAGAGGAGAAATCTAAAGCAAAACCCTAAACCAGACAACAGAAAACAGCCCAAGAGGAGAACCCTACAACACCACCTCTTCCAGAATTGGAGAGGATTGTGGTAAAGATTAGGATTGATCACAAAATATGTGGCCATAACATTTAGGTACATGCAACCAGTTTTGTGATGATGGTTGCACTTGCTTTTCATTATTACAGAAGTACATGCCCAGAAAATAAGTTCCAAGCTTTAATCTACTTCACCCACTTACAAGGGATAACCTTGAGGACAAGGATATAAGCAAGTCTGAGTAAAAACTCTCTTCACCCCAGCCTTGAGACTAAGCACTAGGGAAAGCAAAATTCATGGTGTTAGAGATCATTAATCCAGACCAAAGATGAGACTGTCATCTGCAAAGAGGAAGTTCCTGGTCCCCAGCCACAAATCTGTTCATATATATTTTGCATGAAAGAGTCAAAGTACAAGCATTGTTCAGGATGTTCTCTTCTTTCAAAGGTCTATCCTCTCCATCACCGGACTAGAAATACATTAACTTTATTTATACTGCTTTGGCCCTGAACTTCGTGTACCTGAATGAGTATCTTAATTTCACCATGGGAGAGATGTCCTTCTCTCTCAAACTTAGAATGCAGGGGCTGGGTCATCCTGTTATGTGAAGGCAAAGGTAGCTAAAGCTACTGAGATGGAATTACTGAGGTTGAACAAGGTAAAGGTGTACTCTAAGATAGATGTTAACTTTATAGGTTGTGTTTCTGAAAGAAAGAGCATAATCACGATCATGATTGGTAACATACTTTGTACTTAATGCTCCTTGGGTGTGTTGACATGCTCTGAGCACATCTAACAAACAGAGCCCATAGACATTCCCAGACTTCCCAGACTAAGCAAAAAACAAATTTAAGCATGAGATGCAAAACTCTGCCAAACAGGCAACACACAGTAGCAGCATGTTAGGAACCTACGTAATTTTTCCAGCAAAAGTTTACATATCCTCAGCTTTTCAGATTCCTGAAAAGGGGAAGTATTATTTGGAAAGAGAACTTCCCAAGTGCTTCTTGATACTGGCCCATGCTATGCAGTATAACTAAAAAAATATACCGTGTAATTAGACTATTTAGATCAATAAGGGAAACCTTTCAAACCATTTCCCAAATGAACTTTGTTTGATTCTGTAAATGGGATTACAGTGTTTCTGAAAAGAAAATTATTGCATTCATGTTAGAAATACTGCTGCTGTCACCTCAGGAAGCTATTTCCAGAACCCTTTCCAATAGGCTGCCAACATGCATCAAAAATATTTCCAGGTTTCAATTAAGCTTTTTCATAAAACAGTGTGATTATCAAATGTGTAACAGTACACCATCAGTTCAAGTTATTGGACTGTCATATCCAGCCTATCGACAGCTTTAATGGCATTCATATACTCTTAGCAAGCATACTGAAAAAAAGCTTTCTCTTTACTACTACTGTCTTTCTAGTGTATTCACATAAAGATTATATAGCTTCAACTGAAACACAGGAGGTGTCAACGTCAATATTAAGAATATTTATAATATAAATAACTTCTTGCTAGGATATCTAAGACGTTTTTGGCCCAGGAGCAACATGTGGCTGTCAAACAGTTCAATGTAGTTCACAAAAGTATCAGCACCCTGTGCATCTGCTCTGCACATTACATCCTTCACATTTAGAGCTACTGTTTGATTACACACCCATCTTAGCCTAACATGTTAAAGTGTCTCAAGAAAAGACTAGAAGCACTGCTACATAGTTTGCACATGGAGACACCCATATATAAGACACAAAATTTACAACCACTAAATTTCTATCCTGACATCTATTGTAGACTCTAAATTACATAGCCCTCAATGCTGGAATGGAAGGATGCATCTATATGCCACCAGTCAAAAAATTGGGACACTTCAATGACAAAAGTCTGCTGTGGACAATTGCACTAACCAGGCAAACTGCTAATTATTATTTTAATAACACCACAGCTAAAAACCATTGTCATAGCCTTAGAAACTGTGGTCCTAGATGTTGAAACAGAAAGAAGAAAAGACCTCAAACAAATCTGTAAGTGTATCCATGTAACAGCTACATATATACGGGTAGACCAGTATCAGAAAAACACTGAAACAACACTGATCAGTATGCTTGACTGTCTTAAATTGGAAATACAATCCTCATCAGTTCACTGAAAAGTGTTTTGAAGGGCTTTGGCATGAGGGCAGC
This sequence comes from Dromaius novaehollandiae, assembly GCF_036370855.1. Lineage (NCBI taxonomy): Eukaryota > Metazoa > Chordata > Aves > Casuariiformes > Dromaiidae > Dromaius > Dromaius novaehollandiae. The sequence continues at coordinate 37,275,944 of NC_088102.1, forward strand.
GCAGTAATATGGGGTGGTTTTAAAATACAACTGCATAAGGAAAAACACTATCTTGCTTTGAGGACATTCATTTATCTCAGTCATGAATTAGAGACAACAGGTTGAGAGGAAGGGGAGTTAGGAAAGAGTTGAAAAGGGCCTTGCAAGTGGATACATGTAACTTGATTTAGATGTGACAGGGGAAGGGCAGATAAAAGGATCATATGATTAAAAGCAATAAGCAAATACAGGAGCACTGTTATACCGTATTTGTCAAGGGAAGTATATTAGAAGAGATTTTCCATAATTTTCCATCCATAAGAGGATGTAAGAAAATTAGTTTCATGAATTCTGCCACTGCCTAAGAAAAAGGATGTTTCCAATAAGAATCTGTTTGATAGTGTCAAACACCATTTATAAATAAAGACAATTAAGAAAGTAATGTAGTTACAGTTAAATTTAAATCAGGTTAGAGACATTAAACTGAAGGAGACTTTGGACAATGACTACAAATAGGACTACAGTGAATTCAGAGATGGATGGGAAATCAAAGGCAGATTGTCTGTTATTTTAAGATGGCAAACACCATAACATATAGGACAAAAAGATGAGAAAGAAAGGTTAAGTCTACAGAGGAAAATAAGATCACATGCAAGAGAGATTTGGAAAGAGAATGGGAATAGATACAGGTGTGAGAGAAAGAAAACAGACAAAAGCCTTTCTCTGTTCACTAGTAGCTGGGAGAAGCACAGCAGACAGCTGCTCCTCAGTTTTTTCAACAGTCTTCCTTAATAAAATTGGTAACTTTCTGTATTTTGGGAGAAGGGCAGACAGCACATCATTTTGATGGAGAACTTGATCATTCTCATCTGAAAACCCATTATTTTGAAATAGGTCTCACTGTAAGCATCAAATTCCAGCAATGACTTGTCATACACAGGATCAATGTACAGTCAATACTTATGAAATATTTACAAAAACCTTTGATGCAAGCTGGCAATGTTACTTACCACGGTATGGATGTAATTCTATTTAACTGGCTCTAGCATTGACACAAGTATTATATTAATAATTTTCCATATAAACCAGAAACAGCATTAAGATTTTAACTTAATTTTAATCTTTTAATATAAATAATAAATGTTAAATATTTATATTTTATTGAATTATAAAGTGCTAGTGCAGTCTTAAATTGTTTTCAAATGATAAATAATTCTAGCAGCTGATAAATTCTTGTCAAATAGCAGTCTGAAAAACTACCAATTATTTCAATCATATGAGCAAAACATTTACTTTTTATTAATGTGTTTTGTATTGTGTATTGTTTGTGAAAGTTTTCTCTTATTGCTCTCTCCATGTGTGTAGTAGCTGTTACGTGAAGAACATTTGGTTTTCATGCTAATATTTACACCAGGTGGAAAAGCTACCACTTCTCATTCTGAAACTATTTTGTGCAAATATTATTGATGAGAATGGATCCTGTAAAACTTCAATAAACAAGAACTGTTTAAGCTTGGCTAAGCAGCTTTAGTATTTCATAAATATTTTCTGAAGAAAAACAAAACACAGAAAGCACTATGTCTCAACTTCATTTAGAAACATGTCCTTTTCACCTTAAATTGATGCAGTGCAATATTTAATATGAAATCATTTTAGTAAAAAAATTTACTCTTAAGGATAAACATATGCTTACCAAGAAACAAGGCATTACATGATATTATGTGAATTCAAAGGAAAATGTTTGCCATTTATAATGTTACTGCACAACATACAAGAACCACCTAGAAGGACTACAAATGCACAAAGTAGTCCAAAGTAAATAAATAAATAAATAAAGGTTATGGCTATCTTTCTGTGTTCAAATGTTTTAGCAATGAGTCACTGCAAGGACATTATGACAGAAAATCATATTACAAGATTGCTAGTTTTAGACAAATTACTTTGATAGGACTTCATCTTCTCTTCTTTTTCCCTTTATGGGGGAAGAAAGGAACTATGGCAGAAGTCAGGAACAAATTATTCACTTCATCTAGAATTTGTCCAGATGAAGACCTACTTCTCCATTCTGAAGAATTTGCCTACTACAGGCCACAGGATCAGGCACATTGAATTTGATCCATTTCAGGGAAAGAGCTGGCATAAAAGTCATGTATACCACCCCCCCCCCCCCCCCATCATCCTAATCCAGGGTAAGCCATGAAATGGTGTGCAAGACTTTCTCCAGCACTAAATGATAAAAATTAATTTTATCCTATGATTTCCTTCCCTACAGATACATACATTCTGTATCAGGAAGAAAAAGAACTCTGTCTTTTGGAGTAAGCATCTCCAGGTAACATTTCCTGACAGCACTGGTATATTTACTAGTTTTTATATGTTCCTTCTGCATCACCTGCACCAAATAACTCACTTTCCTGCAAAGCTCAGAGTTCAGGTAACAGAAAACATGTAATTTTCATACCGTATGATATCAAAAAGCCTTGAATAATTAGCAACTATATATGGTGTTTAGCCACTGAATCAGATACACTTGTGAGAGTATGTATCCATATCTCAGTCATGATAAGAGGTCACTATGTATACCCACATATATACACACACACACGCACACACATTCAATATATATTTGAAACAGATTTAGATTTACATATTTAACAAAAACTCCAAAACAAGCATCTGTGTCTAGATTTTGGCAGCAGGGAATCACCCTCCAAACATCCATATAGTCAGCAAAGGTGAAACACTCTTACCTAACAGCTTGCTTGAGTATGCTTTTAAACTTTCTATCATGAAGAAACTTGCACATCACCCAAACATGCTACTGGATTAATGCAAATGGCCAACTAGTTAAAAACTACAAAATAACTACATTTTTTATTCTTTCTATACAAAATTCTTTTCATTAATGCTCAGCAACACGCATTTGGCAACTGAACATTTTTTTTCTCTCTGAAGCAGTAGTTAACAATGCAATTCACCAAACAAAGATAAGCTCAGTGGTTTCCAGGAAACTGAAAGATGAAAGAATGTGGAGAGAGTCAGCCATCGTTTCAAATGAAGAACAAGTGAACTAAGGTCAAACTAAAACCTAAAAGAAATTCAACGAGGCCTAGAAACCACAGCCCAGACACATTTCAGTTGGATTGAAATTTCACAATGCATTTCAACAATGCATACAATACATTCTTTGGTATATTAATTCACTGAGGACTTTTTTTTTTTTTAAATAAAAGTAAAGGAAGAACTCAAGTTGCAAAGCCCTCGGTTTCATTACTTGAAGCATAATACTCGAGCAGATTTTCTGATTTCTATATTAAGATCATAAAGTACATTAAAGTCTGTCTCCAGCCTCATTTTATGTGCTCAGCCACCGGCCCAGCTGAAACAACGTCACACAGCATAAATGCGGTAAGGTGTAGTGGAGTGACCCATAAATGTTGTCACAGTTTCAGAAGCCAGCACCTAATAGACAGTCTATGTCAGAAATGTTATGAAAAATCTGTCTCAATTTATATTTTATACCACAAAAAATGGCAACATTTTCACCAGTAAAATATCCATAGAACCATTCCTAGGCATTTGTCTGCTGACATACAGTGAAGGGTGCCACCTATTGAATCACAAACAGTATTTGCTGAAATAATGAAGTTATTTTGGAAACATGCCATCTACATACTGCTCCTCTCCCGAAGCATTCAGTTTAGCTTTTCATCTCAGTTTCTAGCAGAGAGCAGTTTTGCTGCTAACACAGTTGATGGCCATACTTTTACTTTGGTATAGAAATGAGGCATCAATCCACGCTGCATGGAAGTTTCCCTATTTTTACAGATTCTGATCCTGGGAATAAGACCTCCTAGCTAACTTACACAGATTGGATGCATGTACTTCAGCACCAAATAAGAAAAAAATTAGCCAATTATAACTTGTCGTATCAGAAGATACCATGCTATTTTGTCCAGTCTTCTCTAATAATAAACCATATTTTCCAGAAATCTGTGATTAGAAGGTATCAATTAAATGAAACTAAAAAAAGTGGTATTTTAACAAGGTTGTTCTTCCTTATCCCTAAGAAGTGTGCATTTTCTATATATTTTATTATTAGAGGGGGGCTCCTACTTTCATTCATAGCTGGATGCTTCTTTATTTACTCAGGCAACACAAGTTGCTCACAGAAGGCAAAATACAAGATATCCCATACCCACATGCTAAAATCTCACAGTTATGCTACAGAGCTGCAACCAATGAGAAGAAACAGTATGTACCTGTGAAAGCAGCCTTACCAGGTAATCGTCCTTATGCGCTTTGCACAGTACGCTGCGAAGCTAGCCTGGCCATGAGTTATGCATTGGTACCTTGGCATCGTTTATAAACACTGTAAATAAATGCTACAGGCTATCATTCAGAGTTCTAAATACAAGCAATTCAGCCACAAAAAAATGTCTGGTATGCTGCAAGAGTGTGCACACAGTGTGATACCAAACAATACTGTTACGACCCGATCAAGCCTTGGAACTGACCTATTTACATTCAAAACACTTGAATGAGTCAGCAGCCCATTGCATTTCCCAGGCCTGCTGTAGACTACTACGCAGTTCCCAAACGTGCTTCCTCAGATTGTGTTTACCTCACTAACAAGGTCAGTAGCGACGGAAAGTGATACAAAGGTCAATGACTAGGAAAAGATGACCATATGCAGATTTATTTTATCTGTTTACCCATTAATCTAGTCAATATACTGAAGTTCCACAGAATCGCTCTGTTTGTCTCCCATCTTCTGACTGTCTAGCAAAAATAAAGCAATGTATTAAAATGAAGTTCTACTATTGTTTTGATACTGCAAACAGATGAAGAGCCAAATACGCTGTCTTACACACGATCACTGCCTCCCTTTCCATACTCTTGGTCCCATACCCCATAAGTATGCAAAATTAACTGATGCCAGGAAGAATGTGTGTCAATTAGCCAAATTTTTTTCAATCCAAAAGGCTGGACTGCATGTAGTTGCACCCAAGCTAGCTTTAATCGTGTTAGAAGTCTAATCACAGAGGTTGTTCAGTTGCAGCGCTGTCAGCATAAACTCTGCCAAGACCCTTGCATAAGTAGACAGTGGCTGTAGCTTTTGCAACTGCAGTTACACTGCTCTCAGTGACTGAGACTATACCCCCGTGGCTATGCTGCTATCTGAAACACAAAGCTTTTGATCTGCACTGGAGATCCCTATTTAAGGGCTATAAAAAGTTAACTGGAACAGTATGTATCCCAACTCTGATTACTGCTGGAAGGTAAGCCTACTACTGAATGAGGACCTCCACAAAGCCAAAGGTGGACTAAATGGATTTTTGGCCTGACACAGCCAACTTGTATATTAACATTTTTACGGCTACAAGAAAAACACCAAAATCAACTACATACAAGAAACTGTAATTTGTACAGCACCATGAAATATCACCATTTTGCCTCCAGTGCAGTGATAATAATGATTACTAGCTGAGAAGCACACAGAAATTCTTTACCTTTTTCCAGTTAGAATCAAAGAATCAGGTTAAGAGGGCTCTCAGGAGGTCTCTAGCCCAACCTCCTGCTCAAAAGCAGGGTCAGCTATAGTATTAGACCACGCTGCTTGCAGCTTTGTCGAGTCAGGTCTTCAAAATTTCCAAGGATGGAGATTTCACATTCTCTCTATGCAACCTGCTCCAATTCCATGCCACTCAGTAAACAGTCCAGAGCTCTGTCTTTTCAGTAACATCCTCTTAGGTACTGGAAGCCCCTGTTAGGTCCCCCTGAGCCATCTCCAGGCTGAACAAGCCAAGTCCCCTCAGCCTCATAGGGCAAGTGCACCAGCTCTTGGTGGCCCCCCACTGAATATGCTCGAGTGTGTCAACACCCTTCTTGTATGGGGAGCCCCAAACTGGATGCAATACTCTATATGCAGACTAACAAGTGCAAGAAAAGGGGAATAATTACCTCCCTTGATCTACTGGTGATGCTCATGCTGACACAGCCGCATATGCACACCACTGGTTCATGTTTGGTCTACTGTCCACAATTACCTCAGGACCTTTTCAGAGGGCTGCTCCCCAGCCACTCAGGCCCCAGCCTGTACTGTTACAGGGGGTTACTCCTTTCCAGTGCAGAACTTTGCATTTGCCCTTGATGAATTTCATAAGGTCTCTGTCAGCCCACTCCTCCAGCCAAAGTCCCTCTGAGTAGCAGCCCTGACCTAACCTTGATCTAGCAACTCTAGTCATCTCACTGTAGAAAGCAATAAGGCAGATCAAGTACATAACTTCGTAAATCCACGCTCATTATTCCCAATCACCTTCTTTGCTTTCATGGTTCTTAGTCAATTAACTATACTGCAGCCTCTTGCTAACATGGAAAAATACTTAGAACTTCTATTAAAACGTTCAGTTTCCCGTCATGAAAACGCCCATGCCGGTTTTTATCTCCCCTCAGTTTCTTATGCAGTATTTTACTTGTTGGCCCTCCCCACTGTCCCAATCCAATATCAGGAAGGTTTCGTTACCATCCCAAGGACGAGATTAAGACCCTAAAACTGGTCAAATATCCTACAACCTTTTAACTTTATTTTCAATGGAGTGGGGAGAAAAGGTGGGGAAAGGCGAAAGGGAGAGGGGAGCAAGGGTAAGGGGAAAAGATAGAGAAAGTTGGAAAAGGAGAAAAGAAACTACCTACCGCCACTCCGAGTCCGATGGTGTTCCGCTTCCTCCGCCCGAAAGCTCCAGTCAACACAAACAAGCCCCCCACACACCCACCCACACCCACCCACCCACACCCACACCCACCCACTCACTCACACCCACACCCACGCAGTCTGCAGTTTTTTATAGGTTCTTGCCCCGCCTCTGGGAGGTGCTTCCTCACTTCCCATGCAGATGAACTGTCACGCGCAGTCCGCCCTCTCGGAACCTTCCAGAAACAGGCTGGGGGCCTCTGGGGGTCTCCTGCTCTTGCGCAGATGGTAGATGTGTACGTGCAGTTCGTGCCAGACGCGCTGTTCCCCTAGAGGCGGCCTTCTGCCCTTTTCGCGCCCTTTTTCCCCCCCGTGCAGGTGCACGAGGTTGTTTACCTCGCAGACGGCTCCCAGGGGCACCAGCACGGCATTGCCCGACATGGAGACAAAATCGCATTTAGTACCGGTTCTCTACACCCACATAGCACGTTCTTGGGAGAAACAAAAGCCTTCCTATCTCAAAGGTAAAACATAACTCTGAACAACACATCCAAACCTTAAAAAAAATATATATACATATTCAGTTTTTGACCACTAGTGACAGCTCAGTAATGCTTTCTTCTTTCGAGCCTTCAGCAGTTTTATTCCTGCCTTCAGCTGAGCAAGGCAAACCTTCAAACATTTGTACAAGCAGTCATAAATAAATAAATAAATAAATAAAGATTTTCTTCCTGTTCTCTTAAGAAGATCTACAAGGGAATGAATGTAATAACGAATACCAATATTTGTTTCCAACCCATATGAGAACTGTATCATCTTAGGAATCTTCTTTTTAATTTTGTTCCTAATTCCCTTCCATATCAGCTGCTTTTTTAGCTCCTTCACCACAGAGCAAACAGCACATTTTTAAAATGTATATATTAAAAAAAGTATTTAAAAAATACCAAGTCCTTGAGGTTCCCCTACCACTATTTCTTTTACTTATGTTTCCTATTTGTAACTTCAGAACAATGTAATAAGTTATACCCACTGAAGAAAAGACCAGTAATTGACAGACGCACACAATTCTGCAAGTTTAGGCTTGTCATGATTTAGGAATAAATATAATTTCTGCCTACTAGATTAATAATAGGACCCTCTTCAATTTTAAATTGCCTTTTCCCTAAACACTTTTACTAAAGATAATGATGAGGATGAGATGTGATGTAGCTTATTCTAAAAAAAAAAAAATTTTTTTAACTAACATTTTACTTACGCATTTATATTTTAACTTCTTTTGCCTCTATGAAATTCATGCATTGAATGAAAGGCAAGTTACAGAAACTTACTGAATTCATTCAGCAAAATTAAATCACACAATAATTTAGTGCACACCATATCACCACCAGACCTGGTCTTTTAACAATCATTGAGTGAGATAAGCCATAGTAAAATACTTTAAAGATATATTTATAGATGATTATTTTTATATGCTATCCTCCTCTGGGAGGAAAGAAAGGAGAGTAATTTCTTTAACTTTGAAAGACACTGTGTTAATCGGTAACATGAATTAGGACTGAAAAATATATATTTGCCAGAATATGGAAACTTTTTATCTGAAACTTTCTCCTTTATATTTCATAAATTCCTTCAGGATATATGAAAGGTTGCAGAATTGGATTTTACTGTAAAGATACACAGAATGATAAATTCCAAAGTTCACAAACTGAGGAGAGATTTATTTATTTATTTATTTATTTTTAATGAAGACTTACAAGATTTCCCTCCAGGGATTCCAGCTGATGGTCTATTTCTTTCAGGCGGTTCTGTTGATCACGGTGTTCCTTACTGTATCGCAGAACCTTCTCACCTGGAACTGTTTCTAGTTTTCTGTTTGCATAAGCCAGAGATTCCTGACAAAAGAAGGAATAGGCATAAATTAAATATATGACTTTATATTTTTTTCAAACACAGAAAAGTGTTCATTTGTTTTCTGTGAGAAAAATATATTTAGAATAATTTCACGTTTAGCAAATGCATAATTTTCCTTATGCATACTTTTAAACACAGTACATGAACATAAAGAAGGACTTATTTCAATAAAAGAATTCTCTCCCTTCACATTGGAAGAGAAATTTCATAATCTCTGTAGCTAAAAACTTTGATGCTTAGGTTCTGTTACAACAATATAAATGCACAGAGAATTGGGGAAGTGGAATGAGGGGTTCAAAAGCTTACTCCTATTCACCATACTGCAATCAGAATTAGGCCATTGCTGACAGCTCTCAGAAGGGAAAGGAAGAATCAGACTTGGAATGATTCTAGGCTTTGTTTACTGGAAGTCTCAGTGAATGAGAAAAAATCCTTCTCTCTGTAAGCTGAAGAATGAGTCAATGCACAACCATCATTAAAGATTTGGTTACACATTCTCACATTCTTCAGTAGCTTCGGATCAGTGCTGAGTATATTCAAGGTTCAACGTAGTACTGCTACATGCAAGAACGGAATGTAATTTAGATCATTCATAATGACAAATACTGGGAAAACTGCAAAGTTACGGGTAGTTGGAAAAAAAAGCAGGGTTTGCTCTTGCAAACCAAAGATCCTATAAGAATCCAAGTAATCCAAATAATAGTATAGGAAAAAAAAATTGTCAGTCAATTTAACCCAAAGGAGCATGAGCAGCCATTTAATAAAACATACTCTATTCATTCTTACTTTCAGAAGTAGATCAAACAATCTTAAACCACTCAGAAAAGAAGTTCATATAGCGTGTCTGATTGGAAAGAGAAACAACCTTTGTAATTTAATATTCAACTGAAAATTTCTCAACTACAATATATAAAAGTTGTGAGCATCTGAAAACAATTTTTTCTTCACCAACAGATAAATTAATGAGTTCTGACATTTAAATCACAATATTAGTTGCTTGAGAATAAAAATAATTTAATACAGCACAAAACTTTGAATGTATATTTCCAATCAGCAGTTTTTGGCATTACCACAATCCTAATTAATTTTTCTTATAAGAGACAGAGTTACAAACAGCATCACCTGCTAAAGACTGGAAGCTCGCCAAAGTGGGCTAAGTATAATGCAGACAATTTAAAGCCAAAATTCCTAATAATGAGTGTCTAAAGTTAGGCTTCTAAATATATCAAGAGCTTATTAGCTAAATGTGATGCCCGATGGCAAGAAAACTACACAACTGACATCTATACAGAACATAAAAAAAACCCAAAAAACTTATTCAAACTTCTGCCTATTACATGAAACAAGGATATGACCGTTACATGTACAATATAAATACAGAGTTGGCGAAGGAACCCAAAGTATAGCCACTGAAGCTCCCTCTATTAAGGAGAATTGATTTTGCATGGCTTTTTTCTTTAGGGGATTTTAATGCAAGTGAAACCTCTCATGAAAGTGCCGGGGGGGGGGGGGGGGGGGAGAAAAGAAAAAGATGATGGCATCATATTTCACTTTTTTCTTTTCTAAAAACAAATTACATCTATTTCTGCAATTAAATCAAATTTCTAAATCCAATCTTCATCTAGCCATGTATGGAGACGTTGCCATATGAGCAGTTAGTGCTCAGTATGGATTAGCACTATGGTTATTACTTGGTTTAAAAAGCAGTGTTATGAATACATCTAGAAGAACATGCAATTAGTGGTACTGAGAACTCGCTAAATGCTATATTACACTTCTCAATATTTTATTTTGGGAGTTGTATGCAAGGACTACAGATTGATACTTCTATATGAACTTAGCCTTCAATCAAAAATATAGCTCAAATTGCATACAACATCTCTGGAAAATATTATTACTTCAATAACAGCAAGATTTAGACAGGTGACAGTGAGAAGGGTCATACAACCCAGAAGTTATCACCTTCAAGTTCTTCACATATTTTCCTGAAAGTTTTCTACAGATCTCGGTCCTGGTCCTTCAAATAGTTTCAGGCATACGTTTCATTTTATATAGAGACAGCTCAATGACTGCAAGTACTTACGGGAAAGCTCTTAAAACTTTAGGAAAACAATGCATCATAAGTTATTTTTCCTTTTATCACATGCAGTATGGTTTTAAGCCTGGTTGCTTCTCTAGTAAGGCAACATTGTTCTATCAAAGGGAATTCATAACTGAGATAAACATGATGACTTCATTCTCCACAAACTTTTCTTGAATATTGATCTCTCTCATGATACCTACCAATTCTAATCAGAGTGTGCTGGATAGAACCTGAACTTCAAACACTAACCAGAAAACAGAAGCAAAAAGTACCCATTTCAACATTTCCACAAAAACAATACCCACAATTTTGTTAATTCGATTTAATTCCAAGATTGCTAACTGTGAAATTTCTGTTCATTTCTATAAAGCAGTGAGCAGAAAGGTCATATGAATTCCAAATCCTACCCTACAAATCATCACACTAATAAATAACACAAATAATGAATAAGCAATGAATTTGGTTGGAAGCTTTGCACTTTCTGAAATTTCTGAAATTTTTTCTGAATTTCTCTAAAAGTTTAAAAAAAAAAAACCCTATAGAATGAAGTTGAGTAAAACATGCGGCATTAACCAGATATACTTTTCCCTACAGTCTTGGGGGGAGAGACAGGATATATGTTGTTATAGTGTATAACTAATTATTGATTAATTCTTCAGAATCCTTGAGAAGAGAGGTTTTTAGAAGATTTTCACCGAATTTCATTCTGAAATGAAGTTTTTATAGAATTCTCAGCTTTGAAAAGTAAGCTCTAATCACTTAAGAGTGATAAAACACTTTTCTAAAAATAAGCAACATTGAAAAAACCATGCTGGACAAATGTTCAAAACAGAATCAAAGTTGTTTAAGGTGTGAAGGAATTCTCCTCTTTAAGCTAGAGTTAGTGGAAATGCTATGGGATATGACCAATAACCACATTATTTTCACAGACTTACTCTGCTAAAGAAACATGATCAGTATGCAAAGTTATACAGCTATCATAACAAAGTCTTCAGAAACAAAGCTCATAATAGAACCTAAGAACATAAGAATGACTGGCTCCAATAATATCCTGTCTCCAGCAAGAGCCAGTAACAAACACATGCACATTGACATAGAATAAGAACAAACCTATTAGTGAGAATTTCTTAATATACTCTCAGACTCCAACAATTTGCAGCACAGGGACCTCCCAAAGCAAACACTGCATATTTGTATTGAACATCATTTGAAAGATCTTTCTTCTATAAATTTATTCATTTGTGTTTCAAACCATGTACACTTTGAATTCACAATGGCAGAGGCCCACTTCATAACTGAACATTACACAAAAAATATGTTTTTTTGTTTGAATCTGCCATTTGCTAGTTTCATTCAGTTCTTCCAGTTCTTGCATTAGATGAGACAGTAAAAATTTCCTATTATTTACTCTCTCTCTGATCACTGTGTTTTTGCATACGTCAATCACATACTTTCTTACTCTTTTCCAAACTGAAGAATGTTCTCCGTGCAAGTCAGACCTTGCACAGCATCCATTCTACACTTCCGAGCATTCTGGTAACCAGTTTTCCATTTCTTCTACACTGCTTACAAGATATGGGGACCACAACTGTGCAATAGTCAAGTATGGTACACCACAGATTCACACAGTGGCATAGCGACATTTTGTTTCATTCTGTATTTCTTTCAGAACTGTTCCTAACAATCTTGTTGATATTTGACCACTACGAAGCATTAAATTGCTGCTTTTACAGAATTAGTTCTTTCAGTCTCAGTTCTCACCTTTGAATAGTAACTGATCAGAACTTACACCAGATGAGCAAAGTTTTTTTCCCCCCATATACTCATTCTCTAACATTTTTCTCAAGATATCTGCATTAAAGAAATGTAGGAAACACTACTGCATGAAAAACATTTTATTGTCAAAGTTTCAAATGCTTCAAAACATTTTGCTTCAATTATTATATAGCTGAAGCAGGTGCAGGAATTGAAGCAGGAATTCTTGCAGATGCAGGTAACTGAATTTATTAGAGATTAATAAAGGTCTAAAAATCTTAGCGATGAAGCAGAAAATACAAATATTAGCTACATTACACAAGGGAAGATGCAAGAACTTAGAACAGCCAAAGCTGTAACGACCATTAGATAAATGTAAAAAAACAGTATCTGAAATAACTATTTGCTGCACTCCCTTTCCTTCAAAGTTCTAAAAATAAACAAAGCCAAAACCCACCTAATGAAGCATAGTGGTGCCTTACAATCTTCTTAAGCTACAGAGCAGGCTGGCCTGCTTGTTAAGATGCTTTTAACCATGTCTCGAGGTAGAGATACCTGTCAAAGTCATCTGCTGTGGAGAAGCGGGAGCGTGGAGTATATGACAGAGTTCACCAATGAAAACATTAAGATCTTGTCATAATCTTTTATCCTTTAGAGTAATTCTTTAGTTTTAAACTGTTAACTGTAGTCTACTACTATAGCTGAAAGACAAAATCTTTTTCCAATAAAAGGAACCCAGTTAGGTACAAAAGAACACATCAAGGTAGTATGCTACATTAAAGAAATTATAAGATAATCAAGCACATGGATGATACTGTTTCATCACTGCCTCCATTTTATTTTCCAGTTTTTCAAACTAGTAAATGCACTTATCACACTCAGTCTTGCACTTCATGTTCTTCACCCTACCATTCTCTCCTATCTCCTCCAGGATTATGTTCAGTTTAATTTGTTTTTCCCCCAAAATATTGAGTAACACAAAAGCATTTTTTAAGTTTGTAATTAAGTTGGCACCAGAAGAAAGAAATGCTTCGGAGAGAAATAAAGTTCTGATGAGAAACATTTCCATGTAAAAGAGAACATCAGTCATGGAAAAGCATTCTGAATCCAGCTGGACTGATTGCACAAAAGATGAATATGTATGCTTCTCTGTGACAGCTAAACTATGGTACTGTAGCATAATTAAAGCCAGTTGTTAAAGATTTCAGAGTCAGAGCATAGTTCCTATACCCTGCCAATATAGTTAGAAGTGGCAGGAAACAGCCCTGTCATTAAGCCAATGGTGATTAAGTGTTTGCACTTTGAAAGTTATATCCAGTGCAATTCTTGGAAGAAAAGAATGTGCATCCTTATGACATGTAACTCTAGACTAATTTCATTTTAACTAGTTCTAAAATTCAAAATAAGAATTCAAGCAGAGGATTTAGACACCAACAATTTTTTTCCACTGTTCCCCATCACTAATGCATTATATTCTATTCACCCTCAACAGATGAAATCCTCATCTCCTGAAAATCAGAAAAAATTTCAACACCGATTTAGAAGAAAGATTCACGCCACTGAAATCAGACACTTCAAAGGAAATGGTATCTACATCCCAGTTTAGACTTGTGTTCAATAACAATTCTTGACATGCTGAAAATAAGTTTTCAGCACTACATATGTAGTTCATACACTAATTTTCTTTATTCAGTATTTCTAAACAAAGATCTAAGTAGTGTCCAGTGATAGGAAACAACAATTTATCTGTATTTAAAGTTTGTCTTTTTTTTATGGTAACACTAGAACTTATTTAAAAAGCCAGACTCCTTGGAAACAAATATTGCAGTGCATTCAAATTTGCCTCCCATAGTGCCTGTGTCAGCATTTTTATCTAGGAAGTAAGTTTACAGAATTATCCTCAGTTACGGGAGACGTAGTAATACAGTCTAGGCTGAAAGCATGAATAAATTAGCAGAAACTTATCAGAGACTTCAGCAAGGCCAGATTCTCACTATCAGTTTTGGATACTATAGATGCCCAGTCTCACCCACAAATACGTTGCCTCTCAAAGTTTAGAATATATTTATGAGCATTTATAAAGTAATTTCTGCATATTTAATTCACTGTGTTAGTATGCTTAATGTCTCCCACTTCTAAGTGGTTTTACACAGCCTTCCATTGCTGAGAGCTAGTTTACTTCCTCATTTAGTAATGTAATCCACTGAAGAAATATTTACAAAACTTGTCCGTAAACACTTGGAATTGGCCCCAATTCCCCAGACCCTTTTTCTGGGTAGGACTGCTTAGCCAGTTATCCCCATTTCATGTTGTTCATTTGTTTTTTCCTTCTTGCATGCAGTAATTAGCACTTAAAATTTCTGAATCCGTTCCTTATTTCAAAACATTTATATAATCCATCGGAATCATTATGAATTCTCATCTTACTTCTCAGAATATTTGCAACCTCTGCCAATTTGATGCCATCCACAAATTTTACTTAAAACCCTGTTTCATCAACCAACTAATTTCAGAAGAAAATAACATTATACTTAGGACATACCTAGATCCTGTTGCTACGGGACTACAAGGGAAGGAGTAGAAGAACAGGGGAGAACAGATATGATGCGCGAGGAAAATATATCAGGGAAGCTATGCAAGAGACTGGAAAAAAGAAAGAGAGAAAGGAGAAAAATACTGAAGGAGGCACATGAAGCCAAAAAGGGGAGAAACGTGGGAATGACATACGTTTGGATGTTGGGAAGAGGTGAAGAAAAATATGAACTAACTGGATGATAAGGGAGATACAGTGAAAGGGGAGACGGACAGCAGTTGTGAGAAAGAAACCTACGGGCTGGACAATGAGGCTGGCTGGATCAAAAGTGTAAGAATACAAGGATATGGGAACCAAAGAGAAGTAGAACTGAGAAAGCAAAGGCAAGGCTGGGTAAAGCCAGGGTTAGAACAGTTAGGAAAAAAACAGATGAAAGAAACCGCAGTCAGTACAGAACTTTTTTTTCCCAGGGACTGCACAGAGCCAGCGTATCAGTCTTGCCCTTTCTTTTGCCAGCACATTTGCGTGTTTTATGCTGGTAATGCATCTCATTTTTCCCAGGATTGGATCAAACTCTGTCATCAGTTATGCTGTTAGCTCAAGTATCACATTGACGATAGAGGTTTCAAAGCTGCTACTGGCACTTAGGTGAGCTGTCAGGTGGGTAGTACCCCTAAATAGAACATTTCTCACCTTGTTTGTTTTCTTCCCCCATAAGAAATACACACACAAGTAATTAAGGATGAAAATCTGTGCCTCAAGCATTAGGAAGGACCAGAACTAGGAGCGCATCTCCAGTCTCTAATCATCCTCATTGTACGTCAGTTCCTCTCACTGTGAACTATCGCAGTACTTCCCAACTCTCTCAAGGTTTCAGGCTTCTCCTTATACAATACAGCTATCATCGCAGAAGCAATAAAAACAGAGCATGAAACAAGAAAACTAGAATGTTCATTTTTTTTTATATATATATCTTATTACTTAACTTCTCCAAGCAGCCAGAAGCATATTAAGTATGTCATACAACAACCACAGATGCATGGTACCTAGAAGGTGCTGTCAGTGAGCAGCAAGGGCCAGCTGCTCCCTAAGGGATGGGAGCTGAGGGGGATAACACAGCCAGCAGGACAGAGGCCTCAGCAGCCAGGGCCCAGTCCCACAGTACCCGAGTGAAGCAAGCAGGACAGTAGCAAGGTCCAAGCGAGGATCCAGAGAATAAGGCAATATCATGATGATGAGGCAAGTCCAAGGTCAAGCTGGGAAGCCAGTCCGCATCTCAAAGTTAAAATGGGTCCAGTGATTGCCAGGTAGGTCCATGAGGATGGGGCCAGGCCAAGGCCAGGCAGGGGAGTCATCCCACAAGTCAGAGTCCAGATCAGGCCTGGTGAGGGTAACTAAGATCAGACACAGCCTCTTGATGCTGTGGTAGGGCTGTGGGGACGGGACAAAGCTAGGCCAGGGCAGGATCAGGACCATAGCAGGGCTGGAGACTGCACTGCTACGGTGTCACCCTGGGCTGGGCTGAAATGGGGGCCGGGGAGGGTTTGGAGGCCCCAGGGAGGTGGGCAGGGAGAAGGAGGGTCCGGAGTGCCCTCATGGCTCTGACAGGTACAATCCAAAATGTAATATTGCAACAAACACCAGTCATAGTCTAAACAAGGAGCTAAAAAATAGGACGAGAAATTTCAGTGAGCTAAATGATGTGCATTTTGATAGCTGCAAGAGAACATTTCAAACCTAAGCACAACCTGAAAGAGTTGCGATGAAATTAAATGGAGGAAAAATATCTCAGCTAGAACTACTGATAAAGCAGTGGAAGTACAGAAGGAGATCAATAAGAGATGAAAAATGCACTCTGTGACTCAGACCCTGAGGAAGGCAAAAGAGGCAGTGGGGAGATTAAATGGAAATGCACTACATCTTTGAAATAATATACATAAAACAGACATTTCAACCATCCAGAAGGTGCAGAGATTAGCAGTGCATGGCTGCAAAGAAAGCAAAAAAATGCTGGGCTCAAGAGAAGACTTAACAAGATCATAGACATGGGAACAAGTTAAACTTAAGAATCAGCTGGAACTGACACAGAAGAAAGAACAGAACTGCCACATCCTGTATGTGGAGAACAAAATTCCTTCTCTGTGCTTTCTGTAGACTATAATAGCAATTTCGCCTGGTTAGCTTTTCCATAAAGTTTGTGTCCAGTACAGTGCACTCTAAGGCTATTTTTCTATCTCATTTTCTGTATCTTCCTTTTTCTGATGCACTTTGAACTTATCCCACTACGGAAGACAGAAACCTAGTCCCACTTGGGACTTCCCTTCATTTCTCATGCAAGCAGTGCCATTCCTTAAACACTCGTCTGAATTTTGTTGTTAGCTAAACTCTTCTCCCATCTAACAGGTTCTATGGTAGAATTCAACATCATGGATCAGATGCCTTTGATCAGGTTCCAAAAGCCATTCTGTATAAAGAATTCTGACATTTCTCTCTGACTCAAATATTTAAGTTAAAGGCAAAGTTAAAAAAGGCAAATTTATAAAAATTCCAGTTTATAAAAATATTGTTAGATATTGCTTGTGATAGACGAGGCTGTTTTAAAAAACATAAGTGGCAATGAACTACATGCAAAAAAAAATATTTTTCATGTCTTTTGACATGAAGCTCTATAAACTCAAAATAGTCATTAGTTTTTCAGCTGCTGACACATGTTGCTTCCATTTGTTTGAAAAAGCAATTGTAAAAGGAATTTGAACACGAAAGGTGTTAAGAATTCAGAACTGAATCCAAATTCAGAACCTAACAGTTATTGTTCTATGCATATATTGAATAGCAATTATTTAGGTACCAACACAAAAATAGCTACAACCAAGAATGCAGAACTAAAGGCTGGATCCAGTAAAAAGCTTTTGCAGTAAGCAGTCAAGTTCCCCAAAGTTGACACAACTATCCTCTCCCCCACTTCCCATCAGAAAAAAATAGCAGCTGCAATTATATGTAAACATAAACAAGCCCAGTCATTTCATGCTGCCAGACACACTCAGATTGCACCTACCAAAACAGGCGTCACAAGTGAATTGTCTGAACCCCAATGAAACTGAGGCAGCCAGTAGATGTCCAACCCTCTCCAGAGGGCTGAAGCTCAGGACATGCAGAGAAGCAGGAATGCAGAAAGTAAAGGAATTTGGAGGCAAATATTGAAGGGTAATTTCTGGAATTAACTGTCTCTTTTTGGTTGTTAAGTTTGGTATTATTCAAAAAGATAACACATTACTCTTCTATAAGCATACACATAAATGCAAGTTTCTATTCAAATACTTCAGAGCTTTTATCTAAAAAGGAAGTGACAAGAAACATTTGGACAGATGTTCGCAAACAGAGCATTCATCATCACAGCAATCACATTAACCTCAAGTAGATGTCTTAAAACAGTGAACACAAGATCCAGCAATCATTTGCAAGCTCAGATCCAGGAACCACTAGAGGGAGTTGCAGTTCACACATTAAATCCCAGTTGGCAAATGATCAACATCAAAATGCGATTTCTCTGGAACTCTTACAGCAAGAGTAAATACTATTTCAGGAGAAATAAAACTTTAAGTACATAAAGAAGTCAATACAAAAATGACATTAAAATGCAGTTAACAATATAACGTTGCCTTTAAAAAGCAAAAAGAAAAAACAGTTATTATAGCTGTTGAGAGAGATGTTTCACATAAGTGGATAACTGAAGACATAGTTTTGCCAAAGTACACTCTTACGGAGCCTCTAATACACCCGTCCTGGCTACGAACTGGAAGTTTTACAAAATAAAATTTTTGTAAAATTTTGTGCAAGTAACTGCGATAACACAGACTATGGTATTTTATGTTCTATTTAACGCAGGATGTCGCGGACGACAACATTACTGGGACATGGTATACAATAAATTGGAGTTTTCTTTTCACAAAATCCAAACAGTCATTTCTCAAAGCTGAGATTCCAACAGTTTTATTACTGCTGGCACAGGAAAAAGAGACCCTGAAAAACCCAGACACATACAGTTTCAATATTTTCTACAGTCTTTAGCATTGCTCATTGATAATTTCTTTATCATTAAGATCATAATTGATGAGGCACCTTTGGAATGCTGAAATAAGAAGAAACCTAGCTCCAATTCCCAAAGATGAATTATCATGGATAATGTGCTACTATGTTGACCAAATCCCCGCAGCCCTTGTGCAGCTGAAGTCTGAGTTACCAACTTCTGTATATGAAATTTATTGTTGATTCCACACTTTCAACAACTACTAAAAATAAGATGACAGTCCTCAAAACATACCACTCAGAAATAGCAACACATTATTTTCCATATGATTTCTATAGCCAAAGATTGCACTGAAACTGCTTCATTCTTTTACACATATACTTTGAGATCAAATAGAAGATACTAAAGAAAAATGCAACAAAAGGAAATGAAGTTTGGTGTATTCTCATTTGCATCAGATCTTAACACACACTTCAAACAAGAATCTGCAACACAGAAGCTCTGTTCTTCAATATACCTGATAAATCTGGCTTGGAGGTTTTGAGCAAGAGCTGTGAATTGCAGAAAAATCCCCATCAGATAGTACCTGAAGCTTAATATCTATTTCATTTAGGTGATGAAATTCCATTGGTTCAGGTGTGTACCCTTCTCCTGGTACTAGCCAGCCAGATCCATCTTCCTATTGAAAGATAAAGAAAATACTTAATGCTCATTCCCAAAGGAAACTGATTTTAAAGGCAGTTATGCATAAAGTGTACTTATTCTTAAGTATAGTTTATTTTAAAAAAGTACATCCTATTCTCATCTGTCTCAATACACAGATGAACACTGCCAATACTCATGTACCAAGCATACCTTAAAACTGGTATTCATCAGCCACTTAGATGCACATTTTTCACTTTTAAATATAACCAAGCAGCAATTTAAGTGAACTTAAAAATATATATACTTAGTTTTATTTTTAGAAAGTGCATGAATCTACATGCAGGTAAAACATTTAGCAAAGAAAAAGTTTAGGTTATGTTAACCTAAACAGACTACTGCAATTATGGTACTTATTTCCATACAAGTCCAAAGCCTTTACCTTCACCAAGTAGCCACTTCAAAACCTTGAAAGAAGATTGCTTAAAACCAGATGCCTCCCTTCTAAGATAATATTCAAGTGGAAAAGCACAGCTCTCAAAAAACCCACTGAACTGTCTATTAACATCTTCCTAACAATTATGCCTTGCATCTCAGCACTCTTTGTTTGTACACTACCCCTTATTCCGGAGACTAGCGAGTCTCACAGCACTGTATTACAACTGAAGAGCAAGGGACTGGACAGACAGCTGACTATACAGCAAACCTGAACGAGAAAGCTCATTCTTATAAGACAAGTCAGCAAGCATAAAAATGATAAGTTCTACACTACAGTGAAAAATAGCACATCTTGAACAGCAGTTAGGTGGAATTTTACATCTCAGAAAGTCTGGCAGCAACGGATGCAGTTGGGCATCCATTCTGGTACACACTCAGTCACACCTGCACAGCAGCACAATGCTAAAATTCATTTAGAATTCCAGATAAAAATGGAACATAATACGCTACTCTCTACTATTCTCTGAAGGAAGTGGAAGGAATAATCTCAGGTGCAAGCCAAAGAAGGAAATATAATCAGCAGCTTTGTGTATAAGCCCAGCAACTTTCTACTTGGTAACGGTCAGAAAGTGTTAAAGCTTGGCCAAAAACTGCCTTGGAATGAAACTGAAGAGGTTCTTGCTGTGGCAGAAACCACCTGGAGCCAAATACCAAAGAGGGTATGAGATGCAGCGTGAGAGCTGTAATCTATCACCAAAGAACACAAGCCTTAATTCTTAGGGGAACTGCTCTGAGATCACTAGCCACCACCTTCCTAGAGGCCAGCACACTGGCATCCCCCCCTCCAAAAACAACAAAACAAAACAAAAAACAAAAAGCATGGCCAGGCAGAGACTATGGAGTTCTTTCTGACCGTGACTTGGGCTACTTGTTCCTCATGATAGCAGTAGCAGCAGTAACATCTGCCTAAACAAGAAAAACACGTGCTGCCAGCATGAACAGTTGCAGATTATGAGTGAGCTTGGCCCACTTTACTCAAACAAATGAGCTTACATTCACAAATAGATGCAGGTTATCTGCAGCAATCTGGTGCTCCTCTCTTACAGCCAGAGAACTCGGTTTGTGCAACCACCATTCACGGGGAATGATGCTAAGAGATTACATCTAATCTTATGTCCCGATCCCAAAGAAATGCCACGTAGGACCTTACAAAGGGAGGGCAGGGAAGTGGAGAAAGAGGTTTCCTTTCCTTCTTCTAACAGAGGAGGGCCATGACCTTGCCCCAAAGACTGCAACACCTGCTTTGCAGGGGATTCATGCCCACTGTTTCTTCGGAGCTTCCAAATTAATCCTCTAGCTACTCAAGCAGCCACAGCCACACAACAAGAGGAAATATCAGCTTCCAGTCACAACACCACCGTTGTGAAGTCATCCCTGGGCAGCCTTATTACTCTAAAGGCACAGCGGGAAAGCAAAAGAACCTATCACTGACCCAGGCTCATACCGCTGCATCCGCTCCATTTACTGGAACTGTTCGTTCTTTCTACACCACACCACTGCAATCTCTGAGTAAAATCTATTCATTACAAGGAAGCTCATTAGTAAGAAATTTGGGGGGAGAGGAGAAAACACTATATATACACACATCAAGCCTAAATAAGTGCAATTCACACCACAAATACTACCTTCCAAATTCCCACTTTAGAGATCCCTTCTATAAGAGAAATCTTGCCAAAGGGCAGCATTCTATACCTACAAAATATTTAAATATAAATTAGTATAATTTAGTGTTAACAACAGTCCTCATAAATAGGGGTTGTCTTCACACTAAACAGCAAATACCTGAAAAGCGACTAGAATTAATTTTAATATGACTGGTCAACAGAAATCCAGTAACTGGTTGCACAAAGCAAACAAACATATACGTAAAAACAAACAAGAAAAACCTGATACCTGTCATAAATTATTTCCATACTAAAAAATAAACAAGCTCCTTTGTGGAAAAAAATCAGTTTTTCTAGCACTTTCTCATGCAAGTATGTGTTACAAAGAGGAAAAGTAATGGAAGACAGTCACAAAATGTATTTTTTGTTAATTTTAGAAGTCAGTGGAAATACCACCTTAAACTGTAGCCCTATAAGCAAAAGAAGGATTGCAGCATACAAATATGACTAGTTTCCAGCATAAAATTTTATGAAGCAACAAGACAGTATATTGTGATGAATTCACTTCAGTCAATTCTCAGTTATCTCTGGGTATATTGTCCAGACTGAAGATCATCTGTAAATGAACATAGGTCCCCAGGAACCTACATTTGGATCAGTTTGGGTCCTGCTAAACTTACCATTCCAAGCACAGAACTGTGGAAGCCTGGTTACCTCCCAGAGTATATGAGAAGCTTAGGCACTTTCACAAGGCATGAAATCCAAGTTAATAAGCCTTCTGAAGCTGACTCAGGTCTGGTGTTTCAGCAATACAGTCCCAGGCCTAGGAATTCTAGGAGTACAGTTCAAATATCTCTAATTAGCAAAGCATAGAACTAGTCTGGATCTGACAGCACAACTAAGCTTGACCACCTAGCCTGACTCCATAAGAAACACTCAGAAGTGTCTCTAGAAAAAGCTTTCCGGCTTTGTGGGAGTACCTATTCAGGTCAGACAGTGACCATCATAACAGAAGTATCTAGTGAGGTACTAAACTTGTGCTGTGTTACTCATTCTCTAACCAGACACTGAAGAGCACAACACAAAAAACACGGAAATGATTCCACAAAGTCAGTTCAGCTGCAAACAAACTCATTAGCTATAGCTCAATGCCCATACTCCATGCTCCCCAATATCCAAATTATTCCAGTAGCCACTTTACTCCAAGGTTAAATGCACTCACACGATCTCTTCTGTATTTTCAAGATGGCCAGTGATTTAACATTTTTCTTGGAAAATAAGCTTCTGCCCCATCAATGTTTCCTATGCATTAACTCAGAACGATACTTTTGTAACAGTACAGTCAGTGCTTATTATTATTGGAATATCTGAAACAAAACTGCAGTTTTGACGATTAAAGTAGCTTGAATATTTACTTCTAAAATATTTTAAATAGTCAAAAAAGCACTTTTGAAAAGTGCTATTTGGATATTTGAGATATTTAGTAATATGAATCAAATTATCTAATCTACATTACACTATACAGAAGAATGAGCACAGCACACTCAGCTCTACCTTGATCGATAATTTCCATAACGTTACTTTAGCCAGTGTGCTTGCACCAGCTTTTTAAAAGTCAGAATGAAATAAGATAGAAGTGGCCATCAGCTGGACAGTTACCTCTGCCAGTTTGGAGCAGTCTAGATTAGACGTTATAAGCAGGCACAGGAAACACCTCACACACATACAAGTCAAATATGGGAGAGAGAATCCATCTCTAGATGAGGCAGGTTTCAAGCAACTAAGTATTAGAGTAAGTATTGAGTAAGTAAGAGAATAGATGATGTTATTAATCAAATCTCAACCTCTCCCACAATGGGAAAAAAAACAAAACAAGCGAATAAAAACCCATACACTCTCCCAACAGTTTCTTCATATTCTAAAACTAGATGAAGTACTGTTTTCATTGAACTTTTTGTCATTCTTATATGGGACTATAATGCCAAACCTGTTGCAAGCTTATCTAAAAGAAGCCCTGAACCTTTTCCTGAATGCACAGACAAAAGATTAATTAAATAATGATCCAGTAGGCTTTACCTTTGTTCCTTTAATATGTAACAAATTAAAAATACAATAAAAATCAACTCTCCTGACCAGTACAGGAATATTAGGCCAGGAGTCCATTTCACTGCTTTCTTTTAACGCTAGACCACATCAGTTAAGTCAAACATCACCGTGCAATATCATTAACTGATGAGTATCTTACACAGATAAACATATCAGTTCTGTAAGTGCTGTGTTCATATGGTACAAAGAAAAGTAAGTAAGCTTTCTACATAAAGTGACAGAAAGAATGTCAGGGCAACACGAAGACTGGTGTAACTTTACAGAAGTCAGTTGCTAAGAGGAAAAAGTTTGAATGTGGGTGACAGATTTAAACCTTTGCATATCAATGATCATCAAAAGTTAAGCTCTCTGTGTTTCCGCTATAGTTTTCCACCTACAAAAGAAAAATTACCATTAAAGAACTGCACATTTATATTATCTTATTCATGTGTCCATCAGAATTTCCTGTCTTTGATATAGACTCCATCACTCGTGTTAGTCCTACAAAGATCTGAAAATGCTAAAACACAGTGTATATTTATTAGTTTCCCTGGAGTAAAGAGAAAAGTTTTGGGCTATTGACTGTGTGAGTGACAACCAGCAGTCATACTGAAGCTGGGTAAATCACAGATTTGTTTAATGCCACAAACCATGGATAACGAAGCAGGTTAGTTCTCTCTTTTCATTACCAGTTTGGATTCAGATGAAGCAAATCCTGAGCTCACCTCCCTACCCCCATACTCTAAGACAGTAATTTATAAAGACAGATTTTAGGCATATTTTGGAAAACAGTTATGAACAACACTGCTTCTTGGATGCCTTCACCACCTTTTTGGCAAATAACTAATTAAACTATGAGCAGACAGACTAAAAATAGAATACATTGCATCCCCTTTTGTTTCTGTCTCTCTCTCTCATACACACAGAGACACATAAGTTGTTACATTACGGAAAAATAATTTACTCTAGGTCATTTTTAGCTGTATCAATTAAACAAACTATCTTGTATTTTCTTCATTCTACACAAAGTTCACATCTCTCTTAGGTACAGTGATTTAACGTATACTTGTAAATATTGTGAAAAAGATCATTACTATACACTTAATGCAAAGTACATTTTAATTTGAAATAAAACACAAGGGTCACTTAATTTCTCTACACGTAGCAAGCATTTTTCCCCTGTATTTCTTATTTATTGCAATGCTGTTTTTTTGAAGTGTTATACCAAAGCTTACATAGTTTAAGGATGATCATACTATGAAAACACTTATCTTTAGCACATTTAATACCATATATATATAAAAAAAATTAAGTTTCCAATATGTTTCATTTTTCAAATCAAATTTTATCTTCCCATCCTAACAGACTTTGATTATTTCTATAAATCAAGGAAAGCCCCCAAGAACTCCATCATTGTGACATTCCCCTCATAAAAGTAAGAAATAAAGGCCATATCCTAATAACTAGGAGATCAAAAAACTAGTTAATGTGTTCACATTACTGGGAATCATTTTGTGGAAATGTAGATCAGCTAGACTCCCCTAGAAGGAATGACTGCTTGGACAGTTGTCTTCATTCTCTGTATGAAAGGGCATTTCTACGTGCTTCAGCTATTTCCATCTACTGCAGCATGCAGACATGAAACACAATGCCCACACTGCTTGCTCTTTAATAACATTACGTTAAAATATAAATGTCTAGAATTTAAGTAGAGTTTTGGTTCCTTAGTCT
The DNA here is from genome assembly GCF_036370855.1 of Dromaius novaehollandiae. Lineage (NCBI taxonomy): Eukaryota > Metazoa > Chordata > Aves > Casuariiformes > Dromaiidae > Dromaius > Dromaius novaehollandiae. The sequence continues at coordinate 37,301,486 of NC_088102.1, forward strand.
ACTTTTCAGATAGATTGAGTAGGAAGCCATTATCTTTCATTATCTTTCCAAATGTACACATAAGCTTCAATGTGTGTGTGCCCAATTGCTGCCTGATTGAAGTTCATGTCCTCAAAAAAATTCAGTTTCTTCTTGAGGTAATTGCCGGCCCTTCTACCACAGATTATAGCAGCTAGCCACTCAGGTCAAGAGGAAGCATCCTCACATTTTATGCGGAGGAAATAGGCCACCTCCTCCTCTGAGTATTGTTTAAGGCTGTGCCTAATTTTTCCTGAAAGTTCTGCTGTTCTTCAGAGCCCTGAGTACTTCCAAGTGTTAGTAAAGTGAACAAAGACGACAATAAAAGTTCATTTGTGCAGACAAATCTAATGAAGTTTGTTCAGCTATTCTCTCTTACCACAGTAGGTCACATTGTGATGAGACTAAAACAAAATCAAATTTAGATTTACACTACAAGCAAGTCAAATACAACAGGACAGTACAAATGAAAAGTTTCTATACCTCAAGACCCTGCAGTTCACTTCCATCTTCTGTATCTTTCAATAGTTCAATCAACCTTTTCTTTTCTTCCTCAAGCAAAGCAACCTGGTTTCCTGAATCCTTTGCCAGCTGAAGTATTTACAAATAAACAAAAAAAAATAAAAAAAAATTTAAAAAAGCCTTTAAAACCCTACCAGGTCAAGCAGCAAAGTTTTTAAATTCTGTGAAATTAACATCCAATCTTGCTTATTGCCATAATTCAAATTATCACTCTGACAGCAAAATCTAGCAGCCTAATATATAATAAGCTGATAATTTTATATCTGTCATTGACATAGATACACAGAGTTTTTTGGATGAAAAAATCATTATAGCTACTACAGCCTTAAAGAAACAAAAGCACGAAAGTTAAGGCATCTATTTTCTGACAGAAGTTTTCTGTAGATGAGGGTCCTGTGTGGCCTGCACATGAATAACTTACATATCTAGTCCTTACCTACAGACAAGGATAGCTTCTCTTAACAGTAAATATATTTAAAGAAAGATTTTTAGGAAATACTCGTCCTCAAAACAAGCTACATCCAGGCATAAACAGAACAATGCAATCTCCATTACCTTCTGCAAATACATAAAAAGGGTATTATCCCAACCCTACAAATGTGAGCACTGAGATGAGGATGCTCTTATGTAGCAGTGTGCAATAAACAGCAACATTTGATAGCAAGATTTTACTTTCAATGTTCCTGAGAAAGAAACCCAATTGTCCCCAGAAGTGCTTAAATACTACTGTTTCAGTTAACATTGAACAAATACACTAATGATTTTAGGTTTTAATGCTTACCTCAATGTTCTTTTTAATGAAATCCTGATTGCTTTTGCTTTTATTATGTGTTTTTTCTGCTTGATTCAGAAATCCATTTGTTTTTATTTCATTTGGGCCATCTGAAGTTTGAAAAAGAAGTTGCAAAGTTAGACTACTCCTTTTCTAATTCAATCAGAGCTGTAATAATAGTAATTCAATTTAAATCTTTAATAAATTTAAAGTGGATACACAAACTTTTGATGTGCCATTTTCAATGTTTTTATTAAGTCTATTGCTATTTTGAAAACATGTAACTATCAAAGACTAATCTCCTTTTTTGAGCTTTTATTACATGAGATCATCCAACTTTGGGAAAGCTAAAACACTTTTGGATTTCTGACCTCAAAAATGTTAAACATGGTGGCTTTAAAAGGCACGGCATTCCTTCTAACCCTCTTATTGTTTCAGTTTTATCATCGGTACAAAACCAGACAATAGGTTTTGGGGAAACCGCAGAACTATTTGGAGAACTATCAAGTACATTTTTTTAAAAATAAAACAGCTGAAAGACAGGTGATATATTTGATGATATTATAACATAGCTTACAAAAGTTTTTTTCCTTTTTTCTAAAAACAAAGCTCATCTTTGAGCTGTAAAGCTATTTAAAAACCATGTACATTTTTTGCAACAAATATATCTGATAATGTTTTGACAACAGTACACACTTTTTTGCAACAATGGTTTTCTATCTATCTGTCATATAAAAGTGGGCACACATTCTGTTATTCAGAGACCTTTACTAGTTTTAAAACAGTAATTCTTCTGTGATCACCAAGAACACCAAAGATTTATCAAAATAAATAACAAGTCTAAGCAAATACAAACAGCTTCCTCTCAGTCTCACAAACTACTTTAAAAGTATTGATCACAATACTTTTTATTTTTCAGAAAAGCATAGAGTTGAACAACAGGGTTATTCTGCCTACAAAAAAACCCTCAGTTTAACATGTTAGATTATAGAACACATGTTCTAGCAGCTCATTCTTTTACAGTTTACATGTGAAGTAACTCTTGCAGATTGAACAGACTAAAAGCAAACTCCCAAAGATACAGAATAAATTCAGTGCATCATTTTACCAACCATGGACAAAAACTGTGCAACATTCTCACCAGACTTACTCTGAAACTGCAAGCAAACCCTAATGGAATGAAGTGTGGGACCTGATCACCAAGAAAACCCTGTCACTGTACAAATTCAGTTATTTACAGGAAACATGCCAAACTACCTCTGGTGTTACCAGGTAACAGAGGAGAAGAAGATCTTGAACCTATCTAGGAAGTGGAATCCTGTAAGAATTTACAGATAAATATGAAGATGATGAGTTGTATTCTGAAATGAGCAAAACAAAACATGAACATAACATGCAGCATGCATGAAACATTACTTTTAGACTACATTTTTTGCTACCTGCAGCATGAGTGCTTTTGAGAGGGAGCCATCATACACAGTATCTCAGAACATTCAAGTAAAGAAGGAATAGACATGGATTACTCTGAAGAAGAATACATTAGAGCTCATCCTGAGTAAATAAAAGAAAGACTAAGTTCGATCTCAATGAGACTGCTTAAGCAATAGCATATAAAATAGTATATATAAAAAACTTCTTACCTCAAAAAAAAAGCTCCTCTTGCTCAGGCCCTACCTTTTATGACAACTATTACATAGAAATCCAAGAGCAACCAAAACAACAGGTCTTAGAAATCAGAAACCATATCAAGAGTCTTCAGCAGAAACAGTGAAAGTCATTTAAGTACTTTATTGCTCATGAGTTGCAAGTGATCTCCACTTCATGAGTTCCCAAACTAAGAGGATGTAAATCATCTCAAAATTCTACGTGCAGCAGCAGCTCCCAACCATGGCTGTGCTGGGAGCTTCAGAAATCACTATTGTCTTGAATTCAGGTAATCAAAAGCTATCATTGCTAATCAAGGATGCTGAAGCAAAACTGTGAAACGGAGAAGTTGGAAGCATAAGGGTCAAGTTTTGGTTTAAGGGAAGAATGAAGACAGATGGTAGGAAGATGGAGAAGATCAAAAGCACGACTGCTCCAACCCACTGTGAATAAGCATTTGGTAACACAGAGTTAAGATCACCTACCAGTAGACTAAGAGTGATAAAATGATAAGGGGACTGAGGTCCCAGTTTGAAAAGCTAAAACATGCAGTCACATTCTATAAAGTTAAGAGATTCTGCTGCCATCAATGGTTCAAACTTTAGGAACACCTGTTTATTACGTACTTGTCATCTTGGCCAGTCACCAGGATTAGATCACTTCTGTTTATGTAAAATGGTAGACTTTAAAGAAATAAGCAATTGCAGCTGACAGCAATGGCAGCTGAAGCTACCTCTTCTTATGTCATTTCACATATGAGAAGTTATTCAACTGTAAAAATTTGACTTTCAAATTAGGAAAGAATAAGGCACAAAAGCACAATTTATTTATTTTGAAAAGATTTTTGTATCATATTAAAATGCTTTAGGTTAGCTACAAAGATTTTTCCATTTTATCACTTGTCAAAAACTAAGAACTGTTGCCACTGCAAAGATAAACTTACTTTTTCTGACTTTTTGGCTCAGCCATGAAGGCAAAGTCTTCATTACCCACCAATTTCATGTGTTGTTTTGCCATATCAGGAAATACGAATTATACGGTTACTAAAGCTTACCCTGATTATGCTGGCTTTTATGGCAATCATAATCTTCTGGATTAATTTGTGTGTGAAATATTGAAATACTTATTTCATCTTCTTTAATGAGGAAGGGATCTGCTAAGAAATTTCAGTATAATTTAATTAAAATGCATTTAAGGAAGACCTAGTTTCACATATATCATTCTATAAAATCTCACACATGAAAGTTACAGAAGTTTACTTCTCTCTTTTTAGATAAATTACATCACCACCATATTTTTCAAGAAAAAAAAGGTGAAAGAGCAAGGTGTGTTTCATTAATATGAACATGTAACAGAAGAAAATTCTTTATACTGTTTCATACATCTGTTTTTGTTTATAACAACTGCTGCATATATATATGTAAATGCACACACAGGACAAATAATTACATTGTAAAAGATACAGCCCTAGGCCATAATGCTCAAAAGTCTCAACAGACACCTTGTCACAAGCCATCTAGAGGTTTAAGTGAGAATAAAGTACCCAGATTTTCAGTTGATGTCTGCCTCTGCCTGAATTATTAGGCTTCCAAGTGGCTAACGTCAAGGATATAATCTAAAGAAAAGCGCATTCAAATATCCTAGCACAAACAAGAGTTGCTTCAGGCACTCAAAGAAAAAGAACTAAGTCGTCGTCCTGACGTACCACCTGGAGGTATAAACTAGAGTATTAATATGCAATCTATGTACTTGGTACTTACAGAAAAGGACTCATACTGCAAAGACGCATACACATGAAAAAAACCACCAATGTTCTGTAATAACAAATCTTAACACGCTCAACTGAAAGCATGATTTTGTTGCACAGAGCATAAAAGAATGAATTTAAAGCTCTTTGATTAATTCCCGACTTACATTTCTCCCACAAGTCTGTCAGAATTTTCTGAGAGGCTGGGATACGTATTAGTTATTAATGATTTTGTACCCAGAACCTTTGTTTAATTTCACAGCCACATAAAGAGTTATAATTATCTATCTATATAAAATATGTAATTATAAAATAATATATACTTTATTATGGAGTCCTATAATAATTACATATATTTATTATGCTATGTATTATTGATTATATTGTACATAAATATATATTATATATAAAACATTCATCAAATAAAGTTCTGTATCAAATTCAAGCTCTGAAAAGCAAAATATATGAACTGCCTTCCATTTCATTATCAACCTGGAGAACTACCTGTGCTGTCAGTCCTAAAAAAGCAGACCTGAGAAGCTGGGCACTAGCATGCTATAGAAAGAGTAAGACAGAGATCAAGCTAGGGGAGAAAAATAAATCTAAACTACACAGAATTTTGCCATTATGGTACACCAGAACCCATATGACACACGTTCACTACAGCATGGAGTAACCTTTGAAAAGAACAATGAAACAGAGCATGTAGTTCATTAGTAACTGCATATATTCTTGTTTCCTACCTTTTTTTTAATTAGATTCTGACACCTACTGGACACTTTTTATATACCACCCTTACCAAGCTAAATTTTGTGTTCTTCCCTTAATAACCAAAACTTAGGTATAGAAATAAAAGCAGTTTATCTTGTAGTAATAAGTTTTAATTTTTTCACCACACATTGCTACATTAGTATGCATGTATGTCCAAATAGTCAAGTTCAGATTTTTGCCCAGCAATATCCATTCAGACCTCAAATCCTCATTCCCTCTCTAACGACAGAAAAGGCAGGATGCACGACAACTGTTCTCTTTCAACGAGGAAACCCTTTCAGCTAAGGTAGAGAGAAGGAGGGCGGGCTGCAGAATGTGCATATGACTGACACATCTCTGAGAACTCCAACAATGAGAGACAGTACTTTAACAGCAAATTTTTGAAAATTACTTTTGAGCATAATTTTGATGTAACATATTCTTGACAAATCCAAACAATCTATTCCTGCACCCCCCCCCACCACCACCAATAAAGACATTATAAGCAGGATGGCTACAGTTTGTTCCAGTGTATCCCTCAGTAAAAGTCCAGCAACCAAAGGACAAGAGAGGGCATTTTTAAAAAGCCAATGTTTGTCTTTTCCCAGGTCCTTTGGGAGCTTGCACATCCTCTGTGCATTCTTGAAGATAACTACAAATAATTAGAGTGTGTTTCAACCATTTGCTACAGAACTCCAGCAGAATCATGCTCTTCAGTAGAAAATGCGTTCCACAGTAGAGAAAACATTTCTAAATAGTCATTAACTTATTCTGCCTCTATTCCATCTATGATTTTACATTATTGATTTTAACTGTAATTTCTATGATAATTTTTTAATGCATCACATTCCACGTTTCTCTGTACCATTGTTTGTTCACCCTTCTCATTAAAAAATCTGATCCTTCCTTAGTCATTTGTCCACTTGTAATGCAGTTACAAAATTTTCTTGGTGTTTTAAACCCTACTGAAGATGGAACTGATTTTACTTAGCCTATCTGTTTTTATTTTAAAACACTAAACTGCAACTGTTGATTCTTCTCAGTGTGTTTGTTTCCATTTCAAATATTTGTCTTTATCTTCATATTACTGTGAAGTTCAAAAGTTATCTTACCAGACTTCCTATCTTTCCTTCCAGAGAATATTTTGATAGTGTGTCTTTAACACAGTTTCACTTTTCGAAACAGCTAACTATCCTAAGTTTTTCCCCCAGAAGTCTCAGGAAAAAAACTGACCTAAAACACTAAGTTCATGATTCGTATTCTGCCTTTTCCTTAGAATCACACTCAATATTATTCGATGATCCCTATTACTCAAATTGTCTCACATTGTCACAATGTTAACAACTCTTTTAGAAGTAAATTAAATTTCACATAATCAGTAGCAAATTTAGTATTTGTTGCCACATTCCAAGGACCTGGGTAGTGTGCATCGTCCTGCGCTGTTTTCGAACATGTAACTGAGTAGCTAGTATCATCATTTGGTCCCGTTCTGTCAGTACCTCTCGTAACAGTTCCCAAAATGACTCAAGCTTTCCCTTTTTCTGGTACAGTCATACTATCAGATCCTTACCATGGCATTGCCATTGCTTCCTTCTCACTCTTCCTCCCTCTCCCACTTGAAAATATTCTCCCAGATACACGTGAGAGGCCCACGACATCCCTAGAGCTTCTATTAAAATATATTTTAATGGCCTATGCTTACTATACCAATTATTCCAGCCTGGTGACCTCTTTCACTAGCACCCCCTGGTATATCAGTAACTTCATGATTTTTTTGTTTACCAAAACAATTTTGATTTCCTTGTTTATTGCCCAAACAGGCCCAAAATACAGGATAATCATATCAGGGTATTCACTTGTTTTTCTTACTTACCAGCTGTATCCTGCCATGATGAGATCAAAGCTAAAAAACGTTTTGTGTTTTCTATCTCCTCATGACTTCCAGAGGTACTGATAGACTATTTAAAAGAAATAAAGCATAAATACATAAAGCTGTATTAAAAGTTGTAGCAAAATACTGTGTCTGCTTATAAGAATTTCAAATCTAGCAAACTTTAAACCATATCAAAATAATTTTTCTTCTTGAGGCTATCGTAACATGTCCTGAAGTTTTGATGATGACATGGTGGAACTTGGAAGTCTCTGTTATGTACTGTCTCTTATGTAGAGTCACATTTCACAGGGTGAAGAACTTTTGTAATGGATACATGGCTCTCAATCCAAACCGACTGAAATGATACGATGCACTCAAACTGACTGCCATCATGTCTTTTTAGCAACTTACATTTGTATTCATTGAAAACATCCAAGATTGTAATTAACTTTGGAAGAAATACTAAATTTCATGTTTCAAGGCTTAAATTGATATCTAACTGCTAGAGACTGGAATAAGAATAACGTGAAGGAATTTGTGCTGTAGCATTCTCATGCCTTCTTCAGGGGGCATCTCTAATCACTTCAGTAAGAGACAGTACTGGAATAGATGTTCCTAAGAACAGTCACACTAGAGCAGAAAAAATGCTCCTAGCACTAGGTTAACAGCTATTGCCTCTTGTCATGCTTTATCATACCTGCAAATGGCAGGTTCAAACATAAGACTGTCTGTGCTTGTAAATCACACCTAGACAGCTGTACGTTTGGCTATGGTCACATTAATTTTAAGGACCATGTCCCTGTTCCAGAGGCCTCACAGCCAATACATATTAAAAACTATTTAAAGTTACTTTTTAAGATCCATTTCTTCGCTTTAAATCAGCTAGTAAATGTGAGTTATTTAATGAAAAAAATGTGTCTGGGAAATTAGATAATTCTGTAAGACAATTACAGAAGACAACAGATGTACTCTTAGTTATACTATTTTATTTACATAAGTTGTATATTTCTAACCTGAAGTTCTTCCCAGAGCTTTGCTCTCATTTCTTTGCCTTGTTTTTTAATTGCTCTCTCTTTAAAGTGTTTTTTTGCCAGTATTGTGTCAAGTTTATTCATCTTCCTTATAGCTGCTTGAATCAGAGGATCTACACCTGTTTGTTCAGAATCTAAGTTGGCGGAGTTTGCTGTAGATTAAAAATTAACATTAGCTTGATGTATTTCCATTAAAAAAAATGAAAAAAACTGTACAAGTAATTTGATAACAACTGCAGACAAGAGTACAATCATTCGCTAGTGTATATACATCATGTTCACTTCTAGATCTGTTTGTAGCAGAGGAAAATACAAAAGCCTTTTTAAAAGATTGATGAATCAAAGCTCTTAGCTGTTGCAGTTGGATTGGGAGGGGGGGAACCCCCCATTTGGCAAATGAGTGAAATTTAAGAAGGAAGAGTGACAAAATCTCCATAGTATCAACTATAATCACAGACAAAATAAGCTTAAAACTCAAAAAGAATTTCTCATGTATTCAGATTGAATACTAGAATACATATTGAAATGTCAACCTTTAACTTGAATTGTCCTAAAGTTAAGAGAGACTCTATAACATTTCTAATTTTAAACATTAAATAAGTTTCAGTCTCCATTTATGCCTCAACCAAAGCAGAGTCTGATATTGGCTCTGGAAAAATGCACTTTTGTAAAACAGAAACAGTGAAACATTATGGAAACTAACACTACTTAAAATTTCCGCATTGCCTCTTTTTTTCCCAGACATGCAGATTACAATTTCTGATCACTTTTAGCCTTTTCCCTTCCTGTAGCACCAAACTCTGCCCTCATTTCTGGTCAAGCTTGGCTTCCAGAGCAAGAGAAGAGGAGGACAATTGCAGCACTGCCTCTATCCCATAAGCTTCCAAGATTTTCTGGTCAAATTCAGCTTCTGATAATAAATTTACAACAAACAAACAGCACTGAATGCTGAAATAATCATAAGGGCAATTATTTTGGGCTTGGTATTTTTTCTTTAAAGCTTGTTAAAGCTACCAGTTTGAGCTGCAATATACAGGTAAGAGTTAAAAATCAAAAAAAGAAAGAAAGGAAGAAAAAAAGAAAAGAGAGAGTGAGTGAGCACACACACATACAGGAAAAAGAAAACCCATGCCATTGAGGACTACAGACACCACTGAAAGGTACAATGATTGCAACAAAGTTTAAAACATAAAAATAGTTCTAACATTGAAGACAAAAAGCAGTAATTCCAATTCTATTCCTTCAATTAAAAACCAGAAGCAAACTTGGATATAAAGTTAAAATGCAGAAGAGTTAATACTCCTGCAGTACCTTTCCATTTTCTCATCTTTTGAGATCAAAAGCTTTACACACCCACTGTCCCCAGCGATTTACTGTCATATATTACTCTACCTTGTGCCAAAAGAGATGAGTGATTCAACAAGGGAAAAGCTGTAAAAATCCAGCTGAACTCTGGGAAAGCCCCATGGACAAAAGATGAAAAAAGACCCCTTATTTCAACTGCCCTGAACCCAGTAGATGGATTTGGAGCTAAACCTACCGAGTGAAGCTTTGAAATTGAACTCTATCCAATTTCTGTCCCAATGAAATGAATGTTTTTAGATGACTGGCACTCTAGACAGAGTCACCACTGGATTCTGCTTTATTAGATCAACCAAACATGAGTCAAATGCTAACATAACATTTAATAAAGTGAATATCCTTTAATAAAATAATCCTTAAAGAACTGATCACTCACCTTTTGAGCATCGTATTGCATGTACGTTTTCTATTTGCAGTCTTTTTACGCACACACACAAATATATATAGACACAGATATATACACATGCACACACATACACCAAGGTCCCAAATTCTCCTAGAAGTATTAAGAACAAGGAATGAAAAAATATTTTATTGTACTGTTCACTTTATAAATCTGAAAAGTAATATACTCTTTTGCTTTACTTATTTTTTTTCCTTGGGAAGGGTCACTGAATTTGGAAGTCTGTATTTCAGCACTATCATCCCCAGAATCTGAATTAGAGATAGATCCTGAAAAAGAAACACAGTAAAAAGCTCTTCACAATGATATGAAATAAACTTTTAAACATACCATTTGAACTGTTAACAATTAGGAAACCAAAATACATTTTTCTGTCAGCTAGGGAACACCACAGAGCCTCCACAGTGGATTACTGTTTAAAACTATTACACCAGGACTCAAGTTAAATACAGGTGCAGGAATTAAGGAATTACAGACCACAATTCCACCATGAAATCTATCTAAACTTGAAGAAGGTATCCAAACTCTCTGCTCCACACCCTAGCCTTCACTTCTGTGTGTTTAAATAGGTTAGAAGCTCTGGAAAATTAGTTTATTAATATTTACAGAATGCCCAAAAGTTTTAATTGCAGCACTTCTACACATGCTGTTTCATTAAAATGAGATATTGCATTTTAATATTTAAACTGTGTTATTAGTATTTGCATTGTTCAGTTGTTAAATCCTATAACTTATAGCTAATATTTTCAATTTGTTTGGATTGATGGACCATTATTAGGATACAAAATTTCTCACAAATGACCATGATCTCCGTGAAAAATTTGGTAAGACAGACACTACTGGAAGTACTTTCTAACATGGTTCAATGGATCAGATGCAGAGGGTCTATCCTGATCTTTTAGGCTGTTACTAAAGAGCAGATCCCAGCTTAGACATCACAGGACACATACTATATCATTGCTGCCATTACTATTATATTCAAACAAGTGAAGACAAGGAAAGGTATTAATTTTGACACTATGGTCTTCCTCCTACTTCTCTTCTAGAATTTTACCTATTTGCATCCTTTTTATGTCTGCCAATAGAATTTTACCCAGATTATACAAACATGATATTTGGTCTAGCCACAACTCAAAAAGTGTTAGTCATTCCCCCACCTGGCAACTCACTAGGATTTCGTGTATACTCCTGAAAAGCGTAAGTAATATTCTCCACTGAGGTTTGTTTAGCTGTTCTTATTCTCTTGATGTCAGATTTTTCTCTGTCATCATCTTTGTTTTCCTCTGGAGAGCAGTATTCTAAACTGTGTCTTTGATGATTACTGGTCAAACTGATAGGTGAATCAACCTATGAAAAGTAAACTAATTACTACCATAAAAATCAGAAATGAGGATGAGTGGAGGAAGAGGGGGGAGGAAAATAGTAATGATAATCACATACTATTCCAAAGGCTAACAGTGCTTCTACGCAAGATTATACAATATGTCTTAAATAAAAGAAGAACAGTTTTCTGGCCTGCTACAGAGAGTTCTCTTTCGTAGATAACACCCTGATGTGCCTTTTTCACATGCTCATCATTCCCTGGATTGCCAGACTTGAGACTGCCAGACTTGGAAGGGATTCCAAAGATCGATCCCATCTGCAGCAGCAGAGGGGACAGCCAACCAGTTAAGATCTCTGTACAACAGCCTCATCCTATAGGTGCTCTGCACAAGGTAACATCCTAATCTCTTGCTTATAGTATAGAGTTTAATCTTCCAAGGGCTGAAATGCTTATGTCAAATTCATCATTGTGAATGCAAAGTCATCTGATGGCAACCTTAAAACCTGACTATGAACCTACAGAAAAAAAATATCTTAATAGATCTGTGAAGCATCCAGCTACAATCCTATTTTACAGGCAGGTGAATGGAGGTATAACACAACTGGATATTCATAGAAGTTCACCTACACAAATCAATCAAAATCTCATATTCTCGAGTCCCAGTTCCTACATCCTAACAGCCACACCATGCACCCCCCTTTCCCAAAATTAAGTTAATTCCTGATATTAATATCTTCAGAGGATGTACAGACACCTTACTTCCAAAGGAGTCTGTCAAATTCCTGGAGCTGACTCAGGTACATTGCAATAGTATGTAAATAGTATGTAAAGAAATTTTTAATTTCATTCAAACCTTTCCTGACTACATGCAGTGCCTTGTGAGACTTTTCAACTTTGTGAGACAATTCAACTTGTGAGAATTTCTCAAATACTTTCTTTCAGTAAACAAAGTAATCTTTATTCCAATTTAAGTTTAAAAGCACAAATGGGATGGAAGTTAAATTATACATATACTGCCTCATGCCTCAACAATCTATAGCTTTCTACCTAAATATTGTTAACATAGTATCAAGCTTTTTTGATTAAAATAGAATTTAATAATTTGATTAAGCACAAAGAGGAACGCACCCACATTTTCTGGGTTGTAATACTGAATAGACATTTCTGCAGCAAACCAGAAAGTAACAAGAGTGCAGAAAAAAGAAATTAAACATCACTCCAAGCAGGCATAAGAAGCAGCCCATATACATGAAGTTTCATGTAAACTCATAGCACATCTGCTGACTCAAGAACTCTGTGCAAAGTTTAGGAAAAAACAAAAACCCAGAAAGCTACTTCTTTGCCTATTTGCCTTAGTTAGTAAGAAAATCGAGGCATAGAGATTTTAACTTGCTGAAGGTGAAAAGCATTACCTTTGGCAAACATGGTTCTGGTGTTAATACCTCCATAGATGCACTTAAAGATCTACAGCTAGGATAAGCTCTTGAGCTAGATGCAGGCCTTGAAATTTTATCCAAGCTCCCCCTTGTAATATCCATTGTGACCTAAAATTAAAAAAAAAAAAAAGAAAAATAAAGAAAAAAAGCTTCCACACTATCAAGTTATTAAGAACCAAGAACACAAACCCAGTAATATTTCAGATGTAGTTTAAACAAGTTTCAAATCCTTTCTGGCAATTCAATATTGAGAGGTCTTTCCAGTATGCACTAGCTTGTCACTCAAGTATAGAGTTTTTATATCATCAACCCAGTCAAAGTACCCAAATGCATTTACTGTCCATAAACTTGCCTACCTCTTAAAACTAATCTCAACAACAAAGGAAATGCAATGGCAGCTTAAAAAAAAAAAAAAAAAAAAAAAAAAAAAGACTGAGAAGGTTGGCATCAACAAAAGGGCAAGGGTATTTTATAAATAACTAGGAGACATCAAACAAAGCAGTGGAAAACTTTTCATAGTTCCGTAGTTCCAATCTGTGGGAGTTCCCAACCCAAAAGCTGATATTCCTATTCCCTTTTCAACTAAGAGTTTAGAGAATAGAAATGTGTGGCTCTCTGCAAAAAACGGTGTGACTGCACAACATATTGTTATGTACCGAGTACACAGTCATTTCCAAATGGTCCAAAATAAAACCATTTTTCATTTCAGTGCAGGAAAAAGGATGAACGGAGACACACAGGCAAGCCCGTAACAGCACATCACAGTATAAATAGGCAGGTAGAACTGAAAAGATAAATTCAATCATTCCAACGCCTGAGCCTCAGGCTTGCTCACTCAAGTGAATGCCCTTCACATCATTTAAAGTCTGCAGTAACGATTCGTGTACTGCTAAGAGCGGGATGGTGTCTGCGGTTAGGTGCGGAGGCACCAGCGCAGGGAGCTGCCTCGCTGCCTGCCCAGGACCTCTGCGCTGACACAGAAGCGCCTTGGAAAAGCTAACTTCAGAAGTGCACGTGCTCTGTATAAGGAAACCAAATTCTTCCACAAATTCTGGCTATTTCTGGGCCTTTGTCAACAGTTACCCACCGGTGACAGAGGACAGTGTCTGAAGATTTTGTAAAAGCCTCTTTCATTCTGCTGGGGATGGAGGAAACCAAGTAAGCGCAGAAGACCAAAATAATTAAAACGGAAGAGACACAGATAAGCAACAGCAGAGACACAAAACATTCCCGAAACAAAAAAACAAACAACCTTACAAGAGGTTCCCACACCGAGAGAGCAAGCCCTCCTCCACGCTCCGAGAGAAACCCCGGGGCGCCGCGCAGCCGGGGCGGGGGCCGCCCGCGCAGCCGTGGGGCGGCTCCGGCAGCTCCGCCCGGAGACGCCCGCGCCCCGCACTGCCGGCCGCCGCCTCGCCCGCGAGAGGGCACCGCCGAGGCCGGCGCCGAGGCCCGGCCGAGGGACGGGGACGGGGACGGGGACGGGGCTCCCACCGGCCCGCAGCGCCGCGGCCGCTGTCTCCAGGACAACTAAGCGCCGCAACCGGCTCCTCAACGGGCCTCTCGCGAGAGCAGCCCCGTCCCGCTCTCAAGCGCGGCGGTACCAACCGGGAAGGGGGGTTTAGGCGAGCTGTTGCTAACTACCTCCCGGGAGGTAAAAGTAGAATGGAGCTCTTACTTTTCTCACGGCCTTCAAAAAAAGGCTAAACCCCATTAAATCTTGTATTCTCCGTCCTGATGGAGAGAAATTCTGTGCGGAGGGCGTGCTTCTCCCCTCACTCCCCCCCCCCCCGCAGCCATTAGGCTGCGCCGGCCGGCGGGGCCGTGGCGGGGGCAGAAGGCTGCCGGCCGGGCGTCTCCGAGCGTGGTTGCGGCTCCTGCCGGGAGGCAGCAGCTCGGCTGGGCGGCGGCAGCGGGCTCCCGCACGTCCTGGCGGTGCCCGTCCTTCCCTCGCGGTGGCCGCAGGAAGGCGGCGCCAAGTCGCGTTGGGCACGCGTGCGCTGTCAGTGCGATAGGTGCCTGCGAAAGGGCTGCAAACGCGTGACTTCCTTTAAAAGCTCGGAAATCTCGCTCGGAAACGGAGGTGTCGCTGCCCCTGTGCCCGCCCCGGCGCGGGGCGCAGCAGGCCTGGCGCGGCCGTTGCCCGCTTGGCGCCTCTGCCCGTGGCTGCGGACTGGGAAGGTGCCTGGGGTCGGGAAGGATCGTCCGTTAGAAGCGGCGGGAGAGCCGGAAGGCGGGGTGCTGTAGGGAGCAGTTGCAACCCTTCTCCCGGCAGCATAGCTCTTACCTCCCCTTTTCAGTTAAAAAAAAAAAAAAAAAAAGTGTTTAATCTGATAAGGGTACTATAAAGAACTCTTAAAATAATAAAATAATATAGCGGTGCCATAAATGGATTATCATTGTTTGTTTTGATGATAATTTGTCTGGTGTCCTGTGTAAATGGCAGTGTGTTTACTTGTAACCATGTGTAGTTGAATGGCTGTTTTTAATAAACTCATTAAAACTTTAATACTGTGGTTCACTGTTATTTATCTCATTATTTACTGTTAATGAGGGATTATAACAGAGGGTAATTATCCACTCCTCTAATCCCACCCCAGTTTTTTTCCCCTGCATATAAATAGGATGCAAGGAATAACTTCTGTGTTTTGAGTAACTTGTGCAAACTGCAGAGAGGGTTCCTGGCCCCATACAACTTTCTTTGCTACCCACAGAAGTTAAATTCATTGGCAGGAACAATTTACAAGAAATAATTTGGGAAAAAACCCTGCATTTTGTTCCATGTAAATTTTGTATTGGCAAATCTTTCTGCCAAAATAAGTCTTAGCTTCTTGAGGCACACGTTTGCCATACACAGTAGAGCTGTCTCTGAGAGCATGGTGCTTCACCGTCATGCTCTTGGAATTGGTCTTCCCTTACTGGTACTTTTTCTGGTATTTAGGGCAGTAGTGATATGATGGGATTTGCAATTGAAGTGTTAAAGACAAATGCAGAAAATGTTCTAGGGAGCCAAATGTATTTTAGCCTCCTGCTTGAGCACACTGACCTCCAGGAATGTTAAAACTCTAACATTAATCCTGATATTGCTAATGCAGTACCTTAGTGGAATCTATAGAGGTTTTATGGAGTATTTCTAATGCTGGGAGAATTGTATTATGAAGATTAATGTGTGGTGCTTTTCAGATGGTGCATATCATAATTCAAAGGAAAAATCAAAGACTGAATGTTGACATCCACAAGTTGAATATATAAGGCCAGTAAGGACCATGACAAAGCAGTACAGTGGAAAATTTAGTGCAGAACTAGCTAAACTAAAATCTGTTTTTAGCTAAACTAGGAATTACACTATTAATTACAACATGGGTAAAGTAGCTAGGTATAACACCCCAATATTCCTTTCTTTCTACAATTACAATATATATTCTCAGTGGCTGTTAAACTGACTTGCTATCAGCAGTTTCCATATTGTGAACTGCCTACCACCTCTACAGAGCAGACACAAATAGTGTCTCCAACTCTCTGTGTTCGGTAACAAACTAACATAAATCTCCTTTGAAAGTGGCCCAGTATATAGCAGTGTATTTCTTAATGCTGCTTGTCTAGACAGAATCAGTGAAGATTTTCTATGAGGCTGTCACATTTGAGAGTTAATAGTAGTCGTTTAGCAAGGATATGTCAAATCAGAGTTGATCTTATGATGTGTGTTACATATCCTAAAAGACACAGAAAGGAAAAGAGGTTCATAGAGTTCGTCTCAAATCCTATAATAAATAAGAGGGCTAATACGTCAGTTTATTTTCAGGACACCATCATACAGTAAATAACAATTTATTGAAAGGTGACATAAAGGGCACAGATGTAAATGATATCTAGATAATCTGCTACTGCCTTTGAAAAGACCGTGGTGCTCACCAGCCCCATCCTTGCATCTCCCATCACAAGCACGATGGAACGTTCCCTTAATCCGGGCTTCTAAGACTTTTGCCATAGCACACCTCTTCTGAGGCTAAGACAAGCCATACAATAGCTTCAGTAAACTGTGAAATGATTAAATTTTATAGCTGTTACACTAAAGAAGTATAGCATTGTATAGTAAAACACTGAGGAGAACATGGCTTTAACTGAATTTTGCAGAACCCTTTTTTCTATGATCATAAAATGGAAAAAAATCTGTTTTCTAATTTAGGTGAGTTTTGAGACACTGGTTTAATGTATGGTTTTCCAGTGTTCTGAGATTTGTGGAAGGTGAATTTTACAGAAGCACTAAATCTTTTTACATCAATCTGAAATGTTTCGTGCAAACTTGGTATAAAGACAAGGCTAGTACTGATAGCTTTCAAAAGCAGAAGTGATAGGTATCCAAGATCCCAACTTCATCCCATAGTGCTGTGAATGTGTCCTTCAGTGTGATGCAGGATTTCTCACTGTCGCATAGACCTTTGTTAACTCTGACTCTCATCTCGTACTGCTGTGAATGAACAGACCAGATATACAAAAAAGAACAAAAAACCCCACCACCACCCTAGCACACACAGAGATTTGGTTCTCACAATTCCATAACAAATATGTTTAAGTACCATAATATCAAGGCATGTTCAACATGTTACTTTCACAATAGTGCTGTGACCTCAGAAGTGTCAGAGTTAACAATTTAATCCAAAGTAAATCTACTTCTCTGAAACCAGTGAGGATAATTTTACCTTCTCCTTGCTGAAAGTGCATCTAGAAAATTTTTCAAAACTGGCTATAGTTTCTCCTAAGATTTGTCTATTGGTTTTCTCATTTGTTTCAAGTTTCTTTTTCTCACTTTCCAGATTTTTTATGTCACTGTTCCTCTAGCCGTCCTTCTCAGCACCCACAGTGTTCCATCTCCTTTTAATGTCCTTACCTGCATCTTTCGCTCACTGTACTCACAACTACTTCCGTGCCAGCCCCTCTTCTCAGAGCTCTCTTTTTGCCTCAGTATCACAAGCCTATGGGAAAGAAAAGCTCTGAACACCTGCCATTCCCACTGAAATCATCTACAGATTGCATTGTCTGTAGATTGTAGCAATCCTTAGAGCATGAATCTTTGGTACTTTTGTGGCAATGAGCCTGAGGCATTGGTGCATTTCTCTCTGTGCAAGTCTTACTGCATGCCTTGCAACTTTTCAGCACTGAACTTGGGGTGGCAGCAGAGGAAGAGAAATATGCATTATTAAAACTTTTATCTTCCACTTGCATGTAGGAATATGTTTGTTCTGATTATTAGTATGTTGTGTATGTACTAACTTTTTTTTTTTAATACAGGACTCAATGATAAAGTGGTAGCAGAGAATGCAGAGAAACTCCCTTCACCATATGAACCTCAGCTTCAAAGGCTCAAACACGGCCTTTAGGCAAAAGATCTCCAATGTATCACCTTTTCTCTTTTTGCTGGAAGTGGTATGTTATTTTCTTTTCATATATTTCTAAGTTTGTTGAAGAGACATTCTCCCCTACATGTGGTTTCAGTCTTTGTGGAGAACACTCAAAAAAGAAAAAAAGGAATAATTAAGTAGTGAACACTTAAGGGGACAATGTGCCTCAACATTTAGAAATCTCAAAATATTATGAAATCTTTAAAATGTTTCTAAAAATTAAAAATTGTGTCCCTCCATCTCTGGTTTAAGAGACCTTAGGTTGAACTATCTCAACTTTATTCGTACCTACAATGCCTAGAAACAGAAGAGTTGTTTTTAATGACAGTGGAGATTCCCAGAATTGCAGAGTTTTGGGGACAGGTCTTGAGAGCAATCCAACTTGAGAACCCTGTGAGAACTGGCAATGCTGCTCTCCTGACATGTACCCCATGCAACTGAAATGAGCTCAGCAGGATTGCAAGGTTTGCAAAACAGAGCATGAGAGGCTTCGTTTCTAAGGAGAGGACTGAACTTTCGTAAACATCCTTAAATGTTACAGAATCTCAAGTGTTATTACAGGTGAAGTTATTATAGTGAAGTTTGAACTAGAAAAGCAGAGAAAAGGATATGATTTCCTTTTTTGCCTTTCTGGGAATAGGTCAGTTTTGTTCCATGATAAATGAGAGAGTTCTCTGAAATACAATGGGGATAAAAAGGGGTTTAATTGGAGAAAACTCTTGTGTCTAGAGAGGGCAGAGCAAGAAAAGCACTCCAAGATGTGCTTTTCATCTTAAAAGACAGGTTAAAACATGATGAAGGCACACTTAGACAAGCTGTCTTGATACTGAGAATATAGTCACCATAGTAACAGAATTCATTTATTCATCTTTCCCTAATCCAATCAAGAAGAAACACAAATGGGGGGGGGGGGGGCGGGAAGGGGCCATACAGAGAACTTGTTCCCTTTAGTACCGTTTTTATTTATAGTCCTCTGCTGAACAGCATTTTAATACACATCTGCTGTTTTTATTTCACAAATAGGTAGGCAAAACACTACTTTCATTGTTTTTATACAGATTGGAGATGACATTATCAAGGCTTTCTTTAATGCCCAGTTATTTGTCTTTGGTATTTTGAACATTCTCTATGTTCTCATCTGAAGTAGCTTTTCTTTACAACAGGCAGTATTTTTAAGGTAGACTGTAACAGTTCCAGTACTCAAATCAGGACAAACACAGCTAGTTTTCATTATGTTAATTCCTCTAAATGTTAGGGGAATAAACAGACCCCTTTCTGGAAAAGGGGGTTTGTTCATTTCAATTTTACATGTTTGTTTTAATTTTTACATGAATCTTTTTGAATGTAACAATATATTTGGAGAATATCTGGTAACGGTAAATTAACATCATCTCCCTACTGCCTCCACCAACTATTAACATAGTCTTGTTCTCCTTTCTAAAGGATTTCTTCCTTTTGTTTAATATGAGCTCCGTTTTCTATTTTTCTCCCCTAAGAACCAGAATAATGAGCTCCTCTAAGCGTATTCTTCAGTGGTAAGATTTATCCTTTATATTATCTTTGCACAGACCAAATTGCCCCAGGCTTTCCTTTCTTCTCTTCCCACAGCTTTGCTTCATACTTCACTTCCCCTCACAAAAATTCAGGAGAGAAGCAGCAATACCTGTGATATTCATCATAACAAAATATAAGTTTTGCTTATCTTCAGTGTGATGATAAAGGAGAAAACAAGTCTTGATAATTGAGATTTTTTTCATATTGGCCACTGGGGAGCATTTTGCCCAGTAGAAATCGTTTGAACACAAGGCAACTGACAGCACTAATGACACTGCCATAGATTAACTTAAAGTCAAACTTCACAAGTCAAATACTCCATATTGCATTAAGAGTCTCCTGAATTACTTTTCTCTGGTGACAGTTTTACTGTAGTGGCTGTATTATGAATTTTGCACAGATTATTCTTTCTAAAGATGTGCTTTTGTGTATTTTTTCCCACTTCTCTTAAAAATTCAAATGGATAAACTATTGAAAGAGGGACTAAAATGAAATATTCACAGCTATTGCATTCCAATATAATTCTTAAGGCATAGAAAAAAAATTGCTTTCTAGATACAAGACTATGTAGATCTATGGAATTTGGCTCTTTGAATTTATCATGGCATTTCATTCAACATGAGAGGTGGAAGGGAGAAAACTAAGATAAGATTGTTTTCCTCAAAGGGAGTTCAGATCTGTGTCCATTTATCCACATTCCTCAGAGACTCTGACCTTTATCTACATTAAGTGTGCAAGAAATACCTTAATTTAACCAGAATTCCTACGGAAATTGTAACCTAGCTTGCTTTTGATTTTTTTTTTTTTTAAACAGAATCTGTTCTTTCATTAATTTGGGAAAAACAAAACACTCTCTTAAAATAATTTTTATCAATGCTTGTCAAAAGTATCTGCTATGGTACTTCTCCATCTCTGCCATAGAAGGAATGCTTTTTCCTGGAATATTCTTTCTGTCTGATTTCAGGCAAGATATGTCTGCCTTCTCATCTCCATACGTAAGAAGCAGGACAGCTGGGAATTCCCACCACCCATCTGGACCCATTGAAGACTGCTCCTCACTCCCAGGCTGAGGACCCCTTGGACTAGCATAAGGTCACTGAAACCAAAGAGGAAAGGGGAAAATAAGCATCATTTACACAGTAATTTAGAAGGGTTCTTTTTTTCTCTCTACATTTTTATTACAATATTTGTTTTGAATGCCTTGTAGAAATCCATTGCTCTTGGAGCCATCAGAAACTGCTGACTTTCTTCAACTATGTCAAAGGAGGAACAGGTACACCTCCAAATTCTGCTTCAGCAGTACTTTTTCCTCACTTTTAACAGTAATCAGTTGGATTTGGTAAGTAACTGTGACCTTGGCAAGTAACCGTGAACTTGGCAAGATTCTTCACCTAGTCTTTTTTAAAAGTATGCTTTAAAGCAAACTACTTTGATAAGCAGGCAATAAATTACAGGTAAAGGTCTGGCATGCACCAGAGGGCTAAGTTACAGGAGATGTTACTAGACTGTACTCTTAATAAACTACCCAGTGTGACAACAATGAATGCAGATGAGGAAGACTACTTGCAACTGAACAAGGATTAAAATGCCAGGGTTGCAGTAGTTTTAAGGTCATCTGACAGACTGATATAGTTTAAAATTCACACTCAGTATACACAAGACAATATGCCTGTGATGATGCAGGGAGGTAAGCTGCCAGGCATTGCCTGAACACTCATAAAAAGGCTGGTGTGCTGATACCAGAAACAGCGAGAATCGGATTCACACAGGAATTAGGCACCAGATTTGGAAGTCTTGTACGCTGGGTAACCAGTCTGTGAGATGAGTGGAGTAGGATGACTGGTACTTATATCTACAAAGGTAAAAGGAAAGCCTCCTACCGCACCTCCCTCCCTCTGACAACAGTGAACAACAGCATTAGCAAACCTTACATTTTGGGGTCCATTATCAGCTTCCTCACTCAGCAGTCCAGTACAAGGCTATTAGCATTTTTGACCCATTGCTTTCATTTGCTAGCTTTCCCCTAAGAAAACAAGCAGAGTGCAACAGCAGATAAGAGTCTATTTCAAGGCTGACCCCTTGGTTATTTATAATACACTATTACATACATCACACTTTTATCACAGGATCAAAGTGTTCTATTCATGTCCTTGGCAGATATATGCTTTCTCATTGGGGTCAGGATTTGTCTTGTATTGTCTCCAATCCAGCTTTTATTTAACTACAAGAATATATGTTTTTAAAAAGCAAATGGTATTTCAGAATGTTTTTTTCTTTTCTCAGTTTTTGTGATATATATGAAGATTTGGGTATCCTTGGCTTTGCTGAAGTTTTAAGTCAAAATTAGCGTATTTTAAACTAAAAAAAGTTTAGATGTTTGGCAGATATGTGGTAACTGTAATAATGTGCAAAAAGGCAACTTTTGTTTTTAACACTGGTATGAGAAATGGATTTAATAGACAAAGTTGTCCATCTTAACTTCATTAATGAAATGTGCAAAGGCTTGTTGTGTCCATTTCTGTGAGGTTAGGACCTATCCAATTTGCATCTGTTTGGTGCTCCCTAGAGCCTTCCCTGTTAAGTTGCTACGATACCCAGTCCATTTTAAAGGAACATGAAACTTCCCAGCAAGCCAGCTGCCAGATTTTCATACTTCATTTGTACAGGAATTGTTCCCAAAGCCATGAGTACCCTGTGAAAGTGAATCAGGCATGTATTATTGTAGGTATTTCACAAATAAAACTAAGAATCAATGTATATATATTATTTTCATGAAAACATATTAAAAAGGAACACTTGAATATATGTGGGGGTTTTTTTGAATTAGCTTGAAAAATTAGCCTGTAACAAATTTCAGCATAACAAAGATCCATGGGATCACACATATAATAGAAGGTGACATTCCTCTGTCACTTATAGCTCCTGCTCTTGCTAAGAATCCACCTTGGGAAAGATACTGACTTTGTTTCTGCTGACTTTTCTTTCTGCTTTACACTTGGGCTGCTTTGTCTGGATTAGCTCTTCAGGGGTATTTCCCAAAGGAGGCAGGAGTCGCTTCTTACTGTTTCGGTTTTCTGAGAGCCACTGTGGAGGCAACTCAAAGGGTCCAAAACCAAACTGCATGGAATACTTGTCATTTGCCATGTCAGCTTCTGTGGGCACAGCTGGGGCCACCTTAGCTGCAGAGTCTGCAACTGTGTGTGGTATAAATTTGTGAACTAAAGTCTGTTCTACCTCTAAACTGGTTGTAGGAATTTCCTTCTGCTGAAAGTCACCAGAGCCAATAGATTTGGTTTCGTTCTCATCTTCTGTCGGCTTGAAGATCTGTTGCTGTCCGATATGAAACATCTCCAGAAGCTGGCTCCCTGAACGGACATTGGGGTCCAGGTTAGCATCTGCAACACCACCAGAGCTGACAGTGTTTCTCCTGCTATACCTTCGGTGCAACTGTACTATGGTCCCCACTAAGCATTTCCGTACAGATTTGTTGACAGTTAAAAATAACAAAGGATTGGCTAGCAAAGAGACCTTGGGCAACCAAATGGCAGTGAGGAACAAGACGACTGAAATATCTGAAATATTGAGTACGGTGCGGTAAATCACCAGAGTCACATAGGGGACACTGCAGAAAATAAATATCATAACCATGGAAAGTAGCATGGCATGAAGTTCAGTTTCTCGCTGGGAGGCATAAGGGATAGATATTGTATTCTGAGGGGTCCTTAAGGCAGCTATGATGACTTTTTTCTTCTGGCTGGCACTCAATGCCCTGCGGATAAGAATCATAAAGAGAAATACCACAGCCACTGGTACAATCACAGTGGTGATGTTATAGATGATGACATACACCAGGAGACCAAGGGAATAACTCCAGGATTCAGAACAGGTGGACATGGCATAAATATCAGACACATTGGTCACAGCAAATACTGGGATGCTGGCCACTATTGCATGGGCCCAGATGTAGATAACCAGGTCTCGGGATTTTGCATCAGATATTTTTCTTTCCAGGGGATATAAAACAGAGTAGTACCTGTCAAAAAAAATAAATAAATAAAATACAACTGATACAAGGTTATAGTTTATAGTGAGCATAGTGCCCAAACTCCCTAACCAGACTGCCAACTGAGTAGCTGCTTATGAGAGAGCAGAAACAAGTGTCTGGCTTTGGAGGTCTGTCTGTAGAAGAAAAAAATCCACACTCCAGGAGCACATTAATGGTGAACAACTTTTTCAGTAATTGGGACTATATTGCTTGGTCTGATGCAAATGAACATTATCTTGAAAATTTCATTATTTTCTTGCTTGCACACAGCACAAATTCACAAACCATGATAGAGGCATGGTTATGTCACATTGAAAGATCAGACTCATAGTTAAATTGAAAAGTTGCTTCATAATGGATTTTCTCTTGTATTTGAAAAAAATGTTGGTCACATGTCACAGCTGACAACTACTGGAAGTACAACAGGGTTTTGTTTTTCCACAAGCTTCGGCGGGCAAATGAGCAAAAGGATAGTTTGGACACTATACAATCTGTGTGCATAAGAAAAAAAAAATTGTGCGTCTCTGACATGATCAAATTTCAGGCACTGGTTCATTGTTCAGTTTTGCTTATTACTGTAGATTTTTAAGCTCACAGACCTTTCACGAGAGACCCATCCATCTACCCTTATCATAAGTGATAGCAGCTTCTACTTTTTATAGGGATGATCACAAGTTTTGCTGGTGAAGGACAACAAGTGATATGCTGTTTCAGTGGCAATACTGGTGGGCATTACAGATAGCAATACTTCATTTATCAAGACACTAATATTAGAGTAAGATACGTATCACTTTGTTAGCTACAGTTTGCTTTTGCAGAGCTAATATATTCTCTGGTGAGACCCATGACCAGACTATCTGACAACAATTTTATCTAACATACATAAATGCAACTGCATTAAACTGTAACCAGTATCTGCCCTTAAAAATATCTAAATTACAGTCACTGTCAAGATAATAAGAGTTGTCCATTTAGGTGAGATCATTGACTGCAAATCACATAATAAGCTAAGTTAATGGAATCCAAAAACTTACTCAGTTCAAAGGGCCACTTTTGTTTTAGACTAATTTTCTACATTCAAAACTTATCTGAATTAATTTGGGTTGTTTAAAAAAAAATTTTTTTAATCCAATCTATATTTGAAAATTACCAGGGAGAAACAGTCTACATTGGTAAATTCTTCTAAAAGGCAATGGCTTTCAACTTTCACAAAGGTGTGCACTTTGTCTGAAGTTGTCTAGCTTCAAGTTCCATTATCGAAAAATGATTAAGGATAGGAAGAAAGGAAGGATAAAAACTTCTCTGAAGATAAATCCATAGACTCAAAATCACTTAGAAAAGTCCAGAGGTATCAGAGTAAACTGAAAAATAAAGGTATTCAATGTTACAGAGAAGAATATTTATTCTAGTACATTATAGAAAGAAGCTGTACATTGTGAGCAAAGTACTGGATCAAGGGCAGTCCATGTAATGGCATAATACAACACTAAATAGCATGTACAAGACTAAAATGAAATAGCATCAAAAGGAGAAAAGAAAGAAAAATCAATGATTACAATACTGCTCAAATTTGATCTCTTACCTGTCTAGAGCAATGGCCGGAAAACTCAGGATGGTTACTGAGCAGAAAACTTTGTGCAAAAACTTGGCAATTTTGCAGAAGAGCATCGTATAGATCCACCAGCAGCAGTGTGGACTGGCACTAAGAACAATGTCAAAAGGCACACAAACCAGGCTGGCACAGATCCCAGAGCAGGCCAAATTCGTAATGAATCGGTTTGTTACAGATTTAAATACTGATGTTCTGCAAGTTGACCACAGCACCATGATGTTACCTGAGAGTGGAGACAGGAAGGATAACAAAGCAAAACAAACAAAAAAAAAAAAAAGAAAAAAAAACAGATTTAATTGGTCCCTAGTAATACAAATAAAAAGCACTTGTCTGGAGTTTGTAGTGGTCACTGATGTGAACCATCGCACTGGTCAGACTAAGAAGTCTGTGCTATGGCTACAGACTTTACAAATCAGATGACTGAAAAACAGTTATTCCCCAGCTATCTCCTCCCACCATCTAGAAGGACTGAGTTAGGGACTTCCAGAGGCAATGTCTAAGTAGAATATCCAAACCACATGTTTAGATGCTTACATTGACTCACATGTGAAATAAGCCATCCTGAGCTAAGTGCTCATATTTGAATAACCATGCATAACATATTTATTTATTTTAAGAAAACCACCCACTGTAAGTAAATATAAAGCTTCGTGGAAGGACAAGTTTGAATTTGTCTGTCTCTGTGTGTCTGTGGATCACAGCAAACTTGTTTTTACTTCCAATTTACCACCTCAATGGCAGAGATAAGCCTTTGTGAAGCCACAATCAGAAAAAAAAGCCTTTATTTTTTTTCCAGTTCAAGAGATTCTATACATAGATAATAATATGCAATTAAACAAATATGACAGGAAAAAAAAGCTTTCTGCAAGTAACTCCACTAAAGAATACACAGAATGCACATATTTCAGTTTGCAATAGGGAACAGATGCCTGGGGGACAGAAGCACACAGAGAAACCAGCTTTAGTTAAGACAGTATTTTTCAGTTATTGTATCCTAGTGTATCCCGATCTCAGGAAGAAATCTCACTTCAAAGAAACCAACAGACCTCCCCCAAATTTCCTTGTGATTCTAAGTCACACAGCAGCAGCACAAAATTAAATGAAGCAATATGTTCTTACTGCATGTAGTTCTGGGCCCCTTCTACCGCATACCAAGATGTCAAAAAAAAACAGCTTCAAAATACAGGCTTTTATCTCCCCTTTAAAAATCAGTCTTTAGCAACCTGATTGCTTGAAAAGAAAGAGAAAAAAGGCTTAACAGAAATGTGCAAAAATGAATTAAAGTCTTATCTTGAATTCCATAAAGCACCAGCAACTCTTAAAGCTTTTGCCACTTTAAATACATGCTAAATACAATCCTATTGGTGAAGGAAATGCAGAAAACCCCTCTATGATCACAGAAATGCTTCCTTGCCCGAAGTGTGTTTCATGCACACACGCGGGTGCCCTACAGACAGGTGAGCCAGCGGGACGGCCGGCAACTCAGATCACAGACGTGTCCCGAGCCACTTGGTGCAAACTGCCATCAGTGCGCCCGGCTCCAGGGACCTGACGTGGGTGGCACTGCTCCACACGTGTCGGCTCAGCGAGAGGGGGCTCTTCTCTGCCTCAGCCTGCTCAGACCTAGTCCCTTTCGCCCGTGCCCACGCAGGCCTCGGGGAGGCGCGTTAAGTTGGGGAGAGACAGCAGGACGTGGGCAGCCCTTTCTGCCTTCCCTGCCCCGGTCCTGGTCCTCCTGGTCCTGGCTTTTCCCCTCCCGAGGCCGGCGATACCTGGAGGCAGCCAACTCGTACACTTGCAGGCGCTGTGGCAGGGCATAGCACACCCATTAGTTCTCCTAGACTGAATTTGCTACAGTACCCCAGCTGATAGACATACACTACTGCTGACTGCGAAGGAGGCAGGAGGATGTCGAGGAGCACAGCTGAGCAGGGCACACAAATTCTAGACGACATAATCTGGTCCCAGCTTTGCACCCGTGCCCACACACACGTGCATGTACACATCAGTTTGGCTCAGGCTCCAGCACCCCAAACCTAAGCTAATTAATGCTCTCTTCAGAGAGAGCGTTTGAAAGCTCACTGACAGCAACACGATATACAAACTTTCAAAGCTCATGAAAATGGGCATGCAGCAGATGAATATGCAAGGTGTTTTGAGCGAATGAGTTAGAAGCAGTCATTTTTAAAGAAGTGTGCAGCTCACACACTTCTAAGCAGGCTGTCCAACTGCAACTGAGAACTGCCTCACGTTTCAGCTAAATGTTTATCATATAAACATAAAAGCAGCCAAAAACCTACCAGGTTTTCTCAGGGGTTTCACAAGCATTTCTTTCTAAACTTAAAAGGCACCAGAGTTCTTTCCAGCAAGCAGCACTCTCCCTTTTAGGGAATGATCTGACAAAGAAATGAAGCAAACATAATTTTTACAACTTCCCCCAGTAACTTTTAACAGCCTTTTTAATAGAGAAAAATCTCAAGTGGAGCACACATCTCTTGATGATACTCTCCCCTAGATAATTCTAATGCGATTTACCGAGCATCTCTCTTTCCACAGGGCACTAAGCAATAGACAGTAGTTAAATCATCAAACCAGACAGCAATTCGAGACAAAAATAAAATAGCTTAGTGTGTCAGACTGATTAAGCTGTGTTCAAATTTTCATACTGAAGAAATCCTGCAATCACTCTTTGTTATCCAGTTCATTGTGCGCCAGGCAAAAATTGTTCTCACTGACGTGCATTACTTACTGGACAGGCTTAACTGAGATCAACACAAATTCTCAGCACCAGCCAAACTATGCAACTGCACTCAGTGCCTGCAGCTTGGGTGTGAGCAAGGTGCTTTCCACTAGCACTAACTACACGGTAAAGGCTAATATCATCCTGCTAGAATATGATTCTCCTTGATCTTGTTTCCCCTACAGACCTGCTGTGCAGTACCACCAGATCAGCCAAAGCATAGCTACAAGCATAAAAATACTGTGTGACAAGGCAATTCCATTTACTCTAGCATAGTTGGACAGCACGTAAAGCAAAGTTTAGCTTTCTACCACCCAGAAAAGTGAAATTGTTCTTATTGTAAATATCAACAGCTGCATGCTGTTGATATTATGTTCTGTTGATACAGAAGCTCTTTTTAGTTGAACTGTAAATGATTTATAAGCCTGTCTGATTTGGGGGGTGGGGGGGTGGTTAAGGGTAAACAATATACACAAGGGGAGAAAACAGCGTCTTGAGCTGCTGATTGAGGTATGAAAAAGCAGCTGCAGCCCCCTAAGTTCTCTCTGTTGACACTACCGTTCTTCAGCTTGTTTTTTCTCTCTAACCAATAAAAAAACCCAAGTTTTTATTTGCTAATCAGAGTTTCTCTGCAGTTGCCCAGATAACTGAAATGTCAGAAGGAATATATTCTTGTTCATGAGGCCAACGTGTACACAAAAGAACAGGCGTGTAAAAAAAAATACCAGGAAGTCAAGTTTACCTTCTTGATAAAACAGTATCCTTCATGCATCATTTCAGTAAAACCATGCAGCATTAACTTTAACATTTACCTCACAGATACACTATTTAGGACTGCAGTACTTAAATGTAAATCAGAATTTCATTTTATATAAATTGCGTGCCTTATTATGCACATTCCTTTTTGGTAGCTGACAAAATATTGAGTTAAGTATTTACTATCTGATGTATTTTGAAAAACGGAATCATCACCTAGTTTTGGCAGGTGCTTTAGGCTTGACAATATATTCAATCAGATGTATTTAAAAGCTTCTTAAATTGCTAAGAGATATTCAGTCAATCAAACCACTTGCTTTAGAAAGCCTCTCTAACTCTCCAGCTATTAAAGTAGTACTTCTCACATAGTAATAATATATTACTACGATGCCCTGGAGTAGGGGAGAAGCTATGATTTTGTTTAAATTTAAATCTTTTACATAGTTTGAATTGCATTGATTTTGTAACCTTACTTCTAAAGCAAGTTTCACCTCCATTAGAATGAATATAAATGAAGGATGGAAAAATAAAAGAAATCAGAGAGTTTTTAAATAATATTTCAGATGCTGCTAGAGAACTACTAGGCTATTTTTCAAGATCTTGCAGAGAAGCTTGATTCAAGACCCAAGATTTACAACTGCGGAATCACTCCTACAATTCATGTCATATCATCCTCTATACCAGGGAGTGCCAGAAGGAAATTAAATCAACTGGTGCTGGCTGATCCTGGATGGAAATGGAAAGAATAAAGCAGAAAAGATACTGGTTCTAAGATGCAGAAAAGCTCTTTAGACAGACAAAATGAAGCTGGAGCCTCAAAGGGGAAAAAGAGATAGGCAGGAAGAAGCTGTATCTTACCAAGGCTTGGGACAGTGGAAAGTTAATGAGTGAATATTACTCAGGGAAACATATATTTTCTTCCACTTGCAACTATAGCTTGCATATAACCAAATCATTCTGATGAATCAGACTGGTTTCAGCATAGACTGGTGCTCTTTCTGCTGATGCCTTCAAATCAAATATTCCCCTTCATGTATCTCAAAGCCATCTACTCAAAGAAAAGAGTGCACCAGAAACTCCATATACCATCAAGTATAAAGAAGCTTAAGAACAAACCGCATGCATTTTCCATTTCATTGCTCCTCACCTTTCACTTATTTCCATGGGAAAGGATAACAACTTTCCAGGCAACAAGGTAATTTAACAAGCATTAAAGCACTTGTGCTCCAAATCTTTTCACAATGTGTAGAGCCACTTTTCTGTTCTATATGTAGCCACTTTTCTGTTCTATAGGTACTACTCATTCACTGCTGAACCCGTGAAAAGCAGTGGTCTACCACCGATATCCTGCTTGGGTTATGGCTGTTCTAGGCTGCTTCACATCCTCACAGCAGGTAATGCTGTCATCTTCTATCCTGGGTTATTTTCTGAGATGTGTCTGTTGGATAACTGGCCTAGGGCTACACGACCTTGGATTCAGACTTCATAAATTACACAAGATTGTACAAATTAGCTAGGAGACATCCATGAAAAAGTTAGAGTGAATATGCAGCTGACAACACAGCTTCTCACTGTTTCCTGCAAGCCAATACTGACCAGGATATGAGCATCCCTTATAAATGATTACATGTGACAAAGCATATCCCATATTGGCTGCACAGCTTTCAGACATCTGAAAGAAAAAGATAAAGAGTTTATTTAAAAAGAAAAAGTGTGTCTTTGCTCTTCTCAGAGAATAAGCTACATCTACATAAAAGCCTCACTACATCTGACATTAATTGGCAAACTTATCCGTATACAGACTGAATGAGTAGGAGGTAAGCATCCAGCTCACCTGTGCCTTTGAAAATTTCTCCAGGTAAAAAAAGAGGAATAGGAAATACTAAAGGTAACAACTCTGTGAGAAGGAGCTCTTTTCATGTTAGAGACAAACATGCATACAGCCTGCCAAGCAAAGTCAAATAAAGTTAGTTTTATCCTCTTGTATTATCATAAATATCAACATTCAATAAAAATCTTTGTGTATTACATACTTATTGTTCTACTGTATTCAGATTGAAAGGACAGTTATTTCCTGTCAACCCCAAAATTTTTTGATTCAGAAATACCACTGACAAGCAGCCACACAGTAAATGAAGTTGCATAGAAATACACTGAGAAAGTAAATACAAGAATGGTCTGACTTCTCAGGACGCTCAGACAACATCCTTCAAGCCATTAGAGTGTTTCAAGTTCCTTGTATCTGCAATGAGTAACATTCTCTGAACATTAAATGTTAGAGTACATTATTTTGATTCAAAACAGCAAAAAATATTTTCATTCCCCTTCCAATTTGTACCCTGCTCAGATTTCCCTGCCAGACACAAAGTGTTGATTCAGGCGTTAATAGCGGAGATAGTTTTGAAATAATAGCTCTTAGCAATAATTCAAATTATGCAAATGACTCTGAATAATACCTTTAACAAGCAAAAGGATGATCTCCATGGAAACCAGAGATTGTTATCTAAAATAAATACACTTGCCATGCAGTAATTCAAAGAAATTTTTTTTCTTTGTCAATTTACTCATCGAATCTTAGTTGATATGATCCGATCCATTAGCTGGGCATAACATTCAGGTGATATTTTTCTTAACATCAATCAGCACCTAACTGAACCAAAACAGAGTCCATACTCTAGTAAAAGCCTCCTTCTCACATCTTGCCTTTCTCTGCTTGCTGATCCTCCCCCCCCCCCCCCCCATCTGCTGGAGGGTTCTCAGCATCCAGTTGTCCTTCCCACCAAGAGAACTACCAGAGCACCTCCCGTGTGCCCACACTCAGTGCACTATTACGGGAAAAAAACTGGCAGCCGTCTTTATTAAAAAAAAAAACTAGGATGCAATGAAAAAGGTTAGAAACTGGGCTTTGTCCTTTAAAGCCTTTCTTAAAAAAAAACAAAAACAAAAACAGAAAAAAATATCACAGGTTCCGTCAACATGTTCAACAGGAAAAAGTCATTTTGTTGAAACACCAGGCTGCTTACCGTCCCAATCCTCAAATGCTTTTTTCCCCTTTTCTGAGTTGTTTTGAGTACAGTATTTTCTGCAATAGTCATTCTGTCAAAACCAAGCCTTGCTGAAAAGGAACTTCACTGGAAACATTTTTGGCAACCCATGGTCGGAGGCTTTTATGTGGACATGGTGGGTAGCCCTTCTTATCTTAAAAATGTATGTTGTCTGCTTCTTCGCCTCCAGAGGGAACAGGATTGCCTTTATAAATGAAAAAGTTATCAAAACAAACATGTTTCTTCCAAACAAAAGGTTTGTTTCTGAAAACAAACTCCCACCTTTTCTAATATTCTAGCTAAGAACTTCAAACTTCAGTGCTAAAATTACTACCACACTCCAGTTAAAAGCAATTGCCAATAAATTTGATATAATCTATTATTTTAACAGGCTTCTTTCATTTTTAATTTGTGCATATATGCAACAAAATCTTTTATATCCAAGATAAAGTGTCTGCTGCAGGAGTTACTTACTTGGAACAAGATTTGCTATGTACTGCAATATTTTTTTCCTTTCATAGATCAGGTGATATCCTTAACTTTAGGAAGTTTCTCACTCCTTTTCTTAGAATTCTCATTCACACACAGCTCTTGGGGTAGAGTTGAAATTGCTATTCACCTTCATGACTATTAACTGGCACTTTAAACAGAAAATCAGTGTATAAGGGGCTCTGGCCATGCCCAAAACATAAGACATTCATATTGTATTTCCTCATTTTTAGAAAGTAGAATAATTTACAACATTATTTAAGGAAAGCAGTGCACATGAAGTCAAGAAGCATTCCACTTTGTCAGTGTACCCGGCTCTCACCAGAGCACATTCTCTCCCCGCATTGGCCATGAATCTTTAGGTTTCATACGATAAAAAAGTTGTTTCAAACTGAAGGAGTCAATATCATAACACAATAGCAATGAAATGAGCCTTCAGTTAAAAGCCATACCTTACAAGTAGCTTACTACATTTAAATATATGACATCAGGCTGAAAAAAGTCATATTCACATCGTAAGTATTTATTTAGAAGTATAATTATTTCAGATTGAGCAGCGTAGAGCTCGTCACCAAAATAAGCCCAGTTGCATTATATGAAGGATGAATTTGCCCAATACAGAGTAACCTGCAGAAAGTTTTGGCATAGATGTGAACTACATTGGAAACCTTTTAATTTAGAGTGCGACACGTGATATAGTTTCCCTTCCCAAGAAAGTGTATAGGTATAAAAGACTTTAGGGAAGGAGAGCGGCTAGTTCGTAGCAGTTTGGCCCCGGAAAGTGTTCCATGCAAGACAGTTTTACCACGTTGCTCACAGAGCTTTTTAAGGGCTACATTTAACTTCATAAAATGGAGGAGAAACAACCTGTCCTCAGCAGGAGGATGAGGAATTTGCGGATATACAGAGAAAATTGTAGAATTGCCATTCAGCAGCTATGGCACCTTTAAAGTCCTACCATTCAAAAGCTTCCCAAATCCTAATATATGAAAGCTTCCCTGAAGATAAGGGAGGCAGGTGTATTGCTGAGGGCTGCAGGATGCACCTGACCAGCAAGGTGACCTCCGGGCTCCCCTGCGGCTGCCTGGTGCCCGTGGGGCCCAGCTTTAACGGGCTCAGCACAACCTCTGACTCACAGTATTCTGTTTATACACAAGTGCCTGATTCCTATTACTATTTCTAGTACATACAGAGAATTTAAGTGAATCTTATTTGAACACTGAAAACTGGCTTTATTTTCTTCGTGCGGTTAACTGAAAGTCTTCAATTGAACTTTAAAAACAGCTGGAGTAAACACTGAGTAAGGGACTGTGGTATTCATTAAAATCACTATTTTCCACAAAAATACATTTTTTAAAAGCCTATCTGTAACACTGCTGTCTCTGTGAATGCCTCCCTGCTTTCATGACTGTAAACATCTTAAATATTTGTAGTTCTCCTGACTGCAAAAACATGCTATCAGCGTGACTGGGAGTAATACTGTGTCCAGCAATTATACCCAATGCTATATTGTTCTCAGCAGATTTTATTTACTCAGCTTTTTCCATTTCCGTTTGTTCTTCTGTATTCTTTCTCCTGTAACTGTATTTATACAATATGAAATAAAGAGAAAACACAAGCACAGAACTCCAAAAGCAGTAGAAGACAAGATGCAAAAACAAACAGAGGCATCACCAGAAAGACAAATAAATTTAAAAAAGCAGAAGCAGAAGCATCCCAACTCTAAGTGCCAAAACCTTCATTTACTAGTATTTTCTTTGAAACAGGTTTCTTTTGGGGCAATCTCCTGCTTTTGCACAGTCACACAATTATCTCCATTGGCGGTAGCAGTGGTGGGAACGTGGTACTGATACAGCATTGACTCTTACTGCAATGTTGCCTAGGATTATTCCATGCAATTTGATGACAGCCATTAAAGGTTGACACTTGCCTATACAATCCACTGTCAGGAGTGACTGTGGTGACAGTACGTCAAAAATGATCGCCTCCACTCTGCCTGAAGAGAGACCAAGGGTTTCTTAAGAGCAGCTGCAACTGGTTCTTTCTGAAGGCTGTATGTTCACACTGATCAGCTCAATGCCAGCTCTGCTTGTGCTATCAGTAGCGTACTAGGCAGCACTGCTCACGTGGGGGAAAAATTGCTGGTGTCTGGAACTTTACTGGGGAAAAAAAAAAAGCAGATAACCTTGAAGATGGAGATCTGTAGACTCTGAAAGTGCTGCAGGTGTTTCAATAGTTTTGCTACACTTCTTAAAAAGGGTAATCCAGTTTAGAGATTAACTGAAACTGCTGCTCTTCAATTCTGTTTTTCCTAGGGAGGCAACAGACTTGGCAAAGCTCCAAAATGCCTTATTTTTAACACAAAACAGCACTCCAGACACACAGGGCTTGATTCAATTGTCTGGTCCTACACAGGGAAAAACTAGCTGGTAATGCCAATGCAATGTTTGTCATAGCATTTTGAGCATTTGCTCAATCAGAAAATAATTATTTCTCCCAAACACTCGTGCTCCATGCGTATGTTTTTCCTTTTTCACCAGCCTATCGTTCTGCTGGGGAAGGCAGCTTCTATTTGGCCTGTCCTTAAAGTTGACTCTGAATACAGCTCACTCCTGCTGCCAGTCCAGCAAGCACTTCTCTTCTAATCTTACTTGACTTCTCACTTTGCATCCTGTGCCAGGCTCCTCGGCACCCGCGCCGTCTCTGCCACCAGAACCTCAGCGAGAGGACACCAGCAGAGACGTGGCCTCCTACCTCTCTGGTACAGGCAGAAGGGAGGGCGCAGAGAGCACTGCCTCCAGCGGAAGGATGATTTTTCACTTGTTATATTACTGGTTTCCAAGCTGTATCAGTATCTCTAGCACAGCACGTGGGAAATAAATAACTGGCAAGTGAAACTCTGTCAGGGCCCAACAGCTGATAACATGACCTTCAGACTTCGACTGCGAGCCTGCAAAGCAGAATTTTCCTAACTGGCATAATTTATAGGCAACTGAGACCACGAACCACTTTTGTTTCTTACACAATCTGCAAACCAGTGAGGACAGAACAAGTTGGCTAGGGTAAATGTCAGTGTTGGGATGTTAACCAAATCATCATTTATCCGGAAACCTGACTCAAACTCAAGAGACTCCTGACTTCTTGTTTTGGGTTAGCTCTGAAATTTGGATTCCCCAATGTTTCTGTTTCCCCAATGTTTGCCTTCAGCATTTATGAGCTAAACTCTCTGACATAAGCAAAACTTGTCAAGCGAAAGCTCTTGATTTTTAACTACTCTAGCAAGCATTTAATAACACGCAAAGACTAAGATGGAAGCAATCAGTGATTATTTCTCACAGAAAGAGTAACTTTTCTTGCCAAACCAAACGACAAAGAACATGAAACCTCTGCAACTGGATCAAAAATAAAACCCAAATAGGTCAAGTTTAAGAATCACAGTTAAACCCAATTTTTGGCTTAATGGTTCTGGGAGAAAAATGTGCACACAATTGGGTTTTATATCCCACTTAACCAGGATAACCATGTAGCATCAAGCCAATGAAGGAAATAACCAAACTTGCTTATTTTACCAAAGTACTCTAGATCTGTCTGAACTCTTTGCCTCTATTTTGGAACTCTTATCCTCAAAGAACCCAAAACCTCTTCAAGCTCCTTACGAAGGTGAAAGTTTAAAGAATATCACTTCTCCAACTTCAGGACATTGGATTGTTCCCACATCATGATCATATCAAAAATGTATGGTGTTACCTTTAAAACCTAAGCATGGAAATTAAAAATCTGAAAAAGATTGTCCAGATTTACTGCTCTAACCATAACAGGAATATAAATCTTTTCAAAGTTATTAACTTTTTGAATTATAACACCTAAGGTACCAGTTTATTTAGCTTATTTTACGAATATAAACTCCCCAAATTTTAAAATTTTAAAATTTTAAAAGCAACACATTTTTAAACCCAAGGACTTCACAGGATAGATAGAAGAGAGGGCAAAAGGGTCAAAGGAAATAGATATATAAGAGGTATAAAGACTGGTACTGAAGATGCATTAAATCACTGGCAGAACAAGTATGGAATCCCCACATCTTCTTTGTCAACCTAGTGTGATACTTAGTGAATCAGCTGGCCTCTCTACTACCAGGCTTTGTGCCAGTCACCTTTGGAGAGCAAAATCAAGGTGGTTACTGAAACAGTTCAGGGCCTGGGAAGCTAGTGAAGCAGGTAATTTTTCTGAACAGCCGATTTGTGTGTTCTCTATCATCCTTGGTATGAGAGAGGTAGCTTTATTATATCAAGAACCCACAAAAGGGCCATTTTCAACCTGAATATCACAGAAAAACTGAGAGATGCAATAACAACACTTCTTACACATGCAAGGTGATTTCAAGCAACACATCTGTTTACCCAGGCTTGCCTGACTACTGTGCTGAATCTAATTGTATTTAGCAAGACGAGGAGCAAGCACATTTAACATTTGCTTTAAAATAATGTTATCCTCCAGTAGCTTTTTTATTTGTAGATAGCCTGTACCCACTTCTGTTGACAGCCTTGCTAAGTATGTCCAGTCACATCTCTTCAGATGCTCCTTTTTTGTCTGACATCACCCCACATACCCCATCATTCACATATAGCCCGGTGGGTGCAGTTAAGGAGATGTTACCATTAAGATGTGACTTTTCACATCCCAGGTGCTACTCAATTTCACTTTAATGACAAGACCAGCCCCAGCCCCTACTAAGTTCCTCTAGGAGGAACTGCAAGTCTCTGCTCCTCTCGGAGGGACACGTCAGGGTCAGATCCCGGAGCAGACCCATCGATTTACCAAATGAAGCACAGCAGTGTACAGACTTTACCCTTGTGAGGCTGTGGAGAACTGTATGTCTTTTAGTGCAGCTCCAGCATTTGACCTGTGCTGGAAGCTACTGCAGCAGCCAGCAGGCAGGAACCACAGTCTCCCACCTTTCACCCTGGTCCTTAGTGCATCTCCTGTGCTCTCTGGACTCCTGCTCTCCACTGCCTTCCTCCTCATCACTGTACAGGCCAGAATGCAAAGCAGCAAAGCATCAGAGACTCAGACATGGCCCAACAACATTGTGCTTATGCAAAATATTTCTCTTCTATCTAACACTTTTCCAATTGTTCGCTCAAGGTATTAAGACAATACTCATAAAAGAAGTTAGTTTCAATGCCATATTGTAGCATGGTGTACACCACAGATTTACCCTGTCCGAGAGCATAAAAACAACTGGACAATTTGACTATATTACTGGTAAGTTCGTTTTCCCTAGCTTATCTTATTTGAGGAAAAAAGCACATATATACACAATTTTAAATGAACGATGCTTAACAGAGGAGCACAGTTTAAAAAGCCTGTGGCAATTACTAGTGGTTAGCAAGCAAACTATATTATCATTAATAAATAAGACTATCTTGTATTCTTTCTCTTGCTAAAAAAAAAAAATTGATTCCTACCCAATAGGACCAATTTTTGTTCTCCTTTAAAGCTGAAATAACATTTGTAGCTGAAAGACACCACAGTAACAGCTATTTCATGGAGCAGAAATTATTTTCTCTTCTACCACACAGTCTTGTGACTCATATTTTTGTTTTTTGCTTTATACAACCAAGAAAGATCTGATGGCCTTTCTGCATCGGTTTGACTGGACTTCCCTCTCTCTAAAATGCCAAGTTAGCAAAAGAAAATGTTATTCTTTATATACTTTTGCCATGCAACCATTCAGCAGGTCAACAGCTGGACACACTCACTATTGATTCTTTCTACACAGACGTCTGCAGCCAGAAATTACATATGCTTAATACTCCCTTCATGGTAAGATTAATTTACTTTATCTTTAGAAACAAGCTTTTTCTTTCCCTTCTGCAGCTGACTCTAAGGAACAGTTCTCTCTGCTCCTCCCAGCCCTGTCAATGGAATCAGACAATTCCCCCAGGAAGAAGCAGAGTTAGGGGCTCTGACCCCTATTTCTGAAACACAATGACTTACTAAGTGGGGGGCGGGGGGGGAAGAAAAAACAGCATGACCCTCAACCAACTAACATAAACA
Organism: Dromaius novaehollandiae; assembly: GCF_036370855.1. Taxonomy (NCBI): domain Eukaryota; kingdom Metazoa; phylum Chordata; class Aves; order Casuariiformes; family Dromaiidae; genus Dromaius; species Dromaius novaehollandiae. The sequence continues at coordinate 37,340,067 of NC_088102.1, forward strand.
AAGTCACATGGAAAAATACTCTGTCTAATTACCACAGCAAGGATTTCACTTAAGAAATATGAATCTACAGCACCAAATCAGATTTATTCAGGTTCACCAAAGGGAAGAGACGTGTGCATGGAATACCCTGGGAAAGGCAAGGTGCTATGCCATCAAGATCAAGGTGACATTTCTGACCTGATTGAAGTCAAGATTGAAGATGGTTTTATTTTATTTTTTTCTTTTTCCCGAAACACTTTACACAGCCCTGAAGTAAAATCTGAGATTTTGTTGAACAAGAATTCTCATTTGGGACTCTCCCAGAATTTCCTCCCTCTCCTTTTCCTACAGTGTCCCATGCATAGCAGTATCACTCTAAGGCTTCGGCAGTGTCCACTCTCCTGTCTGCTTCCTTTCACTTCTGCAGCCTCTTCCAGTAATAGAGTTCCCTTCGAATTGTTCCAGATCCTCCCAGCAAAAGACACTGCTGTTCTAAGATTCGCTCACTGCAACCCAGCACTGTTAAACCCAGAATATCATTGGGCTTAATGGGATGGGGCACCACCATTCTTCTTTGGAATGTCCTCATGGAAAACACCATCAAATAGATGGGTGGCATCCCCTGAGCTTCACAATCACCTCTTACATACTGAACCCTGGCAGACTTGCATCCTCCTTATGCTAGGAAAGGAATTGGAAAAGAAGATTTAGGCTCATTGGAGGGAAAATAGAAGGGTTTAAGAAAAAATGAGCAGAAGAGAGCTGGGAGGCCTGAGCAGGGAATGAAAGGCACAAAAAAAAAAAAAAAAAGAGAGAGAGAGAGAAAAAGCAGGACAGAAGAGGATAAGCAGGGAGAGAACAGAGGAAAACAGTGCACTGAAAATAATAATAATGACAGGAAAATTCACCCAAGTGAATTAGAAAGACTCCAACTTCTCATTTGCTCAAATCAGTAAGAAGCTTCTTCTAATGAACAACACAGAACTTGGTGACTCTGGGAGGTTTAGCTGGAACTGGCCCAAGCAACATAAAAAGCAGGACACCTTTCATGTCACTGGAGATAAATAATAACATTGCATTTTTTTTAGACAAGTTACTACTGAGTAGCTAGGACAATAGCAATATAGGAAAATATGTTCAATAAGATAGTACATAAGAAGTCCCAAGAGGATTACAAAAGTCCTGCTTCTGTTTGCAGCTCAGAAATTGAAAATATCTTAAATACAAAGGAACAAAAGATCCTTCCAATACCCACCTCTTACAGGTTCTGTATTATTGATGGTAGCTGATCCGCATTTCCTCCTGCTGGACAACCGGAGATTTGTAGTGCTCAGAACAAAACTCTTCCATTACCACTCAGCATCCCATACACTACCTTTACTACTACATTTACAAAGGACACGACACACACTATATCTTAGGCTTTTCCTTTGCAATAGCCTTAGTGGATATAAATCCAAAGTGTTTCCTGGTGTGTGTTGCACACTAAGGAAGAAATAGGTAATAAAGGTCTTGTCCTTGAGACATGATGTGAATAATGTGACTGTGGAAAAGCACCTAATTCTCAAATATTGGGATAGCAGTAGAACATGTAAATCCAATGCAGTATTGTAATTGCTACCTCATCTGCCAAAGTGGAGGTTCCAGCTCAGGGCTGGGAGGCTCGCGTGCAAACACGCAGATGTTCACATGCGGAGCCTGCAGATTTGTTCTCAGGAACAAAAGATGTTTGAGAACATCTTAGGAACATGAGCGATGATTAGCATTTCCAATGCACTTCTGCAAAAGCACATGATGCTCTTCATTACAGAATTATTTTTGAAAACAGTATTTTTTACAAAAGAAGCTGACAAGCTGATTACTGAGAAGGAAGAGCGACGGTTGTTGTAATTAACGACAGGGAACACCTCGCCACGACTGCTGCAATTCGTTGTTTTTCTGACTCCACCTTTGCAACGGCATTGTCTAAAAGGGAACGCAAGCCTCACGATGAAAGCAATGTTTGGTACCCTCAGTAGAAGAATTCCAAAAGCTCCACAAATTTAAAGAGAGGTACGCATTCTCCTTGGCTTTTAAGCTCATAGTTTAACTTGTCTGCTGTGTTGGAGCTGCATTTTTGGCACTATGTGAATTCCATGAAGGAAAAGTTGCCCAGTTAGAGATGAAGCCCCTTCAGCTTTGTAACTTCCATCATCTGGAAGCAAAATTCTCATGTTCCCATTTTCAAGGAACAGCTACATGATTAGTCCTATTACCTTAAAAAAGGAGCATATATACATATTGTGCTCTTCACGGTGAATATGAAGAGCGAGATTAAGTTTGCACATTTTACTAGTGCCTGGAAAATTGCTGTCTTCCAAGACAGCACAGAAAAAGCTTTTGTTAATTTATCACACAGGCGTTTGGCATACTTCAAGTAGTGGGCTACTACTAAAACATCCTAAAAGAAAAAGCGGTCTTTGAGCCAAGGTTATGGCATTATTCTGTTACCAGCTTTTTTTTTTTTAACTTTACAAAACTGAATTTTACAGAAGTCCTTCCTTTAAGAAATTTGAAATTAAAACAGTAGCTGATCCAAATTGAAAGACAAAACCAAAAAATTCACAGCATTTTACTCAGAGTTTACAATTGCCTCTGTAGCCTACCTAATAAAATTTTAACTTCAGAAACAAGCACTATGATGATGCAAAAAATATCCTTACATGAGAACTCAAAAATATGTTGTTAAACCTGACTCATTCTAAAATTGCTTTTGCAAGCAGCTCAACAGGCCTGCACACTGAGGAGAGCAATGGTCTCCCACCTGTCTCCTAAATGAAGCAGAATTTACATGACATACAAGCACTTCCCAGACTTCTAATAAAATCATTTTTAGTGAAGATTATTAATTTTTGGTTCATGCCTCAAAGTGTCCCTACAGCAAAGAAATCAAAAACTCCTGGTATTTCAAGGATGGAAGTTTATTTAGCATTTCAAGCTTTATTGATAAAATATGCTAATAGAGAGATGTAACTCGTAACCAGAATGGTTAAAGAAATATTTCCTAAAGCATCTAGTGTATGCATGAATGCAAAAAATGTGAATGCAATATTAATGTTTGAGTTGTATATACATTAACAGGTACTGTTATTGAATAGCCCTTTCATAATCTACTTAGAAGCCGTATCTGGCAGTATGGAGCAGGAAATACAGCCAGTATGTCAACAGTCTTTTCTGAATTTATATGGTTAAGTTTAACAACGCATCAATTATTTTTATGTGATTTGCAAAGAGTCTGGTATTTGATACTTAAAAAAAAAAAAACTCTCAGGCCAAATGCTTTGCCAGAGATTTCTGCCATATGCCTCATTACAACATCAATGGCAGTCATATCCCTAAACCTTCTGCAGTGCTTTGAAAACATACACCGCAAATGCCCCTGGTATTTAACAGAGAACTCTCTTACAACCATCAGTGGTAGGCACTACTCTTTCATAGTTGTATGTTTTTAATGCAATTTGATAATGCTACTCCAACAAGGAAGATGGACATTAAAAACAAATTTTATAATGCTGTACACTAACGGGACCATTTCCATCCCTTTGAAGTGAGCAGATGTAATTGGGAAGCAGTCTTATGTCATTCTGGCAATCCCAGGCTGCCTAATTTATGAAATACTTGCAAAATATTTCATATTCAGCTTTCCTTTGCTGGGCAATGGAGTCTCTGTAGGACACACAAGGAGAGTCACATTATAAATGAACTTACTTAGAAAAGTTAAAACTAAAACAAAACGCAAAACTGAGACATGAAGCCACTTTTCCTCCTTCAAACCGGCCACTGTCAAAGACTTCAGCTGTCCCACTGTTTACTTAGACAAAGACTTAGTACAGAACTACCCTACTCCCTTCTCAGTCCTGCTGCAATGGTGTCACAAGCAGCGGCAGGGAAAACAGGACTGAAGCGTAGTCTCTAATTCTCCCTGTTATGAATAACTGAATGAAGAGAAGAAGGAGATTTACAGTTCTTCCTCTACTCTTCCAACGCTTTGCTTAGGCCAATAAATAAGAGTAATGGTACCCCTGAAAGTGGGAGACACTTTTTTCCTCTCAAATACCAACAAAAAAAGGAAGAGGGGAAGACATTACTCCCTACATGCATATCACACATGCTAAGTTCGAATTCGAATGGGAGCATAAAAGGACAGCTTCAGCCTCCCAGAGGCACAAACTCAGAGCATCTGATTAATCCATAGGAGGTTTTATCATTTTCAGTCTTGTACTTAACACTCTCTGCAACCAAGGACCTAACCCAAGCTGCCAGTGGACTCCTCCTGTGTCAGTGATTCGTCCCTCACATCCCTAATCCAGCCATGGCGCGATCAGCGCTGACATACCCCAGCGGTCCTCCCTGCGGTCTACCAGAGGAACCAGAAGGCATTGCCTGGTTAGATTGCTATTTCCTTCAACCATAGCAATTAGACAAATACTGATAATACAATTACCGGACTCACACTGCTCTAAAAATACATTAAAACTGTAATTCAATGCAACTGGCACTAAAATTATTCCCTTTCCTCTATTCCAACGTTTATTTTGTTAACTTGCTAATGATGAAAAGATAACTTTTACCCATTTCATGTTGCTGGGAAACAGAACAAACATTAGAGAAGAAATGCAAGCATCCTCCTCTTAGCCACATAAATAGTCTTAGGGTTATTTTTTGTTTATAATAATTCTGTATCACATTTGAAAACAAAGAGATTTATAACAACTGTTTTCATGCTGTTTTTGTTGGCTATAACAGATAATAGTGGGTAAAAGATTTTCTCTGGATATAGCCTCTTTCTGCAAAGTGGTGTGTCTGCAAACATTATTAATTCAATTTACTTACTCATTTTTTCCTCTGTTTGAGCCATTCATGAATTTTCTTCTACACATTTTTCAACAGCCAGTACTAAAGTCATATTGGACTGCTCATGCTTGTTCCATGGAACTGCTCTATGCATGCAAGCTTCGTCTCTCTTCAGGGGATGAAACAGAGAAACATCTAATCTTGCTTTATGCAACAACAAACACCCACAAGAACAACAGCTTATGAGGGGTAACAAGAGGAGCAAGAATGTCAGGGGAGGTAATATCCTTTATAAAGCAATTGCACAAGTTGGGGGGGGGGGAGAAAAAGACAAGCTTTCAGGAAGACAGACAGACTTTAATTTAAGGATTCTTTGATCTGTATGTCTACCTACAAGGGCTCTCTTTTTTCTAGTTTAACACAAACCCAGTAGGATACTTCTTATGTTTATTGAAATGCAAGTAAACAAAATGCAAAATAAAGCTGAGTTTTACGACAAATACAAAAGCTAAGTAATCTTCAAAGCAAAGTTTTGAGGCTCTAACAATTCTGTCATTCAGATAGATGATGCATCAACACAGCAATGTATACACAGTTCTCCCATTCATTTTGATGGAATGATAGGGCACTTTCCAGTATATTTACCTAAAAATCTCTACTCCCACACATTTAAACTTAATTTTCTGTGCTTGGATTATCACTGCACTTGCTTCCACACAGTATCACACAGCCTACAACCAGAGCAGGTGGAGGTAAAACTCCATGGTAATGGCATTATTTGTTTGGTACCAGTGGGAGAATCATCTGGAGTTTTTGGCTTTCTGCAGACAAAACTGCTTTGCCCCTTTCTGGTCTTTAGCAAAAAATACATTAAACACACAGGGGAACGTATAACAATCTCCCCTGTTGTGCCTGAGTGAGCAGTGCAGGGCGAGTGAAGATAATTCCGCATCTCGTAACACTGCCTGCTGGGTTTTCAGCAAGCGACCACACTTACCACTTTTATTGGCTTTTTAAATAGCATATGTAGATAGGCATTGCATAAGAAAGAGGATGGCCTGCTTTCTGCCTATCTGCCAGAAAGGCGTTCAGAGAAGAACTAGACACTGCCACTAACACTCCAAGTAGGATTACAGACATAATATCATGTATTAGTATTAATCTTGCACACACAGTCTTTAAAATTACCTGCAAAAGCAAGTTTTACACAAGCTGTCTACCAGGACCCTGAGTACACCAATACCTGGGCACCCAGTCCTAGCCTGAGCTGTGCCAGGGGTGTACCTGCCTCCCATCTCCGGCCCTGTCTCGTGGATGCACCTTGGATCTATGTCACTTTATTCTCCAGTTGAAGAGAGTAAAGGTGGTGTACAGCCACTTTCTTCCTTTGTAAAAGAAGTTGAAGAGAAGACAGACTGAACAAGCTCTCATGCAGGAATAGCTCTTGGGCCATACGCAGCTTCTTCATTCATGCTGAGCAGTAAAGCTTCCTCTCTTTCTGCTATACCTGCAGTAGTTATCTCTATGCCTGCTTTCCAAATATGAAGGAAAGTTAAATGTAACAAAGCAAAAGCTCCCATTTATCCTTTAAGATCAAACCCAGGTTCCCCACTGCTTCATTACAATACATGGCACTTTCTAGTGTGTGTTATTTGGGTAAGTATTTCTGCAGTAAAGGTCTATAATTTAATACTCCATGTTGACGACTACCACACAGCAGTTGTGATTGCTATTATATGCTGCTATTGTAGTAGTTATCATGCCAATTCTCAAAAAGTATAACACTGACTGTACTCGGGACGTCCAGCAACAAAACAAAAAAGCCGAAAGATGAAAGGAACAAGGAGATGAGGGAAAAGTCTCCAGTCTGACTGTGTCTTCTCCATGGACCAAAGTAATTTTCTGTAACTCACCTCCATATCTACAGCCAGATTTCAGACTTTATTCCAGTTCTTTACAGGTTTTGCAACTGTTAGAGGTTTAAACAAAACAAAACAAAAAAAAGGCAAAAAATGATTTCTATTGCATGCTCCTGAGATGGTCAGTTTGTAATCAATCTTTCGAGAAACCCTGAGCAGCAGCAAATTGTTCAAAAGACTCCCCAAGTCACGGCAGAATTATTCCATGCAGTGGTAGTATCCGATTAATCAGAATAACTGAAAGCACTCAAAGGCCAGCAGGAATTTTCTAATTAAGACTCTTCCAATTAGTTAATCATTCTGCAAATCAGGATTTATTTTAAAAATAGCTTAGCTGAAGCAGAATAAAAATTGTGTGGATTTTTTTTTTTTTTAATAAAAAGTATATTAAAAATTGATTCCTAAAGCTTCCAGAGGTACAGCCTGGCCACTGTCTAGACTGAGAGACCAGAAATAGGAGAACTGAGATAAGATCACTGGGTTCCCTAACTAGCCACGTTACCTTTGGAAGTCACTTATGGCTTGCTCTTCCAAGAGTAGATGGTGATTCTGTTTGGTGACACCTTAAGCCTGATATTCTGCAGATGGCGAACATCCACCTGTATGGCTTCTCTGGACAGACAGCCAAAAATCACTAGTGATTTTCGACAATTTCAGGAGTATGGACACAGATGCACATGACAACCATTGCTCTTTCTGCTATTACCTCCATGTACTCTAGGTCCTTGTTCTCTCTGCTCTGCCCACGGAACTTCTGAAATCTAAACTACAAGCTTTTCAGACAACTTCGGTTAAAATGAAGAGGGACTTACATAGGTATGCTGAATGCTTCCAAATACCAGGGAAACAATTCTGAATATGGATCCAAACTACACAGCCCAAGTTCACCTGTAGTTTAAAAATTAATTAAAATTATTAAGTCAGGGAAGAAAAAAAGAACAGTAGATCAGTTCAGGACATAGCTAAGGAAAACCTGCAAAAAGAAGCCTCATAGACATGAAGTAAATTGTTATGGCAAAAAAACAAATGACAGTCTTGACCTGTAGAGGACTGAGATATAAACAACAACCTCACATGCTTGAAGAGAAACAAGAGATATTAAAATAGCAAAAACATCTAAACTCATTAGTCAAAAGTCATCATAGTAGCTCCTAATATTCTCCACACACTTCAACATCTAATTAAAAAGGTCTAACTTTCCATTTGTCTTTTTTGGAGGCGACTATAAACATTTTGTCAGATTTAATTTGCTGAAGAGCAGCCTCCACATCTGCCTCCCACTCCATCCCTGTTAGGCTTCAGTCCTCTCCCACTGCCACAGTCAAGACTGCTTCCAGCTCTAGGACCTCGGTAGTGGCTGAAGCACACGGAGGGAAAGGATTATTCTCCATGCTAGCTCCTGCTAGGCTTTGCATTTGAGATGGATTTAAATCTCCATTAATACAGGGATTTCTATATTACCTATCATTTTTATGAATGTCTCTGAATTTCTCTTTCAGTCATTTTCAAGTGCCAGTTTAAAGATGTAATGCTCATTTTCAGAGTACTTAATGTGTCAAGACTTAGCTATGCTGGAGATTTAATTTCAAGACGTGAATCCTTACGTATCTCTCTTCCTTCAAGGCGACGCATGAGACAGAGTGCTACAGTGTCAGGACAAAACATTCTTATACCAAAGGTAATTTTGTTATAGCAAAAAATTTCCTGAGGATTTTGGCAAGTGTAGAGCTCAACTGTATTAAACAAAAATGTCATAACACCTTCCTTATAAAGAGTATTTAAGCTGCAGCAAGAATGGTGCTTAGAGCACTAAATATTTGCAGCCTTTAAAGTGTATCTGTAAAATACATAAAATAAAGACCTACCTCAAATAAGTCTATGAAAGGAATAAAGTGAAGAGTAAGCAGAATTTTCTGTCCCAAAAGAAGTAAGAGTTAGAGCTTCAAGGAAGACCAGAGGTTTCTGAAACTTTGTGGTGTCTGAGCATGCTCCATTTCTTGCAGAGGATGCTGAGACAAGCTTACATCCACAAAAGTTTACTCTCAGGGCCCAGCGCTGACAGCATACATTGACCTCAAAGTTACCTTAGGGATGAAAACAAAGGAGAAAGAGGGAAAGAAGGGAAAGGGGAAAAACTCTCCCCCATGGTGATCAGGAGGAGAAGCAATGAGGCCCTAGGACAAGCATCCTTCCCCAGCTGACCTCAACACCTGAGCAGGTGATGATGGTGAAGATAAGGATGATTTCCTCCATGCTTTTCCCTAGTAAGACATTTCCTCAAGACCCACTCAAATCCCCTATTGGTTCTTCCCACTTATGACGCTATTAGCCCTACGTGGATCATGACTGATCAGGTGCAAGGGCTGCACACTCACTGGTTGCTAAGCTCTGTGTCTGTATGTGATCGGGAAATGCTTATCAGATATTTAAATGCCTACTACCTACTTTGGCACTCACGAAGACTTGCTCTTCCCGAAAGTTAAACTAAAGGTCACAAAACAAGGGTTAGGAAAAGGCAAGGGAAAGAAGAGATGATTCTCGTGCTGGTGGCCACCTCTCCTCAAGGGAACCCATTCGAACAGCAGTACAGTTTGCAAGCGTGAGGCCACGAGAGTTAACAGCACAGGAACAACTGCATGAGAACAAGAAGAGAGAAGTACTGCCAGGGCAGCTTGGGTGAAAGGCAGGAGCCAGAACTGCAAACTGAAGGCCCTTAGGATAACACAGGTTAAAGCACATAAGGTACTGGACAACACATGTAAAAGAAATAAGCAGTGACAGGCAACAGTGCAATTTCCCTCTATTTTCTGTTTCTGTATGTGCGTGCTACATGAAAGATGTTAAACAAGTTTCAAGACAAAAGTATCAAGGCCCAGGAAAAGAGACTATACTACTAGGTTAAGCCAAGTAGCTAAAGTCCTTTTCACTTAATAAGGCTAGACACCAGAAAACCTCAGCACACTATGCCAATATGCTTGTTCCCAGGATGTACCAGTGGAAGCCAAGTGTCACCCTGTCTGAGGACAGCTAGTACTCCCCTACTAGCTGCAAAAGACCATTTCAAAATTAATTTCATTTTACTATGAATGGAGCTGCTGACACCAAATAAGAGTGATGATTTAAAGCAGACTTATGTAAACTGATGCAAGTTTGTGTGTAAACAGTGCTTAGAAATGATAATTTATAAGTTAGCTAGTATATTGCCAGAATGAAAAAGGACACTAGACAAGAGCTTTGCTCTTAGATCTGAGAGATATATATTAGGTAACTAATCTCAGCTACTCTTTAGCAAAGCAAAAATGTGTACAATGTTGGATACTGCACTTTTTTTTTAATGCTTTAACAGGAAAGATGTCTTTTGGGGATAATCTGCTATCTCTCCCAGAAAACCCACCTTTAAAAGATGACTGTCACAGAATAAATTTCATTGTTACAGAACAAAAGCAGGTTTTTATTTAATGTGCAAGGGCAAGTCAGTGGCAAAGCTGAACACATTAAGTCCGCATGTCTCAAATAAAGCAAAAGTATTTCAGAAATTCTATTCATAGAAAAGAAGAAAAAATATTTTGAAGAACTGCTGCTACCTTAATATTGATCATTTTGTACTTTATGCTAGCGACTGAAAATATATGGAAATGCAATAGCATCTCGGCCACCTGAGGTCCCAACACACAGTGCACACAGCCATTTACTTGCTTTAGGACACGTGTAGCATCATTTCATGTTTGGACTATTTTTGTTCCTTGGGTTTACATGTTTTTTCTACCCTGTAGCAAAATAAGACGGGCATTTCTCCCCAGACTGCCACGCAGGTTCCAGAGAATACCTGCTTCTCGCTAGAGCTGAATATATAGCACCAGAATTCCCCACAGAGTGAATTTTCAACATTCAAAAAAGGAGAGGTCTCATTCTTCCAGACTGCTATTAGTGGATAGATATGACTACCCCATATCTAAAGGTGGCTTTGATAGAAGATGGAAGCAAACCCAAAGTCTCTCTCCGAATACACAGGGAAGCCTGCGGGCAGCCTGCAAGCAGCCCAGTTCATCCAGTAGCAGACCTGAACGAAGTCTCCCTGCACCCATTCAAACAAAGATCAAAGACATTTTCTTTCAGATCAAGATTCTCAGGACTGCAAAGCTATCCACACTCTGAAAATCGTGTAAAATATGTAAAATTGTTACAAGACTTCGTCAATGATGCTAAGGTACATATAATGGTAATATTATTAATGTACTGCTATGCAACTAGACACCATCTTCGGTAGTTCTCTGCATGGTGTTAAATGAAGAAAAGATTACCTGTTAGCAACGTATATGAATACCAGAGCCTCTAAGGCTTGTTATAGTCTATTTGCCCTTCCTGTGCATTACCACATGCCATTTATTCACTTTAGGCACTGCCACACAAAAATGTCTTTGACCTTGTGAACTGCATTTTTGGGGGCAAAGCAATCAGCCTCTGGCAGCTGGATTAGGCCCAGCAAGTATAAAGTACCCTAAGATGGCTGCTTAGTTGCATCTGTCCTCATGATTTCTAATGCGTTATTGGAGAAATAGACTCCAAACAGGTTCCAAAGGAGGTGGAAAACAGTGAAGTGCATTTTTACTTTCATAAAGGTGTAAAACAATCAAAATAAGTCTCCAGAGGCTGGTACCACATGCAGTACGAAGCTTTGCCAACTGCATGCATGGTTCAGTATCTCCTCTAATTAGATCCGTTCCTTTTAGCTGAGCTAAGAGAGCAAAAGGATGCGTCTTCTGTCCTATTACAGGGGCCTATTACAGTCAGGAAACTTTTAATGAGGCGACAATTTATTTCTTCTTTCAAATTACATTGCAGACTTGGAATGCTGAACTTAGCCAAATCTAGCATGAACATCAGACATCTGTATTGGATGAAAATAAGGATAATAGATAAAGATTATTGTAAGTGAAGTAAAAGAACATTCTGTAATATGCTATTGAGTTCTGCAGCTTTTTTGGTAAGTATTATAGTAATTCTGCTGAACCGTACATGATGTTCCCTGCAATGTTCCCTTTAAGGAACATTGCAATGTAACATACATCTAACAATCCTTCAGGATTCAGGCATCAGTGTTTGGGTGGAAGCGGACAAAATAAGGACTAACTGTGCCTTTTTAAATATGTGCTCCAAAACCACTATGGCATGTTAAAGAGAAGCATAGGTAGCAACATCCTGCTATAATTTCCTGATGATTAGCAGCCGTATACAGTGTTACTGTACATATATGCGTAGTGTCTAACTAAACCTTCACGAGATGGAGACAGGACGTATTTGCAAAAAACAGATGGATGTTACATCCAGCCATCACAGGCTATTTGTGTGCTCCAAACAAAATGGCATAAATGCTCATCTCCCTGTAGCAAACAACAAGCAATTGCACAGGGCAGGCTGCACAGCAGTTTTGCCCAGGAAAGGCAGGAGGAAGAACAGCAGGCAGGTGAGCGAGACTGGTGAGCTTGGGGTTTGCATGTTTTCTCGGTAGTGGCCGCATGCCATGAGCAAGGGGGAGATTGCTGAGGCTTCTCTGAGCGTTTGCTTCTTGCTGATGTGAGGGTGTGTTGTGAGAGAGGTGGTGCCTGGATCCCGACAAGGGGGCCCAGCAGGCCGCTACGGAGGGGAGGAGAAGAGGCAGGAGCTGAGTAACCAGAGGAGCGTAGGGAATGGGCAGTAAATACGCACTGGGAGCCTGCACCGGCAGAGGTACAGATCAGCTTCCTCCTCCACTCTCACACACGTGCCAGGTCTCACTGCACTGCTACCTATCTTAATAAGGGTAGAGTACAGCAGGAGAAGAGTAATCTTAATCACTGAAGCAAAAGACATGCTAAATTAAAAAAAGTTTTCAAAAACTAACATATATTAAGCTCAAGGTGCAGGTCAAGGTCCAGGAACAGATAGGGCTATGCTGTTTACTGTACTGAGCGCAGCGTGTGTGACTGCCTACGCAGGGCAGGTTTTGGACGTGTGGGTACAGTACAGGGAGTTCTTGGCCATGAGATAAAAGCCTCACTCTCTTTAGCAGAGGAGGAGTAAACCAGAATAACTAAGAGAAATGAAAAGATCCCAGGTGAGGCCTACAGGGACACTGCAGCTCTCACCTCCATGTGGCAGCGCTTGTTGTGCTAAGGGAAGTCCCAGGGAAGGACAGTGTCCATCTGAGCAGGGGAGAAAACCCACTCCAGTGCTCTGTATCAGTGTCTTCTTGCACACCAGATGCTCCTGCAGTAGAGGAGAGGAAGCAGGAGAGATGGGGTATTGCCATACCAGGCACAGAGCTCGCTGGCTTTGAGACATCTGAGAGGACTGCATGGGATCTCCAGACAGCTCACAAGGAAGAACAGGGGAAGGGTCAACAGCTGCAGCACTTACTGGCACCAGAAACACTGGGAGGTGTTGGAGAGACATACTGGAGGCTAAATTCAGGCGACCAGGCAGCAAGGATACTGAAGTCTGAGACTTCCACAACCACCGTCTTTAAGAGACTGCCACTTCTATATGCTAAGCCTGAGATGCATATAGAGATCTAGAGTCTCAAAGCACGAATGCAGCGGTGGTGTTGAGAAGAAATGATTAGATATTGTAGGGAATGGGGAACCCTTTGGACAAGAGCAACCTGTAAAAGAAAGACAGTCTGTGCCTTAACCAAACTGGAGCCAGGCTGAAAGTTGCAGCAGATTATTTAAACGAAAAGCTGTGGAAAGCCAAAAGGCACAAAGCAGCATGTGATTTAGACTGACATAGTCCCAAAGGGGATGTAGCTAATGCTCCTCTGAAAAGGCTAGAAGGGAAAACAGCCTAATACAATAAATAGAGAAGGTAAATCAGACCACCCTCTCTTGTTCCAGACACTTCTTAAAAACACAGATACTAAAATCTAACAAAAAAAATCACCCTACTTTGATATTCTCCATTTTTTTTCCCAATTTTTTCCAATTAATTCAGGCAATAGCAGTGGAAGATACATGTACTCACTTTGTTGTTTGTGCTACAGCATCAGAGAAGTGATCCAGATACACAAAAAAATAAGGCCTGCTGGAGTTTGTAAAAGCCAAGCAAAAAAAGATACATAGGAGAGGTGACAGGAAAAGCAAGATCACATCATCTTCTCATATTTTATCAGTCTTCTGGAAGATATTGCTGAGTTCTTGCTTGGAATTGCTTTGACACACAAGAGAGTAAGTCAAAGGTGATAGAAAAAACAGACTAACAAAAGAGTTCCTGTCCCCCCCAAATTACATCCCCCCCTCCCCCCAGGGAACTGGAAGCATAGAAGAAAAGACCACATTTGTCAGAAAGTAAGACAGACTAATGACAGAGAATAATGTGGATTGCAATGATTAATATCATAAGCAATAAAGCATTTAAAATGGCAGCAGCCCACAGCAATCTCCCACCAACCCCCACTGACAGCAAAACACCACGAGCAGAGGATAACACAATTCAAGCATTCTCTGCCATCACCATTTCAGCTCTGCTGCTGCTTTTGTTACTGCCGTAATTGCCGTTTGCGTTGTCTGGCTGACCTAATGCCTTGCTGTGATAGATTACCTGATTTCCTCTCAAGCCAGCCTCCCACTCCAGGATAGTCTCCTTATTGCAGTGCTCCTATGGAAGCTGGCTGACTACAAGGCACCAGCTTTCATCCTTGCTTCCAGCTGCTAAATCTAATTTAAAGATGCTAAAAATAAAAAAGGCTTACATGTAACAGCACTGTTAGGAAAGCAGGTAACTGTACTTGCTACAGGGATAGCATTCAATCAGCTGCAAGATGAGAAGAGGTACAATACAATAATTATTTCACGGGTATTTCTGTCAGCACCTGGCTCACTCTCAGAACATTTTGAGAACTCCTTTCCTGTCAGATACTGGAACACTAAGCACAGGAGACATAACACAGAGAAGTCCATGCTCTTTGGACTTCCGGTTCAACCATCACCTCAATCACCACCTACATTGCACATCCAAAGAACTTACAGTCATTTACAAATTTTGTGATGAGTAGAAAAAAAAAAAATCAAAAGTAGCACAGCAGTAAACCCTGCCCACCCACCCCCAAAAAAACCCAGTATTTGATCATTTTGAAGTTTTTCTTTAAAGAAAATATGTGTATACAATACAGTTTTGTTTTTAACTGCAAAACACTTCCCATGAATATGTCCATTGGTACACATACAAACTGCTATACGATCCGCTTACAGTTTCACCAGACCCAAATTATCAAAAAGAAGATCCGTCTGTAGCTTATGCCAGGTAATGTGGTAACAGGCTCGTCTCCACAAACACGAAAGAGCACAGAGCAAACAGCAAGCGGGGGAGCCCCAATAACCTACTCAGGGAGACGGAGCCCCCGACCTGGCCCCCAGGGCTGCCGCAGGGGAGCCCCCAGTCCCATGGGCTGCGGCTGACCCCGTCACCGCGAAGCCATGGGGGAGGCTCTCTGGGCCACCTTACAGACCAGGGGGGTCACTGCCTAGGGGTTACGGGGCACATCCTGGGATACAGAGGAAGAGCATTTGGGGATTGTACGAAATTTACTATGGGATGTTTAGGGGAAGGACCAAAGTTGAGGAAAGAGAGGGTTCAAGGGGGCTTATCTGACCATGCTCTGTGCTTGATCAGCACAGTCTGTCCTGTCTACTCATTAAACTCCATTCCTAACTATTTTCTGGGCTGAGGGGACTCTGTTCTGTGTGCTTGTGAGTGTATGGAGGCATACGTGCCAGCAAGGGGAGTAAGACCCCAGGTCACAGGGGCCTGTGCATCTGGGCTGCCAGCGACTGGAGAGACTGGAGCGTATGCATACTGCGTAGGTGCCTATGTCAGTGTGCAATCTCTAGCGAACACCAAGCCAGACTAGCTGGCGAGCAAGATAAGAGGTTTGGAGCGGCCAGAAGTCTGGAATGGATATTGTAGAGACCAGCGGGTCTGAGCTGGCTAGTGGAAGGACCGGGAGGTCCAAGCCAGCTATGGAGAGACCATGGGATCTGAGGGTCAGCTACTGGTAAGGTCATAATTCTGGACTAGCTACCAGAGAGACCCACTTGCACACGTGTGCATGTGAGTGGGTGAGTGTGTCCATGCATAGGGCAACTGCAGGACCAGAGCATCCAGGGGCCAGCTACTGGATAAACTGGGTGTCTACGGCCAGTTTTGGAGAGATACATATTGCATACATATGTATATATATTTTCCACTAACAGGCTTTCATCCTGATCAGCCAGGGAGGGGAAGAGGAAGTGGCTACTGGTGCCATTTGCATGTGTGCTGTGTTTTCTGTTTGTGTTGATCTGTGTGACCAGACGTATATATAGGTATGCGGTGTGTGGGTGTCTCTCTCTCTAGTGGAAATACATGCTCAGCTTTGCTACTGGCTAGACCTCGGAACATGGAGCTGCAGCAGCCTCAGCTCTATTGGGCTACTGGATTTGCCGATTCCGAAAAACAGCAACTTTTCTGAGTGGCAGAAACTTACACCATTTCCTAGATCTTGAAGAATGTTTCCAATAAGTGGCAAGCTTACCTTTTCCAACGACATATAATTTAGGGTGACCTACAAATAAAAAATTAATGATGAAGGAAGGCTGAACAGAAGAGAATAAAAGCTCATTTAAATATTCATAGTGCCTGCTTATTAACAAGCTAATAAATGAGAGCCAGCACCATTTAAAATTCTTCCCAAGTACTGTCAGTCAGTCACTCACATACCTCCAGCATAAAGCTCAGAACAGTATCAGAAAATGTGCATGTCCCCTCCCTTGCCAAAGAGATTATATAAATGGCTGCTGGGACCTTTCAAGCTAGCTGCTTGGGTTCATTCATTGGTATAAATAGATTCCATAATGCAATAACTGACCTGCTTTGAAAGAATCAAAATCCACTTACCACCTGCATGTAAATGTGGAAAACACAAGCACTCAGCCTTGAAAATCAAACAGTTTCTGTGATACAAAATTATAACAATCCTGACATTTCCTGCCTCATTTGACTCCAAAATATACAATATAAGATTGTATATACCAATATACAATCTATATACCAATAAATACAATACATACATACTGTACATATATACCAATATGTACACATACATGTATGTATACATGCATACACGTATCTGTATACATACATATGTACCCATATAGAGAACAGACAGCCAGGGCTACCTCAGCAGTTCCAGGAAAGAAAATCCTGAGTACAGCTTCTTGGGGTGGTGTGCTACAACCATGATTCTGTAGAAATCAAAGCTAACTATATTGTTTATTGAAAAGCAGCCCTTTTTACCTGCTAATCCAGTGAGGACACAACAACTAAAACCAAATGTTGTGTTTGTGTACTTTTATGCCTTCCAAAAGTAAGAAATTCTGCAAAAGTAAATAGCTGAAATACTGATTTACTGCCTAAAACATCCAATACGAAATCTTGCCCTACCTAAACTTACATTTAAGGTCAGAATAGTCAGTGACAAGGCAGCATACACCCACTGCCATTTCAGCTAATGTCATCTCACAGTGAAAAGCAAAACATGACATCTAGTTGCTTAGTTAAACAGCTGTGGTTCATAGCTGGCATTGAAGTAGTCATATGGGAACTACAGAGAGTAAAATGACTGGTATCAAACAGCTTCACTCTGAATACTGACCAGTTACACTGGAAACAAAAATGAATATGAAGCAATGATTTTCTGATTAGACATTATGTACATTAAGGATGTTAAGCGGCTACCTTACATGTTATAGCAACAAGGTAGGGCACAGAAAAGTTGATTGGGCAAAGCATACTCACACACACAATGGCAAGATACTTAACAGACCAAAAAAAGCTCCACAAATACAGTAAAGCTCAAGAAAAATAAATGTCAGAGAACAGAGATTTTGAGAAATGGTCGATCCATATGTCTTTCCATCCAGCTGATAATACCCAGCTGACCTTAACGAGAATGTTCCAGGATGACATTTCATGGGTATGGGATTTTTGTCTCGACTTCCTAAAGGGCCAAGTACCCTGACAGCAAGCGCTAACTACCTTCTACAACACCTGACAATTCATTTATAGAATCACTACCTAAGCCAGCTTTGCAACTGATTCATACCATAAATCATGCACAAACATTCAAAAGTCTTTAAGGATTTTAGCTTTCATAAAGCATCTGCTGGAGAAACATAAGGAAATGTGAACAAACAGCATAACAGAGCAAGAATATGGATACGTTCTAGAAAGAAGAAAAAAGCACTAAAGCCTGCAAGACTATGTTCTGCATGGGTGAACACCCATTCTGCACAGTGATTGCAAAGTTTTATTTGATTTACCACCATTGGAACAGAAGTATTTCTACAAAACTTAATCCGAATTCTAGTATCTGATTCTCACTTCCATCGGTACACATACACACAGGTATTTGAAGTCAAGACAGGAAAAGGAATACTGAAAAGAAGAAAGGAGCTTACTCATATACTCATATGTGGAATGGGAAGCAGTCATCTTTATTCCTCAAGAGCAAGGATAAGATGTCCCTTGACCACCTCCCCAGCATGTATTTTAGGAACACACTAGCATATAGTATCACTATAGTATCAGACACTTACATTACAGGTATAAATCATTTTCAGACTGTAAATAGTTATTTTTCCCAGTTCCTCTATTTTAAAATGTAACACTGCTATTGAGGTAGCCCCTCAGCCAACCACCGGAGAAGGCATCTTTGCTGAACCAAAGGAGGAAGGTCTCCATAGCAACAGGAAACCGTGAAGGCTCGCAGAACCCCTCTTTTTCACCTCACTCCCCAAATTCAAATTTTCATCAGTACCAAATTGTTTAGCAGATCACTTGAAAATACACAAAAAGCAAAGCGTAATACCTATCCATACGGACTTCATCAAAGAGGCAATTAACACCAATTGCTGCTGCAGGTTTTACTATATCTGAAGCTTGGAACTGCTCATAAAAAAATGCACAGAAATATTATTACTACATGATTATTATTACATGCAAATATTATCACTCATTATTACACTTGCCTGATGCTTCTCATTAGACTTGCCTTTCAGTCGCTTATTACTTTGTCAAACTTCAATTATTCAGGCTGATCAGCAATGAAGTTAATGTATGCAAGGTGCCTGGTTTAGAAGGTTTTAGCCAAAACAGTTCCAGCTTTTTCTAAGAGTGAGACCAGTAGAAATAAAACAATATCTTTTCCATGCTAGAACCTTTGGTGCACTTTTTCTCCAGAGCTTCTACCCATTTTTGGAGCAGGGATACAAATTTTTTGCTGGAGCTATTGTAGACGTGCCTCCCTTTCCTTGGAAATTCATTCAGTCTAGCGTTTAATCATGTACCTGTGGTATTTTTTCCTGCAACATTCCCTGCCTCTTTACTGAAGACAGCTGTGGTACACTTCACAGGTAGCGATTCCAAGATGCAAACATTTATTCCTTATACTAGTTCACATCTGCCTTTACAAACATGTTACCTAGACTGCCAGTTAATTTCAGATTATATCCCAAAAATCATTTATGTCTTTATAGATTAGGTGCTGTTGCAATTACATTCTACATCTGCTTTGCATGATGTCAAGAAGGCAAGATGAAAACTGGTTTCGAGGACAGCGAGAGGCTGGAGCCAAGCAGCCAGGAGGATACGCTCAGGAAAAGAGGCGAGCTTGAAGCCCTGCCTCGCGTTCAGGACACGGGGAAGGTGGTGTGAAGCAGAGGTTCACTTCTCCCTTAGAAATCTGGTATCCGTATCAGCAGAGCTCCCTGTTCTCCTTGAAGGGAGCCCTCCCTTGGATACCATCCCAGAGTGCTCAGAGCACGAAGTAGGAAACTTCTGCCCAAGAGGGGACGAATCAAACCCACAGCTTCCAAAAAAGTGCCATAACCACCCGATTATAGTTCAAACTGTATCAGTGAAAGCTGCATTTCCTTCTGTACAAGACAGATGGGTGAAGATAAAAGAGCAAGTAAAAGAAAGCCTCATTCCCCACACCCCCTTCAAGGCACTGATCTACAAGCTCTGGGGAAGCTTCCTGGATGTGGAATTGTTTGGGATACATTAAGTAAAACTTGCATAAAAAGGAAGATGCATATTCAGTCTTGGAAGGGGACACTGGCACTCAGTACATGCCTTTCTCATTATAGTTTTCATTAATGAACTAAAGTTTGTTTTCTAAAGGCCTGAAAATAGAGGTTTTTTTTAAGAAATCCATGGAGTTTTTAATCTACGAGGCTAACATGAAAACTGAACAGACTCAAATAACTTCAAGAGCACACGAAGACTCAGATGTGGGAAACATGAAACAAACTGAGACAACATGCCGTGATAATGGGATATAATCTCACATAAACCTAACAGGACCTGAGCATTCAGCTGCACCCATGGTACAAGCACAACCCATATAAGCTCACCCATTTAACTGTGCAGTCATAATGATATGTAAATAAATGTAAATAATGTATGTAAATAAGCAAATTGAGGGAAAATCAGTTAAGACGGAGAGAGCTCATACCCTGATCTGCCTCACAGCTGTTATTCCCAATTATCCTTTCCCTCCTCCTCAGAATAACGCAAGATGTTATCAGCTATTCCATTTTGCCCACCCGTTTTGTCTCCCTTTCAGTCTAAGATCACTGTGCACGCTGTCTGCAAGTGCTCTTTGGAGATCCTCTTCTTCGGATCCCAGATGCCCTCCACTGGATCCAGCCTCACTCACTTCCAGTGGCCTCTGTCCAGTCCTAGCCCAGAGCAAATACTCCCTCTTCCTGCTGTCAAAGACGTGGTGGCTGTGTTAAAGCACTAATTAGTCCCTACAGATTACCTCTAATGGCAAGAGATAAATAGCCTTCACAAAGCAATATTGCTATATGCCAGATTCACCTGTGAATCTGATGTCAAAAATTCTCTTTGATAAAAGGGAAGCTATTAAAAATTCACTGGCTTTGAAAACCCTACATCATTCCAAGCCTTAAAAAAAGAAAGAAAATGGAAAAAAGGCATCTTTGATTTGCCATTCATCAGTTAAGTTCTTTGCCATCTATTTAAGAGTCATTGGCCACATTTATCCTTTTTCAAACAAGTGACAGTCACAGTGGTAAAAGCAGTAACTCCATATTCACCTAAATTTAGTATCTAATATTTTTTCCACAGTTAGCATGTTCAAATAATTTCTTTTCGTAAACGGTTAATTCATTTTTGAATAGCAGCCAAATGGACAGAATATACTAGAGCTTTATGTTGTTCCTTTTTCATGCTGAATGAGGGGGACGATCTGAATAGAAAAAATACTATAAAGTTACAAATATAAATTCTTAAGTTCAATGAAAAGCAACCTACAAGTTTTGTTCTGCCCTTTTGACTTCAGACTGAAAGATCTGAAGCCTCTATTTCTTTCGACAGCAAATGGGCCATGAGTAACACCAACACTATTTGTGACCCCCCTTTGCAAACTGCTCTGCACTGCATCACTGAAGCATATCTCAGTGCCAGTTACAATCTTACCACACTGCTGCAAATCCTTACAGGACACTGTATATTAGAAGCCAAACCAGCCTGAGATATTCCCCAAAAATGAAAAAGAGGAGTAAGATCATTGTGTGAGCTCCATCTCTCTTGAGACGCCAAAGTACAACTATACAGCCTTCAAGATGAGAAAACAAATGAGAAAATCGGGAACACCTAGTTTACACAGTGCTCTGGGTGGGAGGACAGAAAACAACACACACTTTCCTAGGGCAATACCACAGAATTGCTGCCCAGCATGCTTCCTTAGGGTCCTCTTTATCTGTAGAGGCAATGCAGACAAAACAGCAGTGCTCTTGGCCGTTGGCCCCACACATACAGCTGGATGTAGCTACCAGTCTATCAGTCAGCATGGGGTGAAGCCAGCAGAGTCTCTCTTTCCTGACCCACGTGGATCTCTTGGCAACAAGAGCTGGTCCGTCTCTGGAAGCTCCTGAACTTCCCGGTTTCTCGGCTCGCCCTGTGACCAGAAGCCCCATACACACCGGCAAAAGTATGGACAAGGCAGCACAATGGGCGAGTCGTGTCTCCAGCCATCAGTGCCCTGCATTGCTCAAAAGCGGCATTGCTCCGGGCCACATCAATCACTACGGCCACAATGAATCATATGGGAGCTAAAGTCCAAGCAATCTCTGGCAAGAGGAACTAACTTTCATGGACATGGGAACACCACAGATTTTCATTTTCTACCATTGGAATGGTACTTGGCAGTCATCTTCTAAATAAACACCTACACAATCAGCAAAACTCACCAAATCTCTTTTTAGATTTAAAACAGAAAAATCTCAAACAGAACTTTACTCTTCCTCAAAGAGAAATAACTTCAGAAACTCCAAGAAAAACTGCACTCTTGTTATCAAATTGTATCACTGAAGGCATTCTTGATAGTATGGCAACAGGCAGCCATACAATACTGTGAAGCAGACAGTCTGCAGAAAGGCTCTGGAAGAAGAACCCAGAGGAAAAGACCAACAGGGTAACAGGCAAAAAAACTAAAAAAAAAAAAAAACCAAAAAACCACAACTCACACCCACAGAGAAAGCTTACAGAAACTACTACTTGTTTTTAATAAAGATATTAGTTTGAATAATTTTGAGAACTGAGAACTCCAATTTTTGCCTAAACAGTATTATTTAAGGCTTGAAAATGAGTACTTTTGCAATTAAACAACTGCCTATTCCATTTCTTTCCTGGAATAAGCTAATTAACAGTGGGAGAGACAGGAATATGGTCTCCATCCTCAAACCTCCAGCAATTTTATAGTACTACATCTAAGCCTAAATTTGTTTTTTCCCCCTTCTTTTTACTGTTCTGTCAGCTTCACATGAACAACAGCTTCCTTTCAACAGCAGCCATTTGAAATTGCCAGCTAAGCCAGTATTATCATGAGTTCAAATCATCACTCACTTCCACATGTAACCTGACTTAGTCGCCTCTCTCTTTGACCTGTCCATTTGGGGGGATAGGCAGAGGGAATCAGCCTGAAATACTGCACGGATGCAGCTTAGACAAAGCAAAACACTTCCTCCTAGGAAATAAGAAATTATCTTATATGAGTCAGGTTTAGTCTACTAATCCAGGACAGTTCTGTTTTGAAGCAGATCTCTACCATTCTTGTTCTACTATTGATTTCTACTACATTCTTTCAACGCAAGTTATGACATGCAAAGCTTGAATCTCTTGACTCATTTTACTCCACAGGATAAAGTAAACTGATGGGAATCAGTACTGACAGTATGCATTGCTTCTCACGTCATACTGTTCCCTGCTGCATCATCGTGATGGCTAGTGAAATCAGTAAATCCTTCCCATTGATGCATGTTACCTTCCCTCATACTTAAGGTAATCGAAATTACTGCATTACAAATAGAAAAAAAAAAAAAATTCAGAAATTCACCACATTAGCTTTCATTTTGCGAAGCTAAAAAGGTGCAATTAAGTGGTCCAAGAGAAAGTCACTCATATTAGCAAGTTAAATAGAAGCATAATTATTTTAACACCTATTTTCCTGTAATAACTTTTCTTAGAAGCAACAGATTTAATCACAAGGTACCTGTACAATTAAGCCCTAAGCAGACTATTCAGTACAACTCACCTGGCCCCACACCAGCAACATATCTTTTTTACATATGTACTTTTCACTCAAGAATTTCTGAAGCACACACGCTCTTGATTTCAAGGAGGATCAAGAACATGTGTGGGTGAGTAAAGGAAAGTGGTAACTAGAGGCTTATGCTCAGCAGACGTTTCCATAACAGTACTTTTTTTTTCTATGAAGTGTTGGGCACTCGTAGATCCAAGTACAGTTCAAACCGTGGAGCAAGAAATACTGTTGGTAAGTGTTTTAATTGCATTTTACTCACCCCTGCTCAGAGTTGATGGCTTAAAGGCTACAAAATGCCATTACTGTGAGAACTGTCATTGCCAGCCATGGAGCTGCACAGGAACATAGCATTAACTAGGCCTTCTGGCTTCTTACCTACTCCGTACCTCACCTTGTTCACTCAATAGATAAGTTCATCGATGTCTGCAAAGCACTTAAAGTTTCCCAGGTGAATTTCCCAACTCATATGCCCAGCTAAGCATCCCAGACTGAAATGGCTTACAAGTTTTCAACATGCTGTAAATCCTCCATAGAGGCAAACTTAGATGCTGACCAGGATAACTATGAACTCACCAGTTCTCTCCACCCACCAGCCCTCCTACCTTGTACTGAAATCTCATGGTAGGCTACAGTCAAAGGAGGGCATAACGGTTAATATTTGTTGGGTGCAAAGTACAGAGATGCTTCAGCAGATTTCCCCCATCTTACTCCTCAGGCTTTGAACATTAAAATTACAGGTAATCTGCTAATCAAGAACTTCCACAAGAGCAGTGGAAAAGGAACGTTGACAAGTCTGTGCACACTCAGCCTCATAAACAGCTGTTTAAAACTGTAAAATCTTAGCACAGTGTTGTCATTTCATTAACTCAGTAATTTGTGAACAACTTACATGAAGAGCTCTCATCTTTAACTGCCCTAAATTATAAGGGACTTTTAAACTAATATTTATGTTTTGTCCATTCCGAACATGGAATAATCTGATTCTTTATGAAATCAGAAATTTTTAACAACTAAAACTATAAATTAGGAGAAAAAATAGAAAAAAAAATCTGCAAATCAGCAAGCGTCTTCTTGGTATCTCTGGTTGGTTCTATCAGTTAGATCCTCTGCCTATTGAGACCACATCCAGATTTCAGCTTTGGCAAGTTTGTGACAGCTATGTAATTCTCTTTAAAATTAAACAAAAACTCTAAAATCTAGTATTATTGTCATCATTACCTAAAACAAACAAACAAATCATCCAAGGATGTGCTTTCCAAGTATTGTAAAGTAAACATAAAGAACAGCTATCAGAGGAACTATTTTTAACTCTGACTCTTTATTTTTCTGAACAGATATCACAAAACACTCACCATAACACTATCATTGCAAAACACAGGAAAAACTAATACAAGAGCACCGTCTACAGTTACAAGTCCCTCCAGAGGTCTGAAATTGGAGAGAAAAACATAGCGTACATCTCTCTCAAGACAGCCTATCGCTATGAAGCTTTTCTGTAAGGCAAGTTTCCAAATTAATTTTACAACTCAGTCCGTGATTCTTCCCTCTTCAAGGACCTGGATGTCTCCGAGCTGTATACAGATCAGTATTCATCATCTAAACAGGCATTCACATGTATTCCCTTTCAAGCTGGATGCAGAAATCATTTCATCCAGTACCGAAGTGGCTTGGACATTCGCTGAGGCTGTGGGATGCACAAGCTGCATGTTTTCCTAAACCTGCGAGGATTCAAACCCACACATCCTACCTCTGAGGAGAGCACCTCACCACCTCATGCTTGAGGGGGAAGGACCATCTTAACTCCTCTTGACAGGCTTCCCCTCTGCAAAGAGGGACCTGGGACTCATTGGACCAAGGAACTGCTTTTGCAGCTCCACTGAGGTGCCCTCCTGGGGCAGGGAAGAGCTGGATGTCAGCCCACACTCAAAGGACCATGGTGGGGAATAGATGAAGAAAAGCTTTATGGCGCTTGTGTGTGCAGAAACACGAGGTAAACATCAAGTTGCTCTCCCCTGCCAATGCAGGGACAGTGCTTGCTTGGCACATGCACAAGCAGCACTTGTGGCATGTATGTGGGGTGAGCACGCAGGCACCTAAATTCAAAGTCCTTCCTTTCTTTGTGGCTTTGTTTCCCTCCAGCAAAGAGGGAATAATAGTACATAGGGATGTTAAGGGAAGAAATACTTGTAAGGACTCTCATGTTTTCAGCTGTTTATCATAAGATGTGTCATAAATATTCCTAAAATAGTGTTTCAGGGCAGCAGAAAGACAGAAAAAGAAGGCAGTTACAAAAAAAAACAGTTTCTATCACAAGGGCCACTGTATTTGTTATTGTACTACTGCATTTTCATATTGAAGAAAACATGATTTCCTGTCCTGTTTTGCTCTATGACAGGCCTAGGGAAGCTGGTGGTCTGGAAGCTTTGCCAGCTTCCCTCCCATCTGATCTGCAGATGAGCCCCTCATAACAGGCCTGCATCTTTTCAGAGGGAGTCTCCCACTTGAAAGCAGATTACAAGAGTGCCAAATCCTGACTTAGAGCAAGTCTTGTGAAATTTAGGGCTTTTTTTTCTTCAATTCCTAGCTGCTGAGGGTCTGATCACATGAGAATCTCTGTTTGATTCTTCTGGTAAGTTTTAAAAGATCCATGCTCTCAAACTAAACTGCAAACTAAACTCTCAAAACTAAATCTGGAAATATGACCCAAACACACACTCTTAAGGCTCAAAACCCAAAAGACAACTAAAATTCTGACTTTTTTCATCCAATCTTGTAATTTTTAGGACACTGTTGGCAATGCTGAGATCAGGCTCTTAAACCTCACTGTGTGCTGGCTGTCATTTTGTGCCAGGCACTATCCAACACACAGCAAGTCCCTTCCGCACACTGCCAATGCTCTAAATAGAAAAAGCAGGAACTAGGAAGTCTATACCCCCACGACAGAGAGGAAGAACTGATGATAAAAGTCTCAGTGATTTACAGTAATACTCGATAAGTCTATCACTGAGCCAGGATCTCAACCTTGTTCCAAGACTATCCTTACCATCATTTTAGGAATAAATGAGTTAAGTGATATTAAATACCAAGAAGCAGAAGTCATTAGCATGAATTAGTGACCACAGAAACAGATTCTAACATTACCCAAGATCAAAAAAACCCAAAAACACACCCTCGATAATAAGAAATAACGACCACCTGCAAAGGCTTTCTGAACCCACCTAAGAGAGATGAGGATACTCTCACTCAGGCTTTGTGTGAAAAGGCTCATCTTTTCCAATAACTAGCTTTCCCAGTTAGTTAGAGGTGGTATTTTACTGAAATCTAACTGGCTGACCTCCCAAACACTACAAACTGGTCTCACCCAAAGGCTTTTTTTTTTTTTTTGGTAAGAAATACAACGGCATCTCTAACAGAACAATTTACTGTAGGTGGTTAGAGAGCAAATGTACAAAGGCTTGTAAAGTTACACAGCAATATATTAGTAATTTACTACCACCTATCTAAAGTGCACAATTCTTAGCTTAAGGACAATAAATAGGTAAGACAGCATGTGGTTATACATGTTTAGAGCATAAAGTACTCACAAAGGATTCATTTGAAATCTGCAGAACACAAATGCAGAATTTTTGTGGTGTGCAACACAAATTCAGTACAGATTGTTTAAAACACTCCACATGCTTTTCTAGGATGACCAGAGTAGATCCCACTACATTTAAAAATAAGGATATTATCAGTGCATTAATTTTTCATCCATTTAAACCCTCATAGAAAAGTTTACTAAGAAATACATGCATGTAATGTTCTGATTTTCTTCTATTACAAATGGGTAATTTTTTGTAGTAGTAACTTTTGCACATCAGAAAACCATAAGGACCTTGAAGTCATACACCTAAGGACCTAAAACCTAAAAAGCAGAAAGAAGAGTCAGTGTGGTAGCAAATTCTGCCCACACTGATTATCCCTTGAGTCTGCAGTCACGGCCGTGAACCCGAACAAACCATGTTAACAGGAAATCCCAGCAATACTCACTGACCCAGCAAAGAGCCTACAAAGATGACAACTTGCACGGCAGTAGTGAAGTGCCTGTAGGTTTGCTCTTCGCTGTACTCCCCAGTTTCCAAGGAACCGATCCCACTGGCGTTCCTCTTGTTCCACGCGATTTGTGCCGCAGACGCATTCCTGATCTCCACAGCTCTGGTGACAGCTTGATAGAGGGCATGCTCGCTTTGGTTTTTTGAGATCCAGCTTCTGTTGTGCCCCATGGCAAGGTTTCTTCCTTCTCCTTGCTGCCTAGGGATCACACATCACTGACCCCGCACCTTGCGACGAAGGGAGCCCCCCAGCAAGGAAACGCTTTGACGAATGAAGCCTGGTCTGCCACGCTTGGAGGCATCTTCTTCACGTCTGCATGTCCTCGAAAGCGGCCTTGGCTTTTCATGTTTCTGCCTCTTAAATCATTATACACAGAACAGAAAAAAAGAAAATACGGCAGGCTCTCCCTTGCTGTTAGTTCTCCCATGTTTCTCATCTCTCAGTGCCACAGCATTTCCTCAGCATATTTTACTGCAATAAACCTGAATGAGAGAAAGCGCAGCCCGCACCAGAGCTCATCCTCCTCACCCCACCTGCTTATCTCACACACGCCGCCCCTTCACTGTACATGGAAATAGGTTGGGAAAACTTGATGAACCACAAGCTCTGCCCCCCACTCTGTTCTCAGCCTTTGCACTAGCTTTTTTCACAACCTCGAGAGAGGAAAAACATCTCTTTCCCAGTGACAAATCTCCCAGAGCTCTCTTTGCTG
This sequence comes from Dromaius novaehollandiae, assembly GCF_036370855.1. Classification (NCBI taxonomy): domain Eukaryota; kingdom Metazoa; phylum Chordata; class Aves; order Casuariiformes; family Dromaiidae; genus Dromaius; species Dromaius novaehollandiae. The sequence goes on from NC_088102.1 coordinate 37,368,244, forward strand.
ATTCCAACCAATTTTGCTATCGTGAAAAATGAATTAATCCCACGGCTCCTGCTCTGTGTGGCCCCTGGGAACAAGAAGACCCTCACAGAGCGCCCAGAGGAAGTCAATGGATGTCCAACGGCTTCCACAGCGCACGCGCTGCTTCTCAGGAAAAACCAATTCGTTTTTCAATTCCGAGCCAGAGCGCTCTCCAGCCTCCACCGAAACAGAAAAACCCTCCGTGTCATCCTCCGGGGCCTCCCGGGGACCCCCCGCCCGAGCACAGCGCTCCTCAAATCCTCTAACAGTGCCTGCTCACGCATCCCAGTAAAGCCGCCGAGCTGCGCCCGCGCCGCGCCGCACACTGCCGGCTGCCCGCGGGAGGCGGCGGCGGCGGCCCCAAGGGCGGGGGCGGGGGCGGACGAGCTCCTGCCGCCGCCGCCGCCGCCGCCGCCGCGCCCGCCGGCTCGGGGAGCGACGCCATCACGTGGTCGCCGCGCGCCGCGCAGCCATTTTGGTGAGGAGCTGTCGGGTCCGGCCGGAGCGGAGCTGGGGTTTGGTTTCTGGCGGAAAGGCGGTGTGGTGGCTTCGGTTCAGCCGGCATAGAGCGAGGCCAGGGCGGTACGTTGTTCTCGTATTCTGCTGATAGTAGAAACATTGCTTAAAAGTAAGAATTTCTAAACTGATACTTTAAAACAGGACCCATAACTCTGATAATATGTCGAAAGACGTTTCAGACACATACACATCATTCGTTAATTTTTTTTTTTTATTATTGAATTTGCTGGGAAAGCTCCCATATGGGTATACAAAGCTCAAGTTTTAACTGTGCAAAAAGTGTGCATCCATATGATGGGCACCCAGCTTAAAGCATATTCGGCTGTAGTTATGTTTTAGAATGATAGCTCCGTAAAATCAAGCTAAACAGTGTGAAGGAATTTCTGTAATGTTTTTAAAATACACCCTTCAACATTCCTGTTAGTTTTTCCACTAAATAGTGTAAATAGGTTAAGAGTTACTCAGTTTCTGGTAGGATTTTGTGTTTGTTACATCGACTAACAGAACCATATATGATGCTTGATTTCGCTGTTGTAGTTAGGCAAGGTAGGAGTCTTAGAGCAGCTTCCAGAGGGACCAGCGGACCCGTTGTCATTTCGATTTCTCATGGCAGTTCTGATCTACAGGCACAATAAAACTGATGTTATCAAGCACGAAGCTTTAAACAAAAAGATTTTTCAGCAATTGGTCAGCGTATTTGGAACTCAGTGTCTGGAACAATAGCTAGCTATCAGTATTAACCCCTTCACAGCAAGGCATAAAGTCTGATTTAATTTAGTCATCTCATAACACCACTTTTCCAGACACCCTAAACTAATAAAACTTCTCTCTGTGACCTAAGCCCCTGTCTCATGTTATACCACAGTCTATAATTATATGGCCAGAAACTGTTTTTAAAATTCTATTTGAAAAAACTCATGTTTCCATGCTAATATTAATACACTTACAAAGTTAAGCATCCAAAGAATAGAAATATCAGTGTTAATAAATAACTTTGCATCTTTAATGCATTCCCACCCTGCACATGGATTAAATGGTAGCCCTTGCAGGAGTAGTGAGTTGTCATTCTCTGTGCACCAACAGAAATGAGATGAATGCTCTGCCATGGTTCCAGAGACATTTCCTGACCAGTCCCATCCCAGGCCCTGGGGGCTGATGGTTCAACCTCTTGGAGTGTAAGTCTCCAAACGCTTCACTCTAGTCTCTTCTCTAGTAATCTGTGTCTCTCTTCCCTACTTGTAGCCTGGCCCTGGTCTCACTCTCCTTCCTACTCTGAGCTCTCACCCCTACTCTCAACCCATTCTCCTTGTCCAGCCAGTCCCAGTTTTTATTCCACCTTTGCACTCGTAGGCAGATCCATGATTCATCAGCAGCTGCAAATGTGCTTTGCCCTAATCATAGTTTCCTTGGGCTCCTTCCTCAGTTTCTTGTATTTGAAAAGTACATAATGTGAGTGAAAAGTAAATCCCACTTACATGATGTGAGTGTATGTTAATGTCGGTAAGAGAGAGATAATGAACATCCACTGCTAGTAACTGCTTTTGCAGATAACTGTCATGTCTAGTGTATAGACTTAATAAAGTTTTCATGGAACATAAAGCAGGACTACAGTAATTATCTATATTTTGTCTCTTCTCTGGAGATAAACACTACCCAATGGCAAGGAACCAAACAGTGAGCAGTATCAGAACAGTGATAGAGTTTAAGATTTGGTTTTGGTACCTACTCATGACACTATGAAACTAGTAGTTATAAATAAATTATAATCTCAGCTGGGATCATAAGCACCTAGCTTAACTTAACTGGAAAGATAAACTTGTAACAAATTCACCATGTCAGAAAGATGAATTGAAGACTATAAAAACTATCCTGTAGAGCAGATCCATCCTTAAGCAGTCTGTTTATAACCGAAAAGTCTGTACTCAGAGGCCAGGGAGTAAAGTGATACTTGCCAAAAGTCCATTAAGATAAACCTTGTAAAAAATTAAAGGAAACAACAAAAGGTTCTTCATGCAGTTTAAAAAAAAATGAAAAATTGAGTCCATTATATGGACTGCAACAATAGAGATTTAAAATAGTGTAGGTATGGCTCTAAAACTGTATTTTACTTGTTTTCAATTAAGATGATGGTATTTGATCTTTGGGAAAAAACAATATAGCTCATGGGAATCCTGGTATAAAAATGACTAGGTGCAGGGTGAAAGGAAAGCTCAAAGATTCAGTCCATTCAGTTTCAGCGGGCTACATAATTTCTTTCCTAGATTTCCTAAAAAATGAAACCACATGAGCACAGTGTATGGCTGCAGAGTAACAAGCTGTGGACTACTATACCGTTAATTTTCCTTTGCCTTGGGATGACAAACTTAGTAGGATAAGCATATATGTATGTATTTATTTGGGGGATTTTCATTAAGATCACAAAACTTGAAAAGGCTACATCATCTTCTAACAGTCCTTCAGTTCAGTAGTTCCCACATGAAGGGAATGAAGAAAAGCACATTTACTTTTCTGTTTGCCACTGGTTCCCCGAGGATTTGTTGCCTCTCCCTCTGGTAGACAGGTTGCTCACGGGTTGGGGCCCCACTTTGTGTTTGGAGTTCAGCCAGCCGAGAGGCCAGGGCTGCTCACTCTCCACCATCTAAAAATAGCGAAAGCAATCTTCAGGGGAAACATTTTTGCAGTTTCTACATGTTTTTTTTTCCCTTTTGCAAATCTTTCGCAAGGTCTCTAAAAAATAAATAGTGTTTGGTGCATATCTCTCTGTTTATGGGTGCGCCGGGAGGCAAGGCTGGTGGGGCCTGCGGGTTTGCGTGAGGCAGGTGGGAGCGTCAGCGGGCGCCAGGGCCCCCGGGACCAGGAGCGGCCTTGCCGGGCGCCGGCGGAGCCCCGTTGCCGCCCGCAGCCCCGGGCCGGCAGCAGCACCGCGACCCGCCGTCCGCCCCGGCGGTAGCGGCCTGGCCCCGCGGGGCGGCCCGGCGCGGCGCGGCTCCTCCTCCTCCTCCCGCCGCCGCGGGGGCGGCGCCGGGGCGCTGCGGGGAGCGGGCGCTGCTGGGCCGGCGCCGCTTCCACGGTGGCAGAGCCGCGGGGCCGCCCGCGATGCCTGCTGCCCGCCCCCGCCCGCGGAGCTGACATGGCCCGGAGGAGCGGGGCGCAGCAGCCGCCGGCGGAGGCGGCCGCGGAGGCGCCCGAGAGCTACCAGCTGCGGCAGGAGAACGAGCTCCAGGTGCTGGAGTCCATCTACGGGCAGGACTTCCAGGATCTGCGGCGGAACCAGGCCTGGAAGGTAGCGAGCGCCGCCCCAGCGGGGGTGCCCGCCCCCCGGCCGCCCTTCCGCGCTCTGCTCCGCCGCCCCGGCGCGGGGAGCGGCGCGGCTGCCCCGACCGGCCCCTCCGGGCGCCCAGGCTGCGGCAGCTGTGCAGCGCTGCCGCCTCCCGACGGCGCGGCGGGGAGGGGAGGAGGGGGCCCCTCTGCTTTTCTCTCTCCGCGCTTTCTGCGTCTTGCAGTCGCTAAAACCCGCCGCTTCCCCCTGAGGAGAGACGGGGCCGGTTAGCGGCGATCGGGGCGAGCAGCACCTGCCCGGCCGGTGCTTCCCAGGCGGCGGCGGCACGTGGGGCGGTGCGGGCTGCTGCCAGCCCGGCTGCGCCCGCCGCCCCCTCGGCTCTTCCCTCCGCGCTGCCCGTTTTCGCCTTCCCTCTCTCCGGCCCCGTTGCACGTGGAGGGGGCGGTCGGAGCGCGCAGAATGGGCCTAGGGAGCATCCTTAGCTCTTTCTGGCTGGCATCAAATCCTTTTATTTCTTGCCTGACACATCTTGTCTCTTAGGACTTGTCCGTTGTCCTCCACCTGTTTGGTAGTCGGCCATGTAACTGGCTTCCTTTGTAATTAATCCTCTAGGCTGATACATTCTTTCTATAATTAATGCTGTGCGTATGACGTGCCTTTTAATTAATTGTCAGATATGTTTTTCAAATTTCCTCTTAATTCATTCCTTAACTGACTAATTGCATACCTGCTTAAATAATTCATCTCATTGGCATACGTGTTTCTGGAGTCCTTGCGTATTTATTTCATGCCAAGGTTTACTCAATCTGTGGCTGTTTGCATGAGAACTTAATACATTGAATTTGTTTTTTACATTTTTTCCCTTTAATTACAACTAATTAATGCCTAGGTCTACTGCTCATTACCCCTTTCTGTTCCTCTTTCATGTTCATAAAGTTTTCTTGAGAATTTTTTCCAAGTGGCACTGTCTTCCTGTACCTGGAGGTACTGGTCACTCACTTCAATTCCTTCAGTTCACACTTACTGTCATCTCTGTTCTTTACCTTCTTTTGTCTTTAATTTCTAAAAAGCATCACAGATGCCATTGTCTTTCTGCCATAAACCTGAAATTAAAATTCTTCTGGAAACCTGTGATGTGTTTGTTTGTTTTTTGATGGAATGTGCTGCTAAGGCTGTTAGTAACTCCCCAGGTTATCAGCAGTGTTGCTGATCTCACAGACTGTTAAATTCATACCCAGCATCCTCTTGACTCAAGCTTAAATTCTTTCTCCTGTCTGAATTGCAAAGGGAAAGTAGAGGGGATACTGACCATCTTTAACCTAGTGCCATTTTTGTTATTCCATGTGATCTTATTTCCCTACATGTTTGTCATGTTCTTAAGGTGTCTTTTGTCTTTGCTTTTTTTCAGAAAATTAAGCTGCCTATTTTAAAAAAAATGTTTGGAATATCTATATGCACATGTTTTACTTTATTTTGAACAGCTAATTTGATCAGTAGAGGGGAGAAAGGACAACAGTTTACAAAATTCTGTTTTATGGCAAAAATAAAAATATAAACACACAAAAAATTTACTATCCATCTGTTTGGCCACACAAGGTGTATATAGTAGATGTGATGCTAGGGCCTGTCCCCATGTCCGAGAAGAAAATACTGACTGATAGTTGTTAGAGAGCTAAAACAAAAAAGAAACAGCTTTATTTGTATAATGAATGTTTTAATTATGATATTCCATAAATAACATGTCACATTTATTTGGTGTTTTTTTTCCTGCTAAACAGAATAGGAGGGTCTTACTATAAAACCTCTTTTTTGCTCAGTCTGATTCATCTTTCTAATGACTGTAGCTGTACTTACCTGAAGAAGTTCCAAAAATATGCAGGATAAACTGGGATAAACAGTGAACCAGTTCACTTTATCAATGAGCAACATCAATACCATTAATACATTTTTTTTTCATAGGTTGATTGGATGGTCTAGCCTGAATTCTGACATAATGTAGGTCATGAAAGTTGTGTGCAATAATTCCTGCTTTAGTAAAAAATACTATTAAATCAAAATCTTTGGTTTCCGTTTTAGGTAAAACAGCCTCCTGAAATTAATTTAGTTCTGCGCCCTCAGGGATTGACTGGTGATAATGAAGTATATGCCAAGGTTGATCTGTGGGTCAAATGTCCACATACTTACCCTGATACGTGAGTGAACATTAAAATATAATTTCTTTCCTGAGTATTTTTCTTTGTTTTCCATGGTAAAGTGTAAGCTGAAAAACATGTTTTTATTCACTGTTGTTATTCTTACTTTCTGCATGTCAGTACTCACCCTGTAGTATTTTAAAGTAGGTGACTGTAAAACTGTGCACCTGAATTGGATGTGGTCCCTTGAGCAATGGAAAGTAATAAGGATGTATCTGTTGGTAGAAGACTTGAGGCCCCAATTTTTAGCTTGAAGATACATAAGCATAGGTATACATGTTAGCATCTTAGTGCCCTTTTTGAACTTTTTCAACTCATGACCTGTTCTGCTGAATTGGGGACTGAATCCACTTCCACAGCATAACTCCCGTTAACCCGTCCATTTGTACTGTGACCTGAATGGTGTAAAAGGGAAGTGTTATTCCTTACCAAGTGATAACTCAGTTATACCCTGCAACACAGGGCATAGCAACCACTGTAATTTTTTATTTAAGGTAGCATAGTTGTAGATGTTCTACTTGTTCCTATAAACAGGTTTTTTCTTTTGTTGTTATTTATTGCAGTATGTTTCTTTGTGTCACCTGTATAGTGGTAAATAAATAAATTTTAAACACCTGAATTTTATGCTAGTAATATTTTTAAAGGATTGTTACATCGATTACTAGTTGAGAGCTGAGTTATGAGAGACTGCAGGGTTTTCTTGGTAGTCCTTCTGTTAGGTATAGCTAACAAGCAGTCTCCAGCCAGCAAATTTAATATTGGTGATTATAAAATAGTATTTCTGGTTTTATTCTATATTTTATATGTAATATTTATGTACTGCTTCTTTGAGCATTGACTGGTTGCCAAGTCACTGTAAGCTCCCTTCCATTTCCCTCACCCATTCAATCTTTTACCAACCTTTTGTGCCTTACACAATTGCTTTTTACAATCAGTTTTTCTAATGAGACATTGTTCTGTTGCTTGTATGTTTTTGTTTCTTCCCCCAGTGTCCCTGAAATAGAACTAAAAAATTCAAAAGGCTTGTCAAATGAGAAAATAAATGAATTAAAATCTGGACTAGCAGAACTGGCAAGACAGCGTTGCGGAGAGGTAGGAGTTTTTTGCTTCCCTGAGAAGTGAACTTGGGTCCTAAATAGTTCTAAAAAATATGTGTGGTATAATATAATCAAATACATCCAAATTGTAAGAATGAGTTGTATTGTTGCTAAGGAAGAAGAGAATTGCCTTCTTTCTTAAGAATATTTCTAATTAATGAAAGTTCAGAGTATACATGCTCTAAAAATACAGTGCCTGTGTAAGTATTGTAGATTGTATCCTTGTTTAGGGACAGCTGGATTTTTCTTCTAAAAGTTATTTCACATGATGAAAGGTCATACTAGCTCTATAAAATTGGGAGCTTTCTGCCCCTTTCATTTTAATTTGAATATTGTAAGTGGCTGTAGACTGTTTAAGGAAACAATGATTGCGTAGGCAGTTTTTCAGTACTACCTGGTTCATCTAACACAGAACTGGAGGCACGAGACCTCTGTAGGTTTTGCACAGCCACTACATGCCATCATGCCCTTTTTTCTTTTTTTTCTTTTTTTTTTTTTTTTTTTTCCTGTGGTTAGGAAAATTGATACTTGTCTTCCCCCCGAGAGGTATAAAAAGAGAGAGATGGATAAATATGAAAAGCTTAGAATATGTATTTATTTTTTAAGGGTTTTTATAAGGCCTCAGATATGTTTGGTTAACAATACCTTTAAATTGTTGCTGAGGACTAAAATGTTCAAAGAGTTAATTGCAAGCACTGAATTCTCTGTGAAACAGATTATAATATGTTTCTTATCTTGATGTGGAAGTGTTACAGGTGAGCACATTTGATTTGCTGAATTTGCCTTTTTAAAAGTGAGAAATACACAGCTGTGGTAGCTGTCATATGTTAAAATAGGAAATTGAAGGCAAAATATTCTCTGAAGTCTGCCTACCATTTATATACTACACCTATTTTGTTTACAAATTTTTATGCAGATACTTTCAAAAGAACTGTTTTAGCCAGATACTATTTTATTCCAGTTCTGTTTAATATCAAAGAATTTCCTCAAAACATGTTGGTATCTTTGGAAGTTAACAGTTTAACAGTGTACATTGGATTTTTTTTTTCCTGTAATAAATGTATCATGGACAATTGAGAGCAATAGCTGAAATAAGGTTTGAGTTCTCTGAGTAGCTGTACACCCAGTCTACGTACCCAGTCTGCTCACAGCTGATCCCAGGAAAGCTATAGGGCTGTAGGGCCTTAAATCCCAGTCTGATTTCTGATCTTATTGAAAGGAGCTAAAAATATGTTATAGGTTTTCCTAATACTAATTTTCCAAAGGGAGAATAATCATGTTTGCTCTAGGGATGTGTAGATACAGTTGTGAACGACATACAGGATATACATTTTTGACGAATGACATACACAATTCAGTCAAGAATTTGCTGGGGGGAAAGGAAGATGGCTGTTCTCTCAGCTTTGATAAAGATTCTTTATTAAAGTGTATTCTGCAGCATGGGAAGTTTGAGAATGTCTCAGCTATCTGTCAAACCAAACAGTGGCTGGATTTTTTTTTTATTATCTAGATTCCTCCTTCATTTTTCTATACATGCATGTACATGCATGCTTCCCTTTCTTTCAGAATAGAAACCTGGGAAAGATATTTTATTCTGCACATGGCAGATATGTGCATATCGTGCTATTCTTTCTGTTCCAGATTGCCTTCTGGCTTCATTCTTATGTGCAAGCAGGGGATTCAGTGTTTGAGAATTTTCTAAATGTCAGTCTGCTACAGGAGATGCTAAAATTTGGTATGGTTGCTCTCCCATCTGTGCATGGAAATCAAGCCCAATGCTTCTGATGACTCTGCTGGGATGAATCTTTCTAATGTACCATTGCTTTAATTTTGGAGACGTGGTGGTCTACTAGTGCTAGGAATTGTATAAATTAATAAAGAGATGCTGCTAGACTGATGAAAGCTCAAATCCCAACAGGTCAACAAGTCATCAGTTCACACCTAGTTCAAGTAAGCAGTAACTCAAAATTGGTTCCAAACAAGCAAACCATGTAACAGGATATGGATGAATTTTCAGTGCAGTTCTTATTTTAGTAGTTGTGGTTATATGAACCTGGAGTTCCTTTAGTGGTTTTACAGTTATAACTGTTGGGCTAGTTTGTAGAAGAAAGATTGGATTTAGTATTAGCAATGAAATAAGCAACTTTTTCTTAGCAGTATATACACTAATACCCAGTTGCAAAGGGTTAATAATTCTGTTGTAGTTTATATGTCATAAATATGTAGCTTTGCAAATAGAAAAATACCCCTAAAATGAGGAGATGAGAAAGGGGGTGGGTTTGTTTGTTTGAGAGGAAACTTGATTTTCTTTCAGTAATTTTCACCACTTTGCTACCGTAGTCAGTGATTTTTCATGTCACAGTTCATTAATGAATAGTTCTGACAAAGACATACTGAAGTATGGTAAATTCTCATAATAAATAACAAAATCAGCAGTCGCACACTGACCCTGCTATATTGCTTTTTGAAGTTGGGTGTCAGTTACTAAACTGACTATGTGATCTACTTGTGCTTTGAACTGTCGTGAACTCTGGGTGTCCTTCATGTTTATCTTCTTTCAGGTGATGATATTTGAACTTGCAGACCACATACAGTCGTTTCTCAGTGAGTATAATAAACCACCTTCCAAGTCCTTTCATGAAGAAATGCTAAAAAATCATCAAAAAGAACAAGAAAGACTGGCTCAGGAGGAGTTGCGTAGGGTACAAGAAGTTAGGAGAAGAGAGGAGCAGGAGGTAAGAGAAATGTAATAATACAGGGATATTCACACTTTAGATAACATAAGCAATCATGATTTTGTAAATCATCCCTTCATATAATACCTTATTAGCAATAAATTGGTATTTTAGTAAATTATTAGCTTGTCAGACCTGTCATTCTCAGCTGATCAATAAGTACCATATGAACTTGCTGCTGCTGCTGTTGTGACATCTTTTACTGGTGTACTTTTAACCCTCAGAAGCCTGAAACAAATGTAAATGTTGATTATTAACCCTATGAAAACCATTTATAAAGAGGACCTTATATACATGTATGATCAAAGTGCATTCCATCTTAATCTAGGAAGTACTAGCCAAATAGATATGTAATCATACCTCCCTTCACTGTAGGGTGACTGAAATCTTCTCTGTGACAGATTTTTTCAGAGCTCGATAAATTTAATCTAAACAGGCCTAGATGGACCTAGATGGACCTAGGTCATGGACCTAGATATTATTCTTGACTGCAAGTGAGGAGATTCATCTAAATCCCACAGAGACTTGTGGTATAGAAAGAGAGTCCCCAGACAGTGGGAGTATGGGCAGTATAACTATGTTTTCTTTTTTTAAGAACATTTTAGCTTATTCCTCAATATCTTCTTTGTGTGTGAAACTTTATTGTCGGGTCTGTCAGTAAAAGTAATTTTCTTTTTGTCTAAGGCTCTTTTCTCCTTTATTGTAGTTGTTGCTGTTTTCTCTAACTTGATCGGGAGAGCTAATCTAACTTCATTTTTTTATTCTTCTGAGATCCACAAATCCTCTTAAACACTCTTCAGTATCCTAGCTTTCTTTGTCAGAGTAAGATTAGCAGTTGCATTGTATATACTGTTGCATGTATGTAGTGTATGCATGTCTAATAGCACTGAAATTAATTTCAGCAACGTGAAATTCTTGATGAGATTCAGAGAAGGGAAGAAGAGAAAAGAGAAGAAAGAAAAAAGAAAGAGATCGCTAAACAGGTATTCTTTTTAAGCAGGGGTGCAAAACTATTGCAGTAACTTTTTTTTCTCGATACTATAGTACATGCTTATAAAAATTGGGGAAAATCACACAACTAAATTGTTCTGGACATCTTTTCTCATCCAGTGCTTCTAATAGGTCTAGATTAAAAAAGTGTTGTTTCTTCTTGATTATATGTGAGTTATTTCTGAAAGAAAATCAACTGTAGGGCAAATTAATATAATGGCATCTTTTTCAGTGTACTGAGATGGATATTTTCAAACAGACATTGAATAGAGCTGTTGCTGTGTTTCCAGTTTACTGTAAAGCATCCTTATGTTCTTGCCCATATACCATGCTGAAATACACTTCTTGAATCACAGTGTTTCTTCCTCACCCTCGTATGCATCTTTGTTATGAGAACTATTTTTTCTGTTTTCTGGGTGACTTCATATGATAGTTAAAATGTTATCCATATATATTGAGGATAGGAGCAGCTTCTTTACTTATTCAGTGTTTTTCCTGATTCATAGGAACGTCTGGAAATAGCTTCTCTGACAAGTCAAGAGAATTGTCACAGGAGAGAGACTACAGGGTATAGAGTTGTTTCCAGTTTAAATGGGAGCTGTTTAGAACACGGAGGGAACAATAAACACCGTCCAAATTCAGCTGGACGTTCCAAGTATGTATGTCAGTTTGGATGTTGATTTTTCTTTGACAAGCATTGGATTTTAAAGTGAAATTCGAAGGCAAGAAAGTAGCATACTGTACTCCTAAACTGTTCTTTTTTTTTTTTTTTTCTCTATCTTCAGTTGGCAGGGCATGACAACTTCATGTGGTGGGAGTAAATAAGAAATTTTCTTTTCAATTGGGAGAGAGAGATTAGCCCTCAGTTTAACTTAGAAAGTATTTGCCAATCATTAGAAAATGTATTCAGTATTACTTAATTTCTTAAAAGTATGTGATATGTTGGCTATTCCAGATAAAATTCATTTTATTTCCACTGATGAAGATTTTAGAATAGTGCAATAAATTGGAGCTTATGCTTGTCTCAAAGATCTCTTGTAAAGGTACAGTGGTGTAACATGCCCTTTCAGAGAATCCGCTTATGCTGATCACATATACAAAGCAAATTCTTAGAGTTACTAGAGAGTTCCTTTGCTGATATATAACTCATGTAAGTTAGGATATCTGATGGTGTAGGTGGGCACTAATGAGTTCTCGAATGTTTTATTTTCAGTTTCTAAGAACCTGTGGAGTATCTTTGGATGTAAAACAATTAGAAAACTGCCATCTAGTTCATGGTACTGTTTCGCTGACTGTTGTAAATTCTATTTGTCCCTGCTTTATAAGGTTGTTTTTCAAGATTAGAAGCAAAGACCACTACTTAGCCACAAGGAAAAGGCTGGGAAAGAAATTGTTTTAGCCAACTGTATGCTCTGTTTTGTGCCTTTCTCTCGCTTTCGATGTGTCATATATGGAAGTGAAGGTTTAAAGCATTATTCCAGGGAGACACTGCTTTGAAATATGCCATGTAGCAAAGTAACTACTTGTTTCAGAAGCTGTGATTACCATGGCTGACAATTACTTCTGATTATTTTAGATTTTAATCACTTCATTTATAAAATATATTTCAGTTTAGAAAGCCAGATGCGGTCTTTGTAGAATTTTCTGTATACAGCACTTGTCAGAAGTTCCAGAGTGCCATCTTTTTTGAATGTAGGTTCTTTCCTTTTTATTTTTTGAATAAATTCAATATTTTGAAAGAGCTTCTACATTACCTTTTGTGTACTCATGTGATCTCTACACGATTGCATTTATTTGGAGGGTACACTGTGTAATGGAGGTGTTTTTATTAATTCTGAAATAGATTATACCCAGAAGTAATGGAGGTTGATTTGGGTTAGTGGTCTTGAGTTCTTTCTCGTCTCATGTGCATCTTTGTACATGCACCTGTGCATGTAAGCAGAAACACGCTAGTCATACTTGCTATGAAAGTGTTTTCTAAATGCTAAGTACAACATAGTAAAAAGTATTACATAAGATTATTTTGAAATATGCAATCGAATAGAACAGTCTCTGTTAGAAATTGTCATTCATATTTCTATTAATGCTACAGATAACAGCTGGAATTTGTTAAAAGGTTTAGCTTAGGTTAAAAACTCATCTAATGTCTCCCATCATGCAGCTCAGACAGAGAAATCGAGTTGTGCTGTTTTATTGGCAGAAGCTTTTGCATGTGAGTTTCCAAGGCTGCAGGCCCAGTAGATTAAAAAAAAAAAGTTTTCTGTTTTCTTTAGGAAATATACAGCTTTCTGTAACTATTTAGGTTGGGAACCTGCCTTTTCTTTTAGTTTAAACAAAATTTTCATTTTCTTGAAGAACGAATTTAGAGGAGTAAAGGAGGCAAATGGAAAACACACATTAAATCAGGAAAAATATTAAGCTGAAGCTGGAATTAACTTTAAAAACTACATATATTCACTTTTTGTAATGTTTTGAAAGATAATGCAAATCAAGTCAAATTTATTTATTTTTCAGAACTGTAGTATGTTTACTTTTTTTTTTTTTTTTAAATTGGATGTGTCATCCCAAGCGGCAGAAGTATTAAGGCTTGGATTCAACTTTTTGCTGAGAAGGCTTTAAATGCAGACTTCCAGTGCAATATGTTGTTGTTACTACAATGCTAGATTTCTAATCAGACCTGCATGTTTGCAGTAGCTCAGTGTCTTTGAAATTGGTGGATTTATCATTTGATGAAGAGGTCTTTGAAAGCTAATCCTATTGCCAAATTAATATTTTTGCTTAATGCAACAAGATTATCTTTTCGAGTCTAGGAAAAATGTTTTTCTGCTCACATTGCAGACGAGAACGCCATCTTTCTATTGGTAATAATGAAGAGTCCCATGGAAATTATGAAGTTTTGAACTTTAGTACCAGTGGTGCTGGGCAACTTATTGTCCATAAAGGAAAATGTATAGGTAAGCAGAATAAGAATTGCAGCTTGAAATACTGTGGGTTTTTTGTCTTGTTTGTTTGCGGAAGTTGTAGTGCTTACATAAATGCGTATTCATTGTCTTACCCAATGGAGGCAAGTTATGCTTCGGGAAATTTAAACAATGTACAGAGGTAGAAAGCAGCAAGGATGGAGAGAAGATTGTTGTGGAACACAAAATGTCCCAGTTGAGAGTGGGAGGGAGTAATAAGAAGTGTTGTTTTGTGACACGTTTTTTATTTTCTTAGCACTACTTCAAGTAAAAAATTTGCTTCTCCAGATATAATTATTCAACTTAATGACAATACCCAGAAAACCTTCTCAACATTTTATATTCTATATATAACTAAAATAATCCTAAGAATCATCTGCTTTTAAATTTAAATAGCTAGCTTGTCAGATACACATGGCTACTGGGCAAGAAATCATTTAGCTGTCGGTAACATAAATGACACCAGTGATAAGCACAGGGTTAGAAAACACCATTGTTGCTGATAGCAATGGGGTTAAAGCAGCAGTTTTAGAGAAGACTTAAGTATAGACAAGGGTAGGAGGCTTTCAGAGCTAATTAGGAACTAAAAGGCCTCCCTGAAGTGTCCATGTGAATGGACCATCAAATTTTTCAGTGTTCTTTTGCTGCATAGGACTTCCTCAATGGAAGGATGAGCAGTCTGGAAGTCTCTGGAGCAAAGAGAATTTTATTATTTTGCAGTTTGAGGAATATCAATTATACTACTATGTGTAGAGTTCAGCATTTGCTCAACTGGCAAAGTGTTAGTTATTGAAACCTGAAATTCTTTAAAATATATGTCAATTTATGCCAATACACTATTGTTTTCAGGATTTTCATTTGACTACTGCTAGTATTTTGTTTATATAGCGTTCAGTTTTATCAGAGCTGACATTTTGCAGACTGTGATTATGGATGTAGATTTGTGTTTCTAGAATTGTAGAAAACAGGCTTACTGATGTTTCTTGAGCATTTGCAGGAGCTTTGTCAAACCCTTAGAGGGAAGGGGAACACAGCTTCTTTTGTTTCTGTTTATGTATAGGCAAGGATGAACAGCTTGGTAAATCGGTCTACAATGCCTTGGAAACTCGCAGTGGAGAATTTGTGTTAGTATATGAGTGGGTTCTGCAGTGGCAAAAAAAGATGGGAAAATTTCTTACAACACATGAAATAGAAAAGATTGAGAAGTGTAAGAAACAGGTAATACATCTTTTTTGTATTTTTTTAGTATGGTTTAAGGGGTTTCCTGTGCTTTTCTTGCGGCTGTTAATACATATTGAACTTGGGAGGGTGGTGGTGAGCCTGAAAATGCTAGTACCTAGAGTGCTTCTGCCACAGAGGAAGATGGAAGTGTTGGGGTATTCAGGGGTTCATTTACAAGCATATAAATATAAGAAAGTATATTTGCAAGTATACGTAAATAAATAATGAAATATTAAATAAAATTATGAAGAAAGAGGAAATCAAACTTATACGGTGGAAGCAAAAGTTGTTCTTGCCACATGTCTATAATGTCTCCTCTTCAAGTAAGAGTGAGAACGTCACATATTCTAGATATATTTTGTATGTGTTATTTATTTTAGTAATGGCATGTTCATGAAACTTGACACTTAACACATTATGTTGTGTTTCTCTAACAGCTTCAGGGTGCAGAAACAGAGTTCAGCTCACTGACGAAGCTAAGTCACCCAAACATAGTACATTATATATGTATGAAGCTTAAAGAGCAGGACGATTCAATTGTGGTGGACATTTTAGTGGAGCACATAAGTGGATGCAGCCTTTCTACGTACTTATGCAAAGAGACTCCTGTTCCCATTGATGAGTTACGCCATTATGTGACCCAGATTTTGTCAGCTCTTGACTACTTGCACAATAATTCAGTGGTGCACAAAGTTCTTTGCGCTTCCAGTATTTTGGTAGATGCTGAAGGAAACATCAAGGTGACGGACTACAGCATTTCCAAGCGCTTAGCTGACATCTGCAAAGCAGATGTTTTTGAACAAACCAAAGTTCGTTTTAGTGAGGATGCTCTTCCGAACAAACCTGGAAAAAAGGGAGACGTATGGAGTCTGGGCTTGCTCCTGCTTTCTCTCAGCCAGGGCCAAGTAACCAGGGAATATCCAGTTGCTGTTCCTAGCAGTTTACCTGCTGACTTCCAAGACTTTCTGGAAAAGTAGGTGTTTGTTGTGTTCCTATATCTTTTTTTCCCCTTGATTTCTAAAAGAAAGACTTTCTTGAACAGTTTTTCAAAAGAACACCTAAATCCCCCTATGTCACTAGTCATAGTTTTTAGAGAAGAGGTGCTAACGCCAGGCTCAGGCTGCTAACCTGGGGTTCAGGAGACCAGGTCTGGTGTTCTCTTCTGCTCTGCCCTGCCACCGACTTTCTGTATCACTATGGACAAGTCATTTAGTCTTACTTTGCTTCTGATTCCCGTCTGAAGGATGAAGGTGATAATTTCTTAAATATAAGTAGTATTTTGAATTTTTAGGCCTGATTTGGAATAGCTCTTTGAAAAGTTCTCTTTTTGGTTTTCTAATAGATGTGTTTGCTTAGAAGATAAGGAAAGATGGAATCCTCAGCAGTTGTTACAACATAGTTTTATAAACCTTCCACGAATGAAAATACCTATAGCAGAAGAAAATGCAGATGGTAAGGAACTCTGTTCTTTCTGTATTCTGCTATGTAAGTGGCCTTACATAGGTAAGATGCCTACATTTGCAGAAGACTTGAACTGTGCTAGAGCATCACAAGACTGTGTTTGTGCAAGTGCTTTACATTAACTAACCTAGAAGTTGCTGATGTGGACTGACTGCCATTGTATCATCAGTAGAGGAAGCTGATATTTTAATTAAGCCTTTAAATTCATCCACTTCTTGCACAGTCTAAATGTCAGCCTTAACTTTCTCCTTGGGTAGATTCTATACCAGTGAGACTTCTTTCCTCATTATGTTCTTATTAGCATCAGTTCCTTTGCCCAGCATAATGCATTAGTAATTAAAAGCTCTATTAAGGTTTATGTTTGTACCTGGACTTAACTCTACCCAACAGAGCACTTCTATTTTTCAGGTTTTAGTTGTCCTTCAAGTTTTTTAGGGTTTGCCTTCTTCCTAATGCTTATTTAACATTGTCTTGTACTTCCCCTCCAACCCCATACTGCCAGTGATGGTAATTTTTGTGTCCTGGTTTCAGATTCGGCAGGAATAGATTGCGTTGAGACAGTTGTACCCAGCAGTCAGATCTCCAGTGCTTCATTCTTCGCAGAAACACAGAGGCAGTTTTCACGTTACTACAATGAGTTTGAAGAGTTAAAATTACTTGGCAAAGGGGCTTTTGGAGCCGTCATTAAGGTATGGTAAAAAAATTAATTCCCACAATATAAAATCCTCTGGGGGGATGCATTTGTTTCCTCTGAAGCAAAACAATATATTCAGTGTTTGCTTGGCTTCCTTTATTATTTTCTAGCGCTCTGTGTCTGTATTGTGCTTCGTGTCTGGAATTGAATAGGCTGAAATGTTTTGTGAGAGATTACTGGTAATCTGTGGAGAGGCCTGTTAGTACAGGGAAGCTTGTATTTGAATTGTGGTCGTTTCCCAGGTGGAAGGATAAGTTCCCTCTTCGATGAAATCATTCTACCATGTTCTGCTGGCTCCTTTTGGTAAGACATTTATAGGCATTTGACTTCAGATTTATTTGAATTTTGCAGGTGCAAAATAAGCTTGATGGCTGCTGTTATGCTGTGAAACGTATCCGCATAAACCCTGCCAGCAAGCAATTTCGGAGGATTAAAGGGGAAGTAACATTACTTTCCCGCTTGAACCATGAGAATATTGTGAGGTATTACAATGCTTGGATAGAAAAACATGAAAGTCCCGTTCATGGTGTGTCATCATCTGAAACTACTGAAGAGAAAAGAGTGTCCGCCAAGGCAGATCTTTGCATCCTTCCCAGTGAGGAGACAAATGATGTGGAAGCCAATGCCCCTCCTCCAGTTTTGACAAGTTCAGTTGAGTGGAGTACTTCGTGTGAAAGATCCTCCAGCAACAAATTCAGTGGGGCTGATCAAGAGTCCAGTGATGATGACGATGATGGTGACGGGGTGTTCTCACATTCATTTCTGTAAGTGAGCTTCAGTGTTGGCACTAGAGGGAACAGCAGCACAGTTGGTTATTCCAAGTTTGTGTCTTTTATCATTCTCACTTCTTTTTTTTGGAGAACATTCACCACATTTTTGTTTCGTCCTTGGGTACAGGAACGTTGTATTTGCCTGTAGTCAAGTAGCCGGGGGAGATGTATGTGTAGGGGGGATTTCTCATTAAAAACTGCTGGTGTGAGAGGAAAACTTTGTTTTAGACTTCTAGAAGTTTTGTCTTTTATTTCAGAATGCATGGCTACTTAATTCTGCTATGTTGGAAGTAAATGTTTAAATAAACAATAACAGAGAAATTTTAAAAATCCTGCCAAATACCTTGCTTTTCTTTGTTTCGATTTTTTTATTAACATATTTCATATCTGCCTTTGTTATGGGATGGTTCTTCTGCTTGCAGTGTTTTTTAAGCCCTGGATTGTAGTAAATATCTAGATTTTGCTTATTGAATACAGAAGTTGAATTATACTGCTGCAAGTATGTTTTCTCTTTGAGAACCAGAGCTGTCAGAGGAAAAGCTTTGTTTAGCTTTGCGAACAGGATAGGGTTTTTTGTTGGTTTTTTTTTTTTTTTTTTTTTTTTTACGTGTAAAAGTCTTGAACAGAAGCTTAGATTTTCTTTTTTTCAGCAAATCGTCTTCAGGTTTCCCTGTTAATATTTCCTGGTAATATTTATTTAAGGAATACCAAAACTTTGGGTTTTTTTTCTTTTTAAACAGGCCAACCATGGATTCCGAAAGCGAAATAATTTTTGATAACGAAGATGAAAACAGTAAAGGTCATCTTCCAGTAAGTAAAGTTAAGGCTGTTGAAAATGTGAAGATAACGACCTGCTTGTTTATCAAGACTGTTTTATTTCGGAGGTTTTGTTTGACTTTTTGGTGCAAGTATAAAACCATTTAGGGCTATGTTCCATCAGAGCAAATGTCATGCCACTGGATGAACTGAATGCCATAAAATTAAAGAGTCTGATACAGCTAATCTGGACTCTATTTTTTATGGTGTTTATTGAGCTAAATGTGAATCCCGTTTTATCGTCATGGCTCTGGTTCTTGTAAGTTTAAGACTTCAGGATGTACATGACTTACCAGTTTACCATGTAGATTGTCTTACATCATCTGAAGGCTGAAGGCCACTTTCTCAAAGTAGCAACAATACATGCTGTCAGCAGTCAAAAAGAGAAGAGAAGTCGAAATAATGTGTGGCTTTTAGTTGTTCTTAAGATTTTTATATCACACTGCTTGCTGAGAAAAGTCAGTGCGCTGTATCATTGGAAAGCTGATGCAGTTTTCTACAGCATATAGGATCTATCATTGCCAGTCCTGATGATTTTTAAGATGCTCATCTTAATGCTTGATCTCTTTTCTGTTGAAATGTATGTTGGCATGACAAAGCTTTCAATATCTAATTTGATAAGATGGCAGAAACAAAATCCAGGGCAGTATGTTTTGCTGGAGAGGAAGAGGAAGGATTTATGTACTATATCTCAGTTGAATTTTTTTTGCATTATTACTTTACAGTAAAGTAGGTTGTATATATTTTATTCCCCCCCCCCATTTTTTTTTATGGGATACACTCTGAGATTTAGATGTCATTCAGAGCTTCTGCAGTATTCTTTTTTCCTGTGTCTAGTTAGCAAATTGTTATTTATTATTACTTTGGAAGTGAGAATTGGATCATGTCTGTTTTTATAGCAGACCTAGAAGGAATGATGTTACCAAAATGTCAGTATATTGCTTTACTGTTATTAAAAGGCAGCCATAGAAGGTGAGTTCACATGAATGTGTTGCAGACATTAAAAAATAATAGTATGCATAAAAAAACCTTGGACTGCTTCCTTTAGCTAACTGTTCTGTTACTTTCACTGTGATAAAGGATGAAGAATGCAATGAAAAGAGTAGCCATGGAGAAGAAGACAAGCCACCAGTGATTCAGACAGTGCATTATCTATATATTCAGGTTAGGCTGCTAGTAATTTCAGAGAAAACAGTGCTCTTTTTTCCATCCTGCAGAGATTAATTGCTTTTTTTGATGAGAAGAGTAATGACATTTTAAAAAGTGCAAAATGAGAATGAAGTTCAGTGTTCTTTTTGCAATAGAATAGTTTTTTGGAAGGCGTTGCTGGTGATGGTCTGTATCCTTCCTGAGAGGAAGGAAGATGCTGCGGCTCTCGGGTTGTACACCCTCGTGGGCGTACAAATTTGGCAACCCCTGGCTAACCTTAGAACGAACAAACACACCTTCTTGAGTCCCTGGCTTCCAGACCACTGAACCTGAAAAACCCAACTTTATTACGGCAGTTGAACATAAGCAATGATTTCCAGTGCTGTTGAATGCAATGTATTTTTCTGCTTCCTATCTTTTTGTATTGTGCCTGTTCTTTGCTAAGAGTACCCCCGTGCCCATTTACACTGTAGCTAGTGTTCTTGAGTTTGGTTATGAAATTAATTTCCAATGAGAGGTTGAAATGTACTCTGTTCATTTCCAGAGGTGCAGTCACATTTCATAGATGTGAAAACGTCCACGTTCTTTTCAAAGACACTGTATTGTGTATGTCTTTTTTTAACAAGAAATACAGGAAATTATAGTGCTATCATACAGCCCTAGCAATAGGCATAAACCAAAATTCCTGAAGGTTTAAAATTTCAGGCTTTAGTACTTAGACCATCTTCATTCTTTTGGGAGTTGGACTATTTCTGGGAGAAGTATACTAGCACATCTACCTGTTCTGTGGTGATGTGAAATTTTTTATAAAGTGCTTAGTGCTTTACAAAGTCTGGAAGGAAGATGTGACTAGGTGGAGCTAGATCATAATAAGCTTGTTTGCATGTGTTAAGCATATCCATAATAGAAGCTGTTAAGAGGCCAAGTAAAATAAAGCCAGAAATGCTTTAAAAGCTGGTTTAAACATACATTATGCCTAGACTGGTTTCATCTTGTTTTTAACATTGATGTTGGAGAATATACCGCTTCATAAGCCAATACCCCATTTTCTGGAATGACTGTAATACCCATGAGTGAGTACATGCTTTTCTTTTTAGCTAAAACACATCGCTCAGAACATTCCAGACAACTGAATGTTTTGGTGATATTAGTTGCTCCTGAGCCATGTATTAAATGAACCAAGCATTAATGTGCTCACATGTATAAGTTTCTAACAGTCCTTTTTTTTTTTTTTTTTTTTTACTGCTTTTTTTTCCACTCTGTCCCCCTCCATGCACAATTGAAGATGGAGTATTGTGAAAAGAGCACGTTAAGGGATACTATTGACCAAGGTTTATATGAAGACACTAGTCGGCTTTGGAGGCTTTTCCGAGAAATTTTAGATGGGTTGGCTTATATTCATGAAAAGGTTAGTAAATATGACAATTATGATCTGTCCATAGTGTAGATGTCATTCCTTCTTCTGTACGGGTTTCTTCTTGTTCTGCTCGTTTTCGAGTATTTGATTACATAACTATATATATAAGCAAGGTTTGTTCCTTACCTTTTCCATTATAAATCTGTTACAGAGTTTTAGAATATAATATCGTGAATTTGAATTTGATAAGGAATCACTTTAGATTTTTCCCTTCTGTTGCAAAAATTTGCCTAGCTTAAAAAACGTTGTGTTAGGTATTTTTTTACCATGAAAAACTCTTTCTAGCTTCTGGGCTACAAACTACAGTCTTGCTTTTAAAGCTAATCATCAGTGACTTAATGCAGTAGCTTTCCACTGCATATAAAATAACAGTAAAGTATCTAATACAGTTTTTCAGTCTGTTATAAAGAGAGTTTTATTTTGCATTGTGTTTATTGTGCCTCGGATTCTATGGGTCTTTTTTTTTCTTCCCCCTACTGTAACAGGGAATGATCCACAGAGACTTGAAACCTGTGAATATTTTTTTAGATTCTGATGATCATGTGAAAATTGGTGATTTTGGTTTAGCCACAGATCATCTAGCAAATGCAGTAAGTACATCTAAAAGTGAATGAAAAAAATTCAAATTTGGTGTTGTAATAACATGAAAGATTAAAATAAAAGAAAATGTTTCTCAGACTTTATATTGTGAATGCCATAAATATTTTTTTTATTCCTAAGGTTCTAGAATTAAACCTTGTATTGCTAACCAAAACAGCAAGAAAAGCCAACAGAAACTTTTCAAGTGCCATTTAAAAAATAATCCTGTTTTTTTCTGATTTCAGGCTGTCTCTAAACAAGAAGAAAATCACTCAGATAATTGTGCTAAGTCTGACCTATCAGGTTAGTATATATAGAAGCTTGTTCTAACTGATCTTAAGCAGTCTTATGTCTGACAATCTTGTGTACTCTATTAAAGAGAAAATTTCCATTCATCTTTGAAAATAAAAAGTTGATTCCCTGAGGTTCTCTTTTTCCTTTTTTTCCTTTTTCCTTTTTTTCCTTTTTCCTTTTTTTCCTTTTTCCTTTTTTCCTTTTTCCTTTTTTTCCTTTTTCCTTTTTTTCCTTTTTCCTTTTTTTCCTTTTTCCTTTTTTCCTTTTTCCTTTTTCCTTTTTTTCCTTTTTCCTTTTTTTCCTTTTTCCTTTTTTTCCTTTTTCCTTTTTTCCTTTTTCCTTTTTTCCTTTTTCCTTTTTTTCCTTTTTCCTTTTTTTCCTTTTTCCTTTTTTCCTTTTTCCTTTTTTTCCTTTTTCCTTTTTTTCCTTTTTCCTTTTTTTCCTTTTTCCTTTTTTTCCTTTTTCCTTTTTTTCCTTTTTCCTTTTTTTCCTTTTTCCTTTTTTCCTTTTTCCTTTTTCCTTTTTTCCTTTTTCCTTTTTTTCCTTTTTCCTTTTTTTCCTTTTTCCTTTTTTCCTTTTTCCTTTTTTTCCTTTTTCCTTTTTTTCCTTTTTCCTTTTTTTCCTTTTTCCTTTTTTTCCTTTTTCCTTTTTTTCCTTTTTCCTTTTTTTCCTTTTTCCTTTTTTTCCTTTTCCTTTTTCCTTTTTTTCCTTTTTCCTTTTTTTCCTTTTTCCTTTTTTTCCTTTTTCCTTTTTCCTTTTTCCTTTTTCCTTTTTCCTTTTTCCTTTTTTCCTTTTTTCCTTTTTTCCTTTTTTCCTTTTTTTCCTTTTTTCCTTTTTTTCCTTTTTTCCTTTTTTTCCTTTTTTCCTTTTTTTCCTTTTTTTTCCTTTTTTTTCCTTCTTTTTCCTTTTTTCCTTTTTTCCTTTTTTCCTTTTTTCCTTTTTTCCTTTTTTCCTTTTTTCCTTTTTTCCTTTTTTCCTTTTTCCCTTTTTTCCCTTTTTTCCCTTTTTTTCCTCTTTCCCCCCCCTCTTTCCCCCCCCTCTTTCCCCCACCCCCCTTTCTTTTTCCCCCACCCCCCCTTTTTTTTCCCCCACCCCCTTTTTCCCCCCCCCCTCTTTTTTTTTCCTGGGAGGATGTGGTATCAGCACTCCTATTTCACTGAAGAGAAAACAGTTTCTTGGGGGAGATACTGCATATAATCTGGCTGTCTTGATAGTTATACCTAAAAATGAATTTGCTTCTACTGTTAGCTTTCTGCCACAGATGAGTGCTTTTCCCATGGTGAGATGTAGAGGATCTCTTTGTGGCTCTTCTGCCTGCACTTCTGTTCTCTTGTCTGTACAGGACAATTTCAAGACTTCAGGGCTTTTCGTTTCTTGGTTGTGTTTTGAGAAAAATGATAATATATTGTATGTCTTAAGGTGAGTGTAGTGGAATTGAAATCTAGTGTCATTGCGTGCTGATTGACTAAAATTCTGTAAAATTATAGAAGCAGATACTTGACATACAAAAGTAAGAACTGTCTGTTCATTGAACTGTTGAGGAATTACCTGGGTATATCTCACTAAGGACTGCATTACCACCTGGAAGAAATGAGGGCAAAAGATACCGAGTTTTCCTGACTTTGATGCTGTTTCTCTGCTATTTTCTTGAAACTAACACTCGTTCCTTGCGTTTAGGTAGTTTGACAGGAATGGTTGGTACTGCACTCTATGTCAGTCCAGAGGTCCAAGGAAACACTAAATCTACATATAATCAGGTATGATTAAGTAAACTTAATAAAAAGGCAGTATGGAGTCTAGGAAACCAGCTACAACTCAAGTTGTAGCTCAAAAAAGATGAATTTACGCTCAAAAAAGATGAATTCAGAGTAGAGCAGGAATGTGGTTTGACTTCTGAGATGAGCAAGGGAATGAGAAATATCCCTTTAAGAGGATACTGAGGGTAGAAGGATGTAGGCAAGACAGTTTATCTGCTTGTGCTGTGACCATGGCAAAGTGCAAGCCTGTTGGTGCTGAGAGTAGATAATCACAGAGGACCTTTATAAAAGAATAGAGTGGAAATCTTCCAGTCTGTTGAGGACTTAAGGTGAAATGTCATCATCAGAAGTATATATTGCTCTCCTGCATTGCCAGTCTGATACTGGGGGATTTGGGAGTAGGGGTACATTTTCTCCTTAAAGAGAATTCTGTTTATGTGCAGAGACAAGATGAATTTCCAAGCAAGAATGTTTTCAAAGTGAAATGGAGTGTTTTATTTCATGGCAGTGCTGCAGGATGGAAGGCATTGAAGGTTATCAGTCCTTAATGGATTGTGTCATTTAAGAAAAATTACTAAAAAAAAACACAACCTCTCAGGCTTTAATATATTGTTAAATTTAACCAAAGCATTATTCTTTTCAGCTGTCATCTTCTGGCAGAAGATTCACAGGTATTGCATTTAGGTTTCCATTTTTTCTTCCTTAGAAAGTGGACCTTTTCAGTCTGGGGATAATATTCTTCGAAATGTCTTACCATCCCATGAGTACTGCATCGGAAAGAATCTTTATTCTTAGTCAACTAAGACTAGTAAGTATGCAGAGAGAGTGATTGTGTGATTGTGTGTGTCAAACAGTTTATTAAGAGCAGGAGAAGTATGCAAAACTTAGCAAAAATGTTTCCATAGGAAGAACTTCAAAAAAAAAAGTTTGTAAATTATGTAATAAAAGAGGAAGAATAAAATTAGAGCTGCTAGTGACATCCCCTTAATGCATTGTGTATTTCCTAATGATACTACCACCAGTCATTGCTTGCCTCAGTATCAGTGAAGTGTAACTTTTATAGTGTAGAACAATAGTGGAGTAAACTTTAGATAAAGAGATCGTGGGCTTAGTACACCTGAGTTCACACCCTGTGGGTCTTGATCAGGAATGAGTCGGTAGACTATATTTGTACTTGGTAAATGTCTTTGAGTATTGGTTGTTTCTTACTTAATTTTACAAAACTTCATAAAAGCATTTCAGCGACATTTCTTGCTGTTAGCTCTTCAAAATAAATTTGCCGTGTGGGTTTTGTTTTTCCTGTGGGCAGTAAAAATGTCTAGTCTAACTGATTAAAAATGTAGGACTTAAAAATAAGACTAGCCTGCACAAGTTGGACTGTCTGTTCTAATTGAAATGCATTTCTTCTTTTATAGCCCACTATTGTATTTCCAGAAGACTTTGATGAAGTCAAGCATGCAAAGCAGGTAATTTTGAAGACAATTTAACTATTAGGTATTCCTTGTCAAGAAATGTTAATTATCATTTTTCCCCACTTAATTTTAAGTCAGTAATCTCTGCCAAGTTACTATTACGTGACATTAGAACAAAGCTTAAAAAAACCCTGAAAGCTCAAAAGAGTAAAGTAAGTAAAGTTGCCACTGAAATGTACTTACCCACAAAGTTCCATGAGCAGAGCCATACTGAAATACAAAGTTCACTGGCATTCCTTTTAAGTTCTAAGGGTAACTTTTGACTCTCAGGTCAGATAAATTGCAACTATGTTATTTAGCTCTTGCTTTAATCTTTTGGAAGTGGTCTGTGTCACAGAACAGAAAGAGTGTATGCGAGTTAAAATGACTACTCTGAGTTTGGAAACAGCTGCCAAGAGGTATTCTGGCAATTGGGACAGCCAGAATTCAGTGGATTTGAATTTTTTTTTTAATCTCATTTTATTGAGTCATATTTCCATGGCTCAGGAATGAAGTGATATAGAACAGTATAATCTCTTCTGGACCATCTAGAGAAATGTTTTTCTTACACAAGCGGACTCTCTTGTTGACCATTAACATCAGCTTTTTCGTATGTTTTGCCTGTGGAACAGCAATCTGGTTCTTTTTAGTATCATAAAATGTTTCCATCTTGTACAGTTTACCAAAATATATCTAATGCATGCTTGAATACTTGTCAAATGGAACTTTCTTCAGCCAGGAAAATTCCCACTTCTTTAATATATATAACTCATAGATCTGTGTTGTTATGCACGTGGTTGTCTTCTCTTCTCTTTGTTAATAAAGAAATGGCAGATCTAGAGTAACAGAGCAACAGAAAGACACGACGTATTTTATCTCACCCCAAGATACTTGGCTAGATGAATAAATTTCTAGTAATTTCTATGTTTTAGTAATTTTTATTCAGATAATATCACAATAAAAGATATGTAATAAGAATACCATCCCCAGAGATACAAATCCTGCTTTCTTTGTTTTTCTGTAGTCTCATAATTTTGTGACTGTAATGTGACTAGGAATGTTGTTGTAAATCCTGCTGGCATTAAAAAAAACCTATAAAATTTTGATTTAACTTGTAGAGATTGGTTATTACATGGCTCTTGAACCATGATCCTGCTGCACGACCAACTGCTGTGGAGCTGTTAAAAAGTGAACATCTTCCACCACCACAAATGGAAGAGTCTGAACTTCATGAAGTACTCCACCATACCTTAGCCAACGTGGATGGAAAGGCCTACCGGACTATGATGAGTCAGATATTTTCACAGCGCATATCTCCAGCTATAGACTATACCTATGACAGTGATATGCTGAAGGTTTGTAGGTGTTTAGGAGATTTTTTTTTCCTGTTTTGGATTTTGAAAAATGTTTGTGAGTAAACTCCAGTCATGTTTTCTATAATTGCTCTACCTCTAAGATTAATCTTACAAATCAGTTTCCATTTAAATTCACAAATCTGGACTATGTGCACTTGAATACCCATTTCCCATTTCAACCTTACATTCATTCTTCAGTGAAGAAATAAGCAATGTTTGACTGTAGCAGCAAAAGCTCCGAACTTGTATACACATGATTGATTACTTTTCTACTCTTAGTCTCTATCAAATTAATGGTGCAGTACTTGCATCTGATTGCTAGCATAATGTTTTGGCTTTGACTAGTTTCTGCCCTTTTAATGGTGGCAATTAAAATAACCTTTCTCTATTTCTAAACTATTAAAACTTTCTAAATGTAAAAAATACAAGGTAGCATAATACAATAATGCTTTGTATAACTGTAATTATTATTTATTTTGAGAGCATTACAACTTATGATAGTGGGAGAAGACAGCAGAATGTTTATTACCTGTATCACATAGAATGTTCATGGCATATGAATTACATATGTACTTTTTATTTGTGATGGTTTCAGGGTAGTTTTTCTATTTGGGCAGCCAAGATACAGCAGCATGTATGTGAGATTGTCAGCCGGATTTTTAAAAGACACGGTGGGTTTCTTTACAAAAGTTGTTCATTTCTTTTTTCATGGTTGAATGAATTGAAGAGAATGGACTGGTTTTACTATTATCATGTGAGTTGCAAAGTATGTCGAACAACAGTTGCATATCATTCAAGGTTTAAAATTGTGTTTTGCTGTTATTTTGGCTTCTTAGTAATAGCTGTCAACTTCAAATCTGAATGATTTAAATTCTCCGTAGAAAGAACAGTGAAAAGCTTAATATGATGTCTTTTGAATGTATTTGGTTGTTCTGATTAGCCTGTAGGAAATGCTACATTAAATTCAGATGTGAATGTAAGGACAGCTCTACAGTGAGAGACCAGACATCTATCTAGCACAGTAACTTCTGTGACTGTAGCCAGAATGTGGTGGCCTAAGGGAGTAAAAAAAGACAGGAATTGTGTAGTGGTGGTTTCATTGATTCTGCTCTTAACAATGATTTGCTGTTCAGGAACTTCCTGAGCCATAGCTCATGTCAGGATGTTTAATAGTCTGTGATGGTTTTTCTTTCCATTACTTTATCTAATCATTAGTAATAGTATTTGCTTAAAATTAGTTTTTAAGAACAGAAGAAAATTTATTCACCTATTGACCCATTTGAAATGTTTTAAATCACATTGCTTTATAGTGGTTTATTAAATTATTTTCTGCAAAAAAAATTTAAAATAGAAATGGGCAGGTTTCCTAATATATCATAATCTGATTAAGCATAATCAGAATTTGGCAGTACAAAGGAATGAGAAACTGGGAAATACAAAACCAAACAAGAAGAAGCTACTTTTTTTTCCTCTCTCTATTTAAAGCTTGTCAAACTTTGGAAAACATTTGTCAGTCTGCAGTTTAGAAGAGATTGAAACATTTTGGAAAAAGACTGGGGTTTTGTGGAATTTCTTTTTCTCATTAAATAGTATCTGTTACCTGTAATGATTGGGATTAGCAGTTCCTTATTTGGGGGGCTTTTTTTCCTGTCTTTTAAATGCTGAAAAAAATGTTGAAACCCAGTTGAAGACATTGGTAAAGCTTCTACAATAAAATAGCTTTTTGGGGATCAGTAGAGAATTTAAAACAGGAAAATATTTTTTTCAATAATTGGTGATACTATTTTTTATAATAAGGCTCTAATGAAGATTGTATTCATACTGACAGATGGTAGTAAAATTCAGCAAATACTACTTTTGTCAGAAAACAAATGGTAAATTTGAGAGGTTTTAAAGTGAACCATAAACACTTATAGTACCTTTTGAGACATGAGATCCAGTGAACTTGGTCTTTCATGGTGCTGGAATGATAGATGTTCTCCGTAGCAGTGCCTCTAGACCAAAATAGTACTCCGGGTGTCTCAGTTTCTCATTTGTTCCTTATGCGTGCCTTTGTGAAAAATGGTGTTTAAATAGGGAGGGCAAGTTCAAGATTCTGCCATACTGTGGAATTTGCAAGTCTCCTCTGTTTCTTTGAAGGCTTCCTGTGGCTGCCAAGAAGTGTGCAAGATGAAACATCAAAGTTTGTTTGATGGCTTTCCTCAATAGGCTTTCCTCCACCATTTAAAGACATTCAGAATAATGTGTATTGGTTAAGATTATCAGGTTGTTTATGAGCTTATAAAAAGCAGATACTACTTCTGAAATGGGAGGTAATAGTATTTTACCATCTTTGTGTAGGAGCTATCAAGCTGCATACTCCGCTGCTAATGCCTAGAAACAAAAAACTGTATGAACATAATGAAGCTTCATATTTCATGGATCACAGTGGGATGCTGGTTATGCTTCCTTATGACCTCAGAGTAAGTAGTAGCCTCTCTGCAGGCAAAGCTGGGTTTGGAGAATTCTGTGTTGTTTGTTGATGCTTTTGATTCACCAGTCAAGAATTTGGTTTAGGCTTCTACTTATTTTGACTGCGGAAGCAGTGGATCTTTCAGTGTCCTTAGTCCTGTCGTCCTGTTCTTGGTAGCTGGAGTCCTGATCTCATAAGGAAGAAAAAGGTGTCATGTTATAAATGTTGTAGATGTCACTGCTACTATTTTTTTTTCGTACACATGTATGAGAAAAAGGACTTTTCCCATGACTGAAAATTCCAATATTCCTTTCTTCTTTATATGCCTTTGTAGAGAACATGCGTAATAGTCTGTCTGGTTTTGTGTTCCTCTCTGCTAACAGATGCTCTTAAGAACCATGCTGTAGGGCTGCTCTGGAGAGGGATTGCTGTATGCACAGTTGAAGTTACACTCTGTCTGTGATTCCGCTATAGTTACTGCCCAATTATATGCAATGTTAGTGTAGTTAATTAACTTGTACCTAATTTAACACCTAAGTGCTTAAAGTTTTATTTTTTTGTTTGTTATTGACAGTTAAAGAACCTGACTTTTTTTATTCCATTGCACTAACTTAAGGTCAGCATGACTCATCTTTCCTTTGCATTCATAACCTCAAACTATATGGTATGATCCCCAGTTCAGGATTTGTGCAGAACATATGATATTGAGCTTTCTGTTGGAATTACCAGTTTTGGAAAATGTGTTGCCAAAGACTTAAACACATATTCCTTTATATCTTTATGTGAACAGCAGAATACCTGCTAATACATTCTAGTAGCCTTAGTTTGTGATGCATTTTCCATGCATCAGGATAATGAAGACAGTTATTTGTGTCCCTCTCCAACTTCTTCACATAGGAAAATGTTTTTACTATTATTAAAGACTTGGACCAAAGACAGTTAATCTTACTTGGCTATGGCAAACATTTTAAGGCATTATTACACATGTGAGAGTAGAAGTGTTAACCCCTTAGTAGTAACTCATTTCCAGTTTCACAGCATAGTCAGAATGAATGTTATGTTTCAACCATTTTTTTGTATTTTTTTCTTTTTTTTAGATTCCCTTTGCAAGATATGTAGCTAGAAATAACATATCAAACTTGAAAAGGTAAGGGATATAAAGAGATGACATTTTGTACAGATACCATGCTTTATGACAGTGAACATTTAAGATGCTAATTCATTCTTCGATGTTTTCTTTAGATACTGTATAGAGCGAGTTTTCAGACCTCGGAAGTTAGACCGCTGTCATCCCAAAGAACTCCTAGAGTGTGCATTTGACATTATTACGTCCTCTGGAAATAGCTTTTTGCCTGTAGCAGAAACAATTTATGCCATTTCAGAAATCATTCAAGAGTTTCCAGTGCTACAGGTAGATCCTCTAATCACACTCATTGGTTAATAAAGTTTTTAGTATTTTTTACTATTCTTTCATCCTAAGATTTTAATCTAAGTAAATATTTTGTCATATGTGTTTAAAAAGAATAGTTCCATTAATCTCAGAAAAACACAGAATTTTCTATTTTCTGTTTGAATACTTATACTGCTGTTGAAATAATGTCTCTCTTCTGTTAGACAAGTGATACCACAGAGTATTGTAGAATGGTGCAAACCTTGTTATTCTTTAGTTACAGAGGGGTTGTGGTGATGGAGGGAGAGGTCTGAAGTTAGTTTTGAGCAATGGAGAAGTTTTTGGGGTTTTTTTGGTTTTTTTAAGAAATTAGAATGCTAGTAAAACATTTGTTTTTTCTTATACTTTGCTAGGAAAGAAATTACAGTATTTACTTGAACCATACTGCCTTATTGAAAGCTATACTTTTACACTGTGGGATACCAGAGGATAAACTCAATCAAGTCTACATCATTCTGTATGATGCTGTGGTAAGTTATCAGTTATTCAGCTGTAAAAAAAAAAAAAAATCACTGTAAAATATCTTATTCTATATTATATCTTTAAAAACGAGTAATAGGGCATTGCCAGCTTACCAAGGAACACGTATTGAAATACTTAAAGGCTGAATAAATTCAAGCCAACAATTTATATTAATAACTTTTCTGTTACTTCTGGATTGGGATGTTTTAAGATAATTTTTAAACGTGCATTTATGAGAAAATTATTCACTTGTGTAATTAAAGAACTAGTAGGCTATTAAACTAAAATTTTAGTGTTTTTATTTAAATAGAAAATTTAGTGTAACTGTTTCTTAACATTATGTGGGTCTTTTCCACTTCATAAGCAGAGAAAATAGATTTCATTTGAATGATAAGGGAGTGTGTAAATCTCAACAAAATGCGTCTTTTATTAATTCTCTTCAATTGTATTTTTTTAATTTTTTTATTAATTTACATAAGCATTTCACTATTCCATTGTATTCATATATTCAGAAGTGCTTTTCAAGAAAAGTTGTTTTTTTCTGTTGTTGTTGATGTAACCAAGACAAATATGACCTCACTAAGAGATGAGTAGATGAGGGTTATTTATCATTTTTGTTCTTTCATGGTATTATTGCAGTTCATAGATACAACAATTGTTGTGTTTTAATTCTTCCCAGCAATAGTAATTTTTTTTCTTGTTTGTAACTCAGTTGTTCTAAATATGTGTTTGAATCTGTTTCTTGTGCTGTAGACTGAAAAGCTAACTAAAAGAGAAGTAGAAGCCAAATTCTGTAATCTCTCTCTCTCATCAAGTAGTGTAAGTAATTTTATTTCAGTGTTAATTTCTCTGTAAGTTGGCAAAAATCAGTAGTCTTTTATTTGCTTTGAAATTTGCTCAGCCACAGGAAATAAGATAAACTATTGCAACTGCTGTCCAAAATAGATCAGTCTCTTTGGAAGTGGTATGACTTTGTTTTCTGCTCTCTCTGTCGGTCAGTATTGCTACATTCCAATTTTCTCTCTTCTCTTAAATGTGTTTTTCAGACTTTGCAAATAATTAAAGAGTAAATGAAATATTGTGCAGTGATATTTAGTAAAACTAACTTAGAGAAAATTTAAAATAATTGTCTTTCCAATATTGGCTCATGTGTATAATGAGAGTTGAAGTTAACTTCTGGACATGAGAGTTTTGCTTGTCTATTCCTTTTCTCAAGTTATTAAGTAAAATCAGGCTGCTAGGTAACAGGAGTGAAAAAGGTAGATATTTCACCCACACTAACTCACATATTTTTCATTTTTTAGATGTTTCCTATTTGAGCACTGTGAGTGGTGCTGTATATATTTGCTTTTATTTTATTTTTGTTTTCAGCTTTCTCGACTCTACAGATTTATTGAGCAGAAGGGAGAGCCAAGTAATGTATTTCCATTTTTAAACACAATGATAAAACAAAAAACAGGTGTCACTCAGCTCTTGAAGCATGGCATGAAGGATCTAGAGGAAATCATTGGTCTGTTAAAGCAACTTGGAATAAAACTTCAGGTTTGTAAAATACTCTGCTGATAAATTAATTGATTTATAGACGACTAGATCTTGTCACTTGCAAGGAAACAAATTACTGATATTTTGGAATAGAAAAAAAAACAAAATGTGTTTTGATGACAAGTGATAATAATGATATTGATTTTGAGATGCATTTTCAGAATAAGACCTTTTCATGTCATAACTCTCTGGCTTAATTTTCATTTAAATGTTATAAGTAGCTTTTCATCCAGGATTGAAGGCATTACCCAGAACATAAAGGATTTAAAAATTTTGAAATAACCTATAAATATTTTCAAAAATGGAAAAAGCTGATGATTACTGAGGGTTTTACGTACTCACACCCCTTCCCTGAGGCTTGCTATTTGGGTTTTATGCTGTAGTTCTCTTGTGATGCTTTAAGTTTAAACTGTTCTTTCCTGATTTTTTTTTAATTGTATTTTAAGTTTTTGGGGTTGTCAGTGTTTTTATATGTCTTCTTTATGTGAAAACAGTGTTTTTAATGCATAGTGCTAATAGGAAATGAATCACATTTACTAGTGATAATGGTACAAGACACATATTCATTTATATTTTACAGGTTTCTATAAATCTGGGACTGGTTTACAAAATACAGCAGCACAATGGTATTATCTTTCAGTTTATAGCATACATCAAAAGAAGACAAAGAACTGTGCCTGAAATTCTTGCTGCTGGGGGGAGATATGATCATCTGGTATGTATTCATCTCTTTTAATGAACTAAAAAAATAAAACACAGAAAAAAACTTCTTGACATTTTTGCAAAGATAACTATAGTTGGGGTTTTTGTTTTGTTTTGTGTTTTTGTCTTGTTTTCAGATACCACAATTTAGAGGACCACAGACAGTAGGACCAATTCCTTCAGCTGTTGGAGTCAGCATAGCTATAGATAAAATAACTGCTGCTGTTTCGAGCATGGAGGATTCTGTATGTTTTCAGTGGTTTTTGTTTTGTTTGTTTGTTTGTTTTTGTTTTTTAGTCCTGACATTTCAGTAACCTACTTGTAGCCACAGAAAGGGAAAAAATAAGAAGCTCAGATGTGCAAGATAATGCTAAACTGAAATAGACAGCAAGCATTAAGATGACCTGTTTTCTTCTGTGTTTCTCTACACAGAATTTTTTTAACAAAATAAGAATTCAGGGAAGAGAGGGACTTTCAGGTCTTTACCCTTTAATTTAAACAATGAATAGTTTGAGAGAAATGTCCTGTTTCAGGCAGAAGAATACCATGCTAGATGTATAGCTAGTAAGTGTTACTTTGCCCATACCACTTCTCCCCCCTGTAGAAAATGATTAGAGGTGGAAGGGAGATTAAGAAAATAGACTACTCTGTACACATCACACAATTCCACTTTGCTGTGGAATGTGTATTTTATTTAAACTTTCCTTTATAAGAATAAATTAACATTGCTAAGCAGGGCAGGAAGAAACAAAAGGAAAGGCTAGGATACTTTGCAGCTGAGGCTGTACAGATGCCTTATTTGTCACAGAGCAAGGTTCAGCGAAATGATTACTTTTAAACATGCTTAGGAATATGGTGGCTCTGAAAAGAGGTGGATCTAACCCTTTATTTCAGATCGATGCGCTTTGGAATACAATAATATATTTATCCTCCTTTGTTACATTGACTGCTTTATATTGGGAAAAAGGAGCTCTGGTCGCTAATATTGTCCCCCTTGTTCGTTCTTTTACTTCAGGTTTCTGTCAGCTCATGTGACCTGCTGGTTGTAAGTGTTGGTCAGATGTCAATGGGTAGAGCTATCAGTATTGTTCAGAAACTCTGGACTGCAGGAATCCCAGCTGAAATAATGTATGACTGGTCCCAGGTACAGCTTCTATCTACATATGTTAACTGAAGTATCTTTTAATAGTGGTTACAGTTATCAGAAGATTATTTTTCTGGTTCAGCTTTAAGTATGTCAGCTGGTAACTAACAAAAGAAATACCACTGAATCACCCATTCTGAGTCACGTGCTGCAGAGGAGACAGTTTTGGGCCACTCAGTTGCTTGCTGACTTTTTAGTACTCTTTCAGCATAGTATTTTCCACAGCTTCAGTTCTTCTATTCCAGATCATATGCTTTACCTATGACCACCCTGAGTTTTCATCCTTTTGCAATTATTAAGGGATGAAGATTTGGGTAGTTTTTGCCTCTGTCCAGTGCTGCACTGCAACCCACTGCCAAGTCAGTATAGCAAGCACTGCCGTAAGTTCAGCACTGAGGATGGCATAAGTCAGGCTCAGATTTACATGAAGCCCAGCTGGAGTCAGCTTTCATGACAAGGTGCCAGTCATGCAGGACTGCGTTGTTACTGGAGTTGTAGACATTGGGGTAGTAAATGTTTGATTGACATTACATTGTAAATTTTTACTGTTGCCTACACCCTGCACTTAGTAGAGAGAAACTAGCACTTCTGGAACCTCACGTCACCCTGAAGATAATGTGTAAAGTTAGTTAAAGTTGTGTCTTAAAAGTGCCATTTTGACCCCATGCCTCTGAAAAGAGTTTACAGTGTCTAGCTCAAATGTAGACTTCTACAGTGTAGAAAGGAGGTGAGATGAAAATGTTACCCTAACAGAATGAATCTCTGTAGACCTTATTTGATTCAAAGAATACAGGCAATTGGCATCTTCTTCTAAATCTGCTGGAATGCAATATAGACTAAGTCTATGCTGTGGGGCTCAATAGATGGTTCCTCATTCCGGTCCCTAGTTGCATCCATGCTAAAAGGAGACTGCACTGCATTTCACTTTTCCAATATTGTTTCAGTTTCCTTTGGGAGGACACTTGAAAGGCAGGCAAGGAGGAAGCAGCAATGCATCCCAAAATGCCCCCCATAGGAAGGCTGTGAAGCTAGGACGGTGGGTGTACTGCAGAGCATGCCTTGCCTGTAGAGTGGATTCAGCTAGCACATGTGTGTGAGAACTACGACTGCAGGGCTAACCTCAGGACATCCTGTCTATCTAGTGTAGACTTAGCTAGATTTCAATTTTTAAGGAGCATCAGGTGGATAAATATATCCATAATGAAGTTTCACCTCCTGGACTTGCTAATAAAACATTCCTCACTCAAAAGATTATATACTCAGTGTGACTACTGCATATCAAGTTATTTTAACTGAGGACAGGAGACCTGGTTATGTAAGTGATCACTTTATAATCTGCCAAACTTCTGTTCCATTCTCCCTGCCCCATCTTGTCTTAGTCCCAGGAAGAACTACAGGAATATTGCAGATGCTCTGGGATTACATATGTGGCTCTTGTGTCTGATAAAGAAGGAAGTCATGTAAAGGTAAGCATGGGCCAGGAAGATGTTTGTTCATGTTTCAGATTTATAATCTGTTGTTCTGCAGTTTTTAAGATCATAAAGATTACACTTGGTATAAGAAATTCAAGTAGATGGAATTCGGGTAAGTTCAGTTTCAGTTGCTAAGTAGTAGAAAATTCTCCTGAAAAAGTCTGCTTCTTCTCTCTCCATTACACTGTTACTCACCAACCTCCTTAACTAGGAGAAAAAGTCATAAAATGTGCAAACATTGCTTCACTTTGAGTTATCAGTGTGTCTTTATGTGGAGGAAGTTTTCCATTTTCTCAGATTTCTTTGAAACCATGAAATGAATTAATTGACTCAGCCTTCTTTCCAGTTGACAGCTTTCTACAGTTATAAAACAAATATAACTAAATTGTAAATCTAAAAAAGAAGTGAACTGTTCTAAAATCTCCTTGATTCTGTATCATTATGAAAAAGATCTGTATTCATTTAATGAAAGAATGTAATCATTTGAGAGGATCTGGCACAGCCATGTCATCTAGCCAGTCTGTGTGACTAAAATATTTTTCACTTACTTGTTATTCATGCTCTTTCTCATTGTAACAGAGACAACAAATAACTGTCCAATAACGGTATGAACAAGTAGATTTTGATAATGAGGATGAGATGTACCTATACCTTCCATGAGACTCTTACAGAGCATTTTTGTTTGTTTGTTTGTTTTTAATATGGCTTTGTCAGAGCAAAAACAACAAAGAGCATGATAATGAGTTAAATGGCATTGTGACTGATTAATCTTTTCCTGGTAAAGGTGGAGCAGATAAATTGTTTGAATGTCTGAATGTAACTGTGGCAAACTGAAAGCCAAGCACAATTCCAGAATAATTCCTTAACTAAAAAAAAAAGCTCAAATCCATATATGCTTTTATTAACATGGTGTTTGCACCTTTAAACCATTCTCTTCAAAATTAATTACTATATATTAAACACAAGTAGCCAAGCAAGTTCAAGCTTTGGGAATGCAGAGGAAATTGGTTGCAAAAAAAAATCTAATTAGATCAAAGATTTAATTGGCAGTGGTTTATTGACGATAATGACGATAGTTTCTTCCCTTTGACTGCTTCACCTTTAATGGGTGATTAATCCAGTTTATTTTTGTTTAAATTTGAGACGTTTATTCACGTGCAGTTTTAAGAATCAGCAATCTAAGAATCACTGAAATACATCATAGGTGAAATCCTTTGAGAAGGAAAGACAGACGGAGAAAAGGATTTTAGAATCTGACTTAGTAGATCACCTGGTCCAGAAACTGAAAACTAAAATCTGTGATGAAAGATGTAGTAGGTAAGTAACATAACAAGTGAACATGAACAGTAAAAATCACAAGTGATTGCATGCTTTTTAATTAAATAATTTTAAGAAATGCTCACTGAAACTTTGATTTCATTCCATAAAGGATAAGATCTTTGCCGAATTGCTTTTGCAGAGAAAAGAAAGCAAAGGGCTTGGTTATAGAATTGCTGTTTTCCCTGAGATTAAGCGATTGATTTCCCTAGCAATCAAAATAACCTCTAACATCCTCAGGACTTCAGAAATTAAAAGCCATGTGTTCAACTAGAGTTGCACTCAGGTTGCCAGTTCAAACACTACTTGAACACTAGTACTGTACGTACTTTTAGGCTGCCTGGAAATCTTTGTTACATTCATATACCATGCAGTAATCAAAGAATCAAAGCAGCAATTCTCTTTCATTCTGAGGCAGAGCTAATGCAGTAAAAATGAAGGTGTGATTGTAGCACAACTGTATGGCCTGACTGGCACAAGTGAAAGTAACACCTGGCAAAGACCTGGGATGCAACACCTCATCAGCATATCTTTGTTAAAATTACTATGTAATGTGACCTGTAGAAATTAGTACAGAAATCACAGGAAAGGCTACAGCTACACCTGTGTGCACACGCAGTAGAATTGTTATACACACACACCTCTTTGTAAATATATAATAATACACACATGTATGTATGTTTATATAATGTGTGTGCATGTGTACATATGCGCACCTAAATATGCACACCATGGCAGCAGCAACAGACATGCTTTAGTCACACAAACAAGAATTAAGAAACTAACAGATTTGCTATCCATATTTCTGAATAGGCTTTATAATAAAAGAAGTCTTCAAAGCTAAGACATGCTTAAATCTCAATAGTTTGTGCTTAATTGCAGGGAAACGACATCTCCTGCTACCCACCTCTTCATTATCTTTAATCTGGTCTCTGCCAGTCTTTATGAGCATTTAACTTTGCAGCTAACATGATTCTTATGTGTTCTGTGACAGATCTACAGGATCTAGTAAAGGCAATTAAAGAAAAGCAGAGTGTCTAAAAAATCTTATTTATAGGTGCTGAGAACAGAATACAGAAAAGCCTATATTTGATGATACTAAACAGAGAAATGCAATAATATGATTGTACTAAAACTGGCAAATTTCTTTGTTAACAAATCCTGAATTTAGAAAGTAAAAGGATTCAAGCTAATAATTGAAAGCTCCTTTTAATTTGTGAGACGTTATAAATATTACTTTGATACTTTAGTGTTATCTCACAGAAACCTGTAAAAAGTTATAGATTAAATTCCTAATTCAGAGAGAACATTGCTTATAATACTTTATAGGATCGAAATCATTGTTGGAGAACAGGGAGCACAAGAATTTTTTGTATCCATGGGAAGCTTAAGGATTGCTGGACTATTAGCACTGGATTATTTGTGTAGTATGCTGGGCATGCTAGATGAGATTTTATAATGCAGTTATTTTGTACACTTCCCTACCTGCTCCAGAATAGAAAATTTAATCTGCAGATAAGTGCTGGGAATCTCCATAAATTTCTTCAACTGTTGGAGTAAAATAAGTATACTTGTATGATAATCTGGATCCAGAGTTATTGCAGTATTCTTTCATTATATAAATTTGTTTCCCTGTCTTTCTTGTTTATTTTTAGAGAAATCTCAGATAATCCCTCAGTACAAAATCAAAAAGGATCATTTGCTAATATTTCAGGTATTTGATCTCTAGTTATAGAACATACGCATTGATTTCTGTCTCTGTTGAAATACTGTTTGTAAGAAATACTTGTTGGATCATAATTTTAAATCTGTTGCCAAAGTCAGAGGAATAAAATGTTTTCCAGCAGTATATCTGGTTAGAGACACTTCCTCCTGATGTCAAATGTTGTCCTGAGCAATCTAAAACTGAAATTTTCTCCAAACTAACAAAGTATAATTGCTCAGACCAACAGATAGAACATTGTCCATACAAGCATTCATTGCTGCAGTGATTTGGGAGGGAGGGGAAAAAAAAACAAACAAAACGTGAACACGTTTAGGTGAGAAGTTAAATGTCATCTTGATGAAAAATGGTATGATTTCTGATTGTGAGTCTTGAGACTCATGCACTTTGAACTAGTGTTCTGCTAAGATACTTTTTCTTCAAGTGAGAATACCTTTACATATCTAGCTAGAGATTTGCACTCCTTAGTCTGATAACAGAATTTTGCATATATAAAAAAATCTTACATACTTGCTATGTGCATAAAATAAAGTTTGGGGTTTTTGATAATTTTCTTTAGTATTGTAATAAATGCCAGTATAGGGCATAGTGTTTTCTGGTTTTTGGTTTAAGAAAAACTAATCTTTTTCTTTCATAACAGTGGAGCAGAGGTTGCCACACTTAGTTTTTCTGCGATTAACTGAAGTGACAGTTTGGATTTCAAAATAAGCAGTGTCACGGTTTAATTGCTAATCTGTTCTTTTTTTATTTTGAATCTACTATTGGACTGAACATTAATCATAGCCTCATTCTTTTAATAGCCTTTCTTTTTGGTATTAGATATACTACATTCCTCTGTAGAATTCTGTTCCATTTGGAACCTTGTGGTAATTTCAGGGAACACTGGTAACAATAAAAAAATTGGTATTTTACATCAGTCTTTTAGAGTCATAAATTAGCATTTGGGAATCTACCTGCACATGTTCCCCTATCCTATCTACTTGACTTACTTTGTTTCTTTACTGACCTTTGGACCCTATGCTATATAGTTCTTAGTTCCTTAATATTTGTGAATTTTCTGTTTCTTGTTACTTTTTTGTATAAACACAGAATGTATTCTAAAACTGTATGTGTGCATTTTAGGTGCGTTTGACTCACATGGAACTCTTATAGTGCCTAATGTTAGTGTTATAGCTCCTGAAAAATTATCTGCCAGTGCCAGGCGTCGTCAAGAAATTCAGGTACACATATGCACAAATTGAATAAGTATTAAGAATTATTCCTTAGAAGTTAAAGAATGTTGGAATTCACATTTTCTGTAGCACCTAAATTACTTGTTTACATTCTGTTTATTCTTTATTCATAAAAGAGACTGGGAATAACACAGAGGGTTAAAGGTCATGAAAACTTTTTTAATGTTTAGGACCTTGGGGATTATCTGTAACATTGCTGTGGCACAGCTATCATTATACATGTATATTAGAAATCTCACTGTAATAGGAACAATGGTTCTGGAATTTCCTACTTCTTGTAAATGTTCAAGCATGTTAAAGTTGCAAGTTTAGCCTAGTTTTCGTATGCAACATGTTTGTAAAACTTACTTCATATGCATTTCATTATGTTGCCTCAACATAAAGGCCTAAGAAAAAACAGATTAAAGAAAAAATAATAGTATTGTAGAAAAGGCAAAATGATGCTAAAACAAATGTCAGAAATTGCTCATTTAGGTTATTGGCTTCAAGATATTTAGATCACATGGTAAAACATAACCCTAATTTTATCCCCTCTTTAATCCAAATTTGGGTGTCCAACAAAAATCCCCTCTGCAAAAAGTTCTTGGGACCTAAACAAACAAGTAGATGTTATTCTCTGAGCTTTGAGCTAAGCAGACTTGCTATTAAGTTTTTTCCAAGCATCTTTCTAAGATACTAAAGCCCATTCTTATGGAAGGCTGCAACCATTTCTGTAAAATGCTATGTTTGCAGGATTATAGTTTGCTCTGAAAAAAGCATTATGAAGCATGAGACACATACTTTGCTACTGCCTTCAAATCAGTCATCCTCCTTTAGCTAGAGACAATTCAGCACATCCAGTGTATCACATTCCTCTGAAAAGTAATCTAATGCCCATAAATAGAAATGCAGTTTTGATCTTCATATGCAAGAATTCACAACATAACATGCAGTTCTGACTATCTGCTTTGGTATGGTACCAGTATTATCAAGTCTTTCCCATTCCTGCAAGGGTGGTTCAGCCACACTCTCCTTGCTGTCAATTTATCAAGGATTATTGTGGATTTGTTACTGAAAATTATGTTAAATGTGAATTTTATTTTAAACAAGATCAAGTTCTACATCTTCCGTTAAAAGCAGCATCTTCTGTTCTCATAGTCTATAACACAGAAAACAAGTATTCTGAACCTGTGTCACAGAAGCAGTATGCATTTTACCTTTGCCCATCTTTTGTTGGCAGATACAAACAAGACTTCAGACATTCATTTCCTGCCTGCAACAGAAAACGAGTGAGATGATTGAGATTTTAGCAGTAAGTATTTTGCAGAAGCATGCATTAATTTCAAATCCTTAATTGAACTGGGTGATACAGTTGCTGTTTGGGAACAAGTTACTTCCATTAGTCTCGCTTTAGAAATAGCAAATGCAACCAGAAGAAACTTCTGGCTAAAGTAAAGACCTGCATCATGTTTGTTTAGTGCTTGAAAAGTATTTCATATTGTGGGTATTGGACAGGTGCACAGAACAAAATGCTTTGCTTTGCTGAGCATGTCACAAAGGACTTTAAAACAGTACATGCTTTTCAAGCAACAAACATGTTTGCCTATTTGTAGCTTTCCCTAAGAAATCTTTCATGACCAGTTTGTTTAAAATGCTTAAAACTGTGGCAGATTCCCAGTTCTGTCAGTATGGGTTCTGCTGTGGAAATCAGAATTTCTGACTCCCTCATATATGGATAATCTCAAGTTGGAAAATTGACAACAGGAATAAGAACTGTTAAATATTTGATTCTTTTATGTTATTTTTGCAGGTAGATCTGCCAAAAGAAACTGTGATACACTTCTTATCATTAGAGGTAAGCAGTTATGTATTGTCTTTGAAACTCTAATTGAAACCCTAAGTGAACAACAGATTTTAAGTTTTGTCCCTAATGGAGTTGAATATAAAATTCACCCATAGCGCCCCCCTCCCCCATGCCCCCCAGGAGTTTGAATTGGCTTTTAAAACTTTCAAGCCCTTTGGCTAAAAAAGTGCTTTGAAGAGGCTAGAAAAATCATTTTGCCAAATGCACAGACACCATC
Organism: Dromaius novaehollandiae; assembly: GCF_036370855.1. NCBI lineage: Eukaryota > Metazoa > Chordata > Aves > Casuariiformes > Dromaiidae > Dromaius > Dromaius novaehollandiae. The sequence continues at coordinate 37,410,555 of NC_088102.1, forward strand.
AGGAGGTCTTAATCCAAAGCTTGAGGTTTCCCCTAAGAGCAGTTAACTGAAATTAAGTCAGAAACGAGTTTCTGAAACCTTTTCAGAAACCAGTAAGCTTTACTATGGAAGTTAAGCAAAGGCTCTTTTGGACCTGTTAATGAAGATACTTAGATTACATGGTAAAATATAACTCTAATTTTATCCCCTCTTTAATCCAAATTTGGGTGTCCAACAAAAATCCTCTCTGTAAAAAAGTTCTTGGGACCTAAACAAACAAGTAGATGTTATTCTCTGAGCTTTGAGCTAAGCAGACTTGCTATTTTAAGTAGCCAAAATACAGAGGCAATTGAGTACAGTAGCTGAGCCTTCTCTTAGTGAGGCCAAGGTAAATGGAGGCTGTATGAGTACTATTGACCACTTTAACAGCTCAGAAACCTCTTAATTAGAAGAAAACCAAAAGAGTTCTTTTTCTTTCTCCAGTAAGAGCAATGGCTTTAAAGTCAGACATTCTCGTTAGAGAGATAGACTCTTCCAAAAAACTCTCAAGAATGACATCTGGTCTGGAAGTGGATCTGGTACTCACATTCATGTTTTATGTCAACTGCTCTGAAGCAGTGCTGGGCTGGTAATCAGACCTCACTGAAATATTATAAAATATTTTCAAAATACTTAGTTGATTCAGTCTATCCAAATGGTGAAGACAGTTTATCACATTTTACTTCAAAAAAGGGAACATGCACGCAATCAATGTGGCCATCTTGCATGATAATTCACTTCTGACTGTCATACTAAAGTTCTAACATGCTTCCTTGTTTTTTCTAAACTGTGTTAAGATCATTGAAGTCTCATTCTTAATATATTTTCTAAAAAAAACCCAAATTGCAAGTGTTTATATGAATTTTGTTTAGAACAACCTGTATTTCTGATAGACTGTTTAAGTTAGGGGCATTGACATTACACAATGTTCAGAAGAGTGAATCCTTCTGAAAATATTTATTTCAGAAGAGAATATAATACTGTATCAGTGTTCCTTGTCGAATTCTTTTCCTTAGTTTGATGGAGATAGACAAACCTTTGATGCTACTGTGAGACAACTGATGTCACGATGGCCAAAACAGAGATCCTCATATCTACAAGCAATTTGTGATGAAATTTACAGTATCAAAATGGAAAAGAGGTAAATTTGTTAAGCTATTATAGATATGTAAAAATATCCCAATTATTTCTGCATTTGAACTTCACTAAATGAATGGCTCTTAATTTGTCTTGCCCTTTCCCCTTCCCCCTGGGTGAGGGGAGTAAAGAAATGTGTCTTTAAGTACTATTTTCCCCTACCATGAAAGAAGAGGCAGAGTTACCTGATCATTCAGTCCTCATTTATGGTACATACTAGTCTAAATTTGTCCTTTTTCTAAATCTTTTCAAGAAATTTTGAAATGTATTCTATTACCTAATTTGCTGCTTTGTTCATAAAACTGAACAGCAAACAGTAGTATGCGGTATACATTAATGTGTCCTACAGTATACACTTGTGTGTACTACTGCCAGATGATAATTCTGTTTTCTCACAGGACTGACTCAGCTTGACTTTCAAAACTTGAGCACCTTTAGTTCCTTCTGATTTGAGGGGAGGCTATGGAATCTGGCACAGTTGATAGACTGCCCAGCTTTAAGTGAATACACTGCATGCTCTTCCTGCACATACAGTAAAACCTGTTTCTAAGTGTAAAAAACCAGTTGCATTGAACTCTTAACCTCCTTGTCTGATTCTGGCGAGGCTGAAACAGTCTCGTCTAGGCATATCCAGTTTTAAGCCTCAAAAAGTTTTAAACTTGTATGTATTAGGACAGTTAAATGAGACTTGATATTTATATCCGATGATGAGTTTCATTTATGCTACATTTTCTTAAGCAGCTGTTCAGTTTGAAAGTACTACTTAATAACTTTTAAATAAGACTAAAAATTGACTTTGATTCTTTCCTCTTAAAAGAGCATTCAACAGAATTGCTTCATGTTTAATGTTTACTAAGGCAACTAAATATCAAAATACTTTTTTCTGTAGCTTGCAGGGCTGTGAGCAAGAGACTCGAATTGCTACCTACTAAAATATGCTGCGTGAGAATGTTATGCCATCTCTGATGAAGTTTTCCTTTCCTGTTTCATGCTCCAACGCAAAACATTGCTTAGCCATAGCCTGCAGATCACTGAATAAAAGCTGAATGGGCTAGATAAATGGAAAGAGAACAAAGGGAAAAATTGCAGGGAGAGTCAAAACTAAAGTTACCACTTTTCCACTGAATCTTTACTGTTAGCTTATTGCCAAGATTTGCCACGTTTTGTTATAGCAGCTTTTGAACCTGTAGTTCCAAAGTTAAATATCCTCTTTTCCTTCCCTCTGCAGGGTTCCTGCACTTATCCTGTACAGTTACCGAGATGAATACAAGGTTTTGTTTTAGTGCTCCAAGCATCCTCTATAGGATGCTTCCACTAACGGACAACAGTATTTTGCATAAAAGAATTGCAGAAAGCTGTTTGTTACAATATGAGATAGGCGACTACTGCTTTTTTTTTTTTAACATGTCCAGCTTGAATTTGATGTGTAATATAAGACTGTAAATGTATTTAAAAAAAGTCAAAATAAATGTTTTATAGTCACTTAAGGAGCAAAGTCTGACTACAGCCAGCGCTATGTGATACCATGCAATTCTTGTCCCCTTACCATGCAAAAGAAATTATCAGCTGTACAGGTGTGAAACTTTTCTTATAACATAGTTTCAGAATGCCTGTCATATCAATAAGCAACAGTAGTACTGAAATGAGAAACTCCGATCAAGGATTAGAGAAGATGTATTAACTTCAGCTCTAAAAGACTGCTTTAAACTTTTTTGAAGACGGCTTTCATGTAAAATAAAAGTTTTGGTTAGTGAACACTTCTTGAAATATGTATTACAAGATTGTTTTTTTAAACTACTACTTTGATCTTAAATCTCTATATAAAAAGCAGGGCTAAGATTAACTTAAAGTTGTTTGAGAGAGTTCTTACAAGCCTGGTTGCCTATGCTTGTCATGCCCACACTTTTGCACTTAAATCAAGCAGCTGCTTCCTGGGAGATAAAATAAGACTTGATACCAGAAAAACTTGTTTCAGACCTGAAGGACCTGAGTCCATGGATTTAAAGAAAAACAACAACCTGCAGATGCTTAGAGGCATAACAACTTTTGAGTGAACTTTCTTCATGAGGATTGTCAGATTAAGTTTGTATTTCAAGACATAGAAATGATGGGGAAGTTAGAGCTTCCCCCTCAAGGCTTTTTAAAGTTGTCTGTAATGGCTGTACATAGTTAGCTATACAGTAGTACAGCTGTCAGGAAAAATGAAGTTAAGCAAATCTAAAGATGAGCTATAGCAGCCTTAGTTAACTATATGTTTCACACCAAATTAGTTACAGTATGGGAGTGACTGTGCAGAAAAGCTTGGGATTTCCAGAAGCGTAGTGGTGTTTACCCTCCCTCCCCTCCTCCCCAACTATTACCTTTCATTTAAAGAGTTTGCTCCTGTTTCTTCATTCTCTAACTTACCAAAATGATTGTATTCAGCACTGCAGGCTCATTGCATTATCAAATGCCTATGTTTTCAGCCTTATTCTTGCAGTGAAGGAGAGGGCAAAGTTAAAATATGTGAAGAAGTAACTTTACAGACAAACCCCAAAACTTCTTATAACTACAAAAGTTGCAACAGCAACACTCAGAGTAGCATCAAGAGCAAGTCAGTCCCAAATGCATAGATAACTGTCATTCCTAGCTGTTTGCTGAAGCAATAACATCAGTCATTACAACCACATCCATTTCTCATTGCGTTTAATAGGAACAATTAAATATTCAACTTTTACATCTGCTTCTACAAAGGTGCAACTTTAAGATGTTAAGTATGGGGAATTCAGATCCCTGAATATGTTGAAGGATGAAGCCTTTAATAAAGAAAAAAAAATCTGTTGACATGAGCAGTCTTAAGCCATGTCTAAATGGAACACGATGCAGAGTCCTGCCCTCCCCCAACCCAAACTAGAATCAGCAGAGCTGTTACCAGCGTGGAGCAAAGACACAGCTGATTAGCTCTGTGAGAGCTCAGGCACTGTACTACCTTAGGGATATCTGCACTGCATCATGTAGACATGTCCCTCAAAATAAGATATAAACAGGAAAGCTGCTGTTCCCGATAATACATTGGCACCCACTTTCCCTAGTACTACTGAGGCTTATCTATAAAATTGGGCCTCTGTCACTGAGACTCCAGTTTTAGCATCACTTTGCTCATGTTACTGTGCATTTCTCTTCACCCTGTGTTACCCCCCAAATGGGTTTTACACTGCCCATTTGTCTAATACAAAACAAACAGCAGTGTAAGTACAGAACTAGTTGGCAGTTGAGTGTAAAGCTATTTCAGTATAACCCTGTAAATACTCCTGCCATACAACAATCCACAGAAAGCACTTTTGGCTTTCAGTTTAAACACAAGTACTGATCGCATCCCAGTATCCTGCTGGAAGGAGAGCCAAGGACAAGTGGTAACTCAAAAAGAAATGGACTTTGCTTTGAGCAAGGGTCTAGTCTGTTAAAGTGATGGTAGGACACGGTTCCATCACTGTGTTGCTTTACTCTTCTTGTTTTTGCTTTTCTTGTCTTTCTTCTTCAAGCCATCCATGTTAGCTCTCAGCAAATTTGAGTATGCCTGAAAGAACAATTAGAACCATTGAAAGAACAATTAGAACCATTGAAAGAACAATTAGAACCATTGAAAGAACAAATACTTGAGTGACAACATACTAGATGTAACGTATTACTCATAGATATGTATCTGCATTCTCTCAATTCTGTTACAGAATCATGCTCTTATCAGTGCAAAAAGTTAGCTAACATACAGCTGGATTTTTTTTTTTTTAATTACAAGTGCAGAAAGACAGACAGTCTAAGATGAGTCTGTATTCCAGTTTAGCACTGAATCAACCCATTCACAGGTAGGAGGAAAGAGATAATAGTCCACAGCTGTCCAGTGCTTCCTACTGACTACTCCTCCCCAATACCTACAAAAGAAGAAGATAAGAGGCATACAAAACTTACCATTTGGAATTTATTTACTTCCTTTGAGCTCACCTACAAAAGTAATACTGGAGGTTAATCAAGAAAAAAGTTGGCATATATTATAAACTAAATATCAGTACATGTTTACCCATCAGTGAGCATCTAGTCTCTTTAGCAGCAGCTGGACCAACTCATCACATTCAGTGCTAGATAAGCTGAACTGATATGTCAGAGGCCTTCACTGATTTAGAAAACCAAAACCACTCCTTACTAAATGAGCAAAATCCTCTAGCCTTCTCCCCCAAAAGTCATGTGTTTTCAAACAGAGAAAAGGTGGAGAAACATTATAAGGAAGGTTTTGTTTCACTGTAGGGATGTATCTTAATTTTTTGTGGAGATAGAAGCCCTGGAGTAAGATATTTTATAGACCATATTCTCTCAACTCTTTCTCAAAATAACATTTTCCTTAGATCTCCTCTGTGATGGACTTCAAAATCAATTACAGCCTTTCCCCATCTCTCATTTAAAGTGAACACATCAGGTTTTCAACAGCTAAGGTTAAGATTTCCTGAAATACACATACCTCTGTAAAATAAGAAATTCAGGCATACTAGGTGAGATTGAGGCTTAGAAGAGTCTACCCCATCCACACACACTCTTGGCAGGAAACAAGGACCGATTTTTCTGTTGTTTCAGTCTGGGAACACACAATTGTTTCCTGGGTTCTAACAACCTTTAGCCAACCATCTAGGCCTATAGGAAGCTACCTCTTGTCACCTGAAGCTGGCCTGTACCTGTCTTCTCCTTGGAGTCACATCATCTGTCCTGTGTCCTTTCCCCAATGTCATCCTTCTGTCTCGAAGCAGCTTCCCCCATCCCTCCAGAGAATTTCACCCAGGACATGGCAGCCAAGATTGCTGAAAACAGGCACAATCCCTTTCTGCTGTCCAGCAATACCATTTTGAAGCAAAATCCAGTATACATATAGAGTGAAACTAATCAGTTATACCATCTGTAACACTGAGGTGAAGTATAAGCATTAGACTTTAGCAATTTTAACACTTTGGCATAAAAATTTCAGCTGTGTTTAGCTACCATACAATTTCTTCATGGTATTAAGTGGTTAGTTCTCTTAAAACTTGTATCAAGAGACATTTCACTTACAATATGGGACATTACATCAGAGTGAAGCTGGACTGCTAATCATTCTGATCTGAGGCTGTCACTTACCACTGTGCTAATTTTCTTTTTTCCATCGGTTGCTCTTAGAAGACACTTATTGTCTGCTGGTTCAAAACTTTCTACGTGGCCTTTGCGTGGGACTGGTTTTGTTCGACCATCATCTGTATTGAAAGACAAAGCCTGTCAACTCACATTTTGCTAAAGTCACTGGATGTCTCCTAACATGAGATGTTAAAAATAACTCATGAGGAGATTTGTAAAACACCTAGAATTTAAGGCCGTCTGAGCTGACACTGCTGCCATATCGTTCCACAACCCCCTTTCCCTATGACCCCAGCAGCACCTGCTCCGTAAACCAGATCTGCCCAAAAAATACCCCGTTGAACAGTGTCAGTCCTTACACTAGTATACCATGGGAACTGCTTGCTTCAGCAGCACTATGTTTTAAATGCATTTCAAACTGCGACCTGTGATGCTTGACCTGCCAAGTACTGCCAGCTATCCAGAACCTTCCTAAGAAACATGATAAACAAATGAAAGCAACGCTGCACTTCTCTTTCAGAAGTCTGAAGATGAACATTTCCAATTACTGTTTCAATAATTAGAAAGTCTCCATATTGCTTGACAGAAATACAACCCTATTTTACGATCATCAATGCTGCAACTAATTTGACCATTTTGTCAATACTGCCACTTTTGTTTTCAGATACTCCAGCCTAAGACTGTATCTTTTTAAAAGAGATATTAGCAACATCAGAAATTCAATTTAAACCAATATCACTTTAACCTGATAGGAAACTTAAAACTTACATTTCTTCAGTGTTATGAAAACACTGCCCGAAGTTCTGCACTTCTGAAAGAGTCTTGTAAGCTCTGTCAGGAACTGCAAGAAAAAGAGACCCCATCTTTGGCTGAAGGCCACCACACAAGCATGCATTGCTTCTCGCCATACAGCGTAGTAATTTCTGCCTGCGGAGCAGCCATTGCCTCATTCGGATGGCGCTGTTACAACAAAGCCAGTCGCCCGCAACCACCCGGGAATCAGCAGCGACTAAGAAAAGCAGAACTGACATGTTTTTCCACGCGGAAACACCAGACACGAAGCACCAGCCAGGGGCGGCCGGTCCGAGCTTCCGACTCCGGAAAGAGAGGCTGAAACCCCAGACCCGCCGCAGCGCCGCGTTTCTGCTCTCCGGCCGCCACCGACAGCACCGGCACGACGAGCCCCTCCGCCCCCGCCGCTCCCGCGCCCCCGGGCCGGGGCCGCCCCGCGCGGGCCTAGCGCACCCCGCCGAGCGCCGGGCACCCCGCGGGGCCTCCGCCGCGGCACAGGGCACGGCACGCCCCACCCGCCCCGACGGCCGCGCGAGCCCCGGGGGGCGGCAGCGGACAGGCCCGGCGCCCGGGGACCGCCGAGGCCCCCCCCACCCGGCGGCGCCCTCCCACCTGCTCGCTCTCCAGCAGCACCATCCCGCCGCGCCGCGCCGCCCTGCCGGAAACGCCGCGCGCACGCGCACCGCAGCCCCGCCCCCCGCTCGCCCCGCCGGAGGAGCGGGGGCGGCGCCTCCCGCCGAATGGCTCGAGACCGCGCAGCGTCCCTCGGGGGGGCGGGGCGGCCCCGAGGCCCCGCCCCGCAGGCGCTCCGCCCCGGAGAGCGGGAGCGCCACGTCAGCCGCCAGCTGCCGCCCCCACCCGGCGCGGCGGCCCCGCCCCCAAGCGCCAGCCGCGCCGCGCGGTGGCGGGGCGGGGCAGGCAACCGTTGGCGGCGGGGGCGGGGCGGGGCCGCCTACCTGGCCGTGCGCGCTGCCGCAGCCGGTGTCGCACGTCGTCCGTGCTGGCCAGTTACTGCCAGGAGCAAGCTCGCTGCTGCTGAGTGGCTGCTTAACGGACACAAAGGCGGGCACCGCGAATGGGTGCTGCAGGGAGGAGGCCGTTCCCGCTCGGTTCTGTCTCCACTGAAATTTTAACCACCCTGAAGCCGGCGTGTAATAGCGTCTCAGTGCGATTTTTCAGGAAAGCAACTTTTGTGAGTGGAGCTTGGAAAAACAGCATGGTTTTAGGTCCACTGCAAAATCCTGCGCTTACCCCAGCAGCACGCGCTGTCGCTCAGCCGTGTGGCGTTGTCACTGCAGCGTTACCCTTTTCAATCAAAACTCATGATCTAAATGGTGCACCAAGGTTAGCCCTCAATTCTCAAGGCACACGTGCATGTCTGTTACTCTTGCTACTCAAAAACCAGTCACCATGTTTCTCAGAACACTGGACAGACTGTGAGGATGAAAGGCTATGAACCAGCTCTTATGTCCAATGTGCTGAAGTGGATTTTTCAAGTCACATCTAGGCTTTATGAGAAAGCAGGCACATCGCATAAACCATAATGTTAGCTTCCGCATAAAAACACCGGTTAAGCTGGATGTCATTTCCGATGAAGTGCTGAAATGACTGATGCAAAGGATCTTGGCTGCTGAGTATGACTGGCTGTAGGCTCAGAGGATGAAAGATGTGATCCAAAATATAAAATGATCAAGAGCCCTAGACTTGAGCAATAAATAGGTAATGGAAAAAAGCAGCATTTGGGTGGGGAGAGAGAACATTTCACATCCGTAACACTTGAAGCTGCTTAGGGCAAGATTCTGGAAAGTGTTAGGTTTTCTGTCCACCCCAACTTACTTCATCTGTAAACACACAGTACAAAGTAACATCTGCTCTAGTGCCTTTTCCTCTTTCTCATTACGAAAATTGATTTTCTTCCGTCCACGGACCTAACAGAAGTGGAAGGTAATTTCTTACATACAGATAAAAAGAAAAACGCTGTTCTCAGTTTGATAGATGCTTGAGCCCCTAAAGAATTCAAATTCTTCATTTAGAAGTTAAAATGTACAATTGTAGACAGAACTGAAATATCTTCTGGCATTACCATTCTCATGGTGACAGTACTATTTCATATATATGACAACACTTTCGAATCTGTGGGTCTAGTCACTCTGAAAGTCCTTCCTTGAGTTTACAATCATTTGCTATCTTTTTGCAGATTCACCAAGAGGCAGTAGAGGGTGCTGTTATTGCACATACAGAAATAAAATGTCTGTGCCTAAAGCACAAGGAAACAAATACCCAAGAAGCAGGTCATTACAACATGGCTATAGTTTACTCAAGTGCAGCAGTTTATTAAATTAACGCCTTTCATTAACTATGGATGTTTTTATCCTCCTGGTGTTTTTTCACTTGTAATGTTTGAAGTTGAGGGGGAAAGACTTGAGAAAAATAATTTACATTGCTTCTCATAGCACAAAAATTTCATAAAACCTGATGTGATGAATATACGTTATTCAAGTCTTCTGAGAACTGACATTCTACGGGGACATCAGCAGCAGTATGGTCAGCAGTACTGAGAGGCCAAAGCCTTGTGCAATTATAGAAAGTGATGCTACCTGCCCCTAAAAGCTTACAATCTGTGTCCACAACAAGTGAAGACAGGTGGATGCAAGAAGTCATTGGTAATGTGTCCTTCCTCCAATGCTGGCCAGTTGCAGGAGCAGTCATAAACTCCTAATTAGAGGAGATTTTTTTGTTCACAAATCAAGAGAACGACTGCATTTTCAAGTGATCTGAATGAGGACAATGCAGTAGTTTTGCAGATTTTTATAGGCAACTTGTGAAAGAACAGAAATGGAAAAACTCAAAACAATTGCAACATACTCCCTCTTGGAAACTTTCGTGATCACAGACACTGGAATACAGAAGAAATGCATTTCCACTCATGCTTGCCAAAAGAGAAGATGGGTGGTCTTGTAGCTAAAACATTGGGACTACAACTCTCATCTGAATTCTGACCCCCTGAATTCACCAGAGGATTCTTGTGTGGCCTTGAACCAGTCTCCTAACTTTCCTGCACCACAGCTTATAAACATGAAGAAAGATATGTTATTTCCTATACTTGTTATGCAACAAAAAGCATTAATACCTGTGGCTTGAGTACCATGGAGTCCCCCTCCCCCTTTTTGCCTGAAAATCATCATCATCATCTATTAGGGGCCACTTCTGTTGGTAAGGTGTGCCTTCAGTGTACTGTAGACATAGCCATGCCCATTTTAATCTAGGTACCTTGAGGTAGCTGTGGCATCAGAGACTATACAAGGTAAGTTGGCCTTGCTGGAATCTCTAGTACCAAGGTTTCTGATACTGCTGTAAGCTGGAGAAAAGGACAAAGGGGAAACAACTACGAAGAAACAGGTCTCTACAGACAGATTCCTCCTTCAGGAAGGAAAGTAGGTATTTCAGAGTGAAGGAGCAAGAAGAAACCACAAGTGGACTGGCCACAGGTTCCAGACACAGGAAAGAGGGAAAAACAGGGGACAAACTTTTAAAAACTTTTTGGAGTAATAGCACATATATTTTGGGCGTAGGATAAATTACCTACTTTAGGCATCTAAAACACCAGAAGGTCTTAGAAAAGTGTGGTTTTGGAGAGTATTTGTCTTAAGATGGTTGGTATTGTGAGCTCCTTAGAAAAAAAGCAGAGCAAACTTCCACTGAAAGATCTGACAGTTCGAATCTTCTTGGCATTGATTGACATTAGTGAAATATAGATCACAAATTAAAGGACTCTACTATGTCTTTTTCTTAGTTCAACTTCTCACAGATGTGCAAATACTGTAACTATCATTACCGTGCACAGGTGATAGATTTCAGCTTACAATTTCTGCTTGTTCACAAGGTATTACTGGGATTGCTTTTGTACAAACTGAACAGCCTTCCTTGTTAATAGAGGATTTTATAGTTCTGATACAAAACTCTGAAGAGTTGGGTGAAATTTACCTTGTTCAAATCTATTTTCATCAGCAATTTTTCAGAAAATATTTGTGCCTCACTGCTACTAAGAGAAATGGCTCCACTCATGGGCAAAATCTTCTGGATTTCCTTCCCCAAGAAATTCAATAGAGGTTCTTTTTTTTTTTTTTTTTTTTTTTTTTTAAGCTTATTTTCCTGAATGGCAAACATTTTCGTGAAATCCAATTTGTAAAAGTGTTCAGATACCCTAAAAGTTGCTTTTTCAATCCAGAATGTCACAGTTTAATCAGCAGAGAAGTCTTCATCATGCAAACAAGGTGAAAACTGAATATTTTTAACGATTCTCTTCCAAAAAAATAGATGGAACAGGGGAATGCTGACATTGCTTTCATTTTGCCAAAGGCTGCCAACACTCAGAGGGAATAAACTACTCAGCTGGTGAAAAAGTGCTGAACAAACACTAAAGGAATACCCCCAATCATGATATACTTGCTTTCTGCTTTCCCAGCTGCCCAAATGTAGTAGCTCCCCTCCTGCCCTGCACCCCGTCCCTCAGCAAAAAAAAAAAGAAAAAGAAAAGAAAAAAAAAGACATATTGGATTAAAACAGTAGCAAGAGGAATTGGTGGATCCTGAGAGCTGGCAGGGGTATGAGTATTTTGTAACCTGACCTGTCATGTGACTAGGCCCAGGCAATAAAAATAAGTCTCCTACCAGCCATCCTGTTTGCTCTACTTTATTATATGGTGTCAGTAGAGAAAGCCTCCTTTTTTTTTTTTTTTTTTTTTTTTTTTTTTTTTTTTTTTTTGCAAAAATTTAGCAAATGAAGCCACCTGAATCATTAAATCTCGAAGGAAACCTGGCAGAGAACTGGAGGAGGTTGTTGCTGTGCTTCCAAGTTTTCCTGCAGGCAAGCATGCACTGAAGAGAAACAGCAGTGAAATCTTCTACTCTGCTACATGTGGTGAGAGGGGCAGGAAGCAGAAAAACAAAATTAGAAGTAAATTAAATTCTTGATCAACTTTAGTAGAGGTTGGCAAAGATCTATTTGAATTAGCTAGAAAAATTACTTCTCATTTATGGACTATCACACAAATTCAGCTGCTGCACACCACAGTGAGCAGAAATGTAATAACACACTGTAAATTACCATTTGCTCACCACAGTACTCAAGATGAGTTAATAACAGATAATGGCCCACAATTCACAAGTGGATTATTTTGGTAATTCTCTTTGATCTGTAAGTTGAAGCACACCATGTCAAGGTATAACTATGCACAGGGAAAAGAGTCAGTATTATTGCAAAAGCCCTCATAACCCTCCCCACGCACACACTCCCCCCCCCATCCATCATTAGCACTGTAAAAACGGGTGCACACCTCACTGCCTTACTGGTCTCACCAGATCTGAGACTAATGGGCAAAGGAAAAGCATTCTAGAGCCAACATTTAACTGAACTGCTTGGACAGAAAGACAATTAACCCTGAAATAGCTACTAAAACAGCCTCAAGTTCAGTGTTAGGAAAATAAAGAAGGAAAATTCAATCAAAAACAGTGAAGAGTTACTCTTTTTACAGGTGCTGGATAGATTCCAAACAAAGCAAGTAGCAGGTTACCTAGGTACAGGTGAACATCAGTCTGAAGATCAAGTCTTAAACCTTCTTTATAGGTGGCTCTTATGAAAAGGCATAAAGGACATGCAGGGAAACAATGATCAGAGAGCTATTGAACAAGATATATGTGCATAAAGAACTATTATTTGTCTGTTCAGCCAGTAACAATGAAAAGAAAAGAGATTCTGACTACCTATCTAATAGATTCAAGTAGAGAACTAAATGGTGTATTTTAGAAAGACCTTTCTGAGACCAGGATATGCCACCAGAAACCTGCTAAGCCACTGGTAAGAAGGTCAGCTTCCGAAGAAAAGCTCTATAAGAAACACAGGTCTTCTCTCATGTCTTAGGATCCAGTTAATATACTCTGAGTTCCACCCTAGACATTTCTGATTGTTTCTAATTGTCTGTCTTACTGAATACCTATTTTATTTAATAGAGTTTTGTTTACATAAAATTATTTTTAAAGATAGGTTAACTGTTGCCTTGAATTCAACAGATATGACTTTCACTGTGTAATAGCAATGTTAACTGTGATTGTCAGGGAGACGAGAAAATAGGTATGTTTCTTAAAACTCTAATGCACTACATTACTACTATAGTGCAAACCAAAGCCTATATGAAGTGAGACACAAAAAGATTTTTGGTTTGAAAGGGAAGGGATTTCATGGATTTGAAGTACTATCTAGATTTTAGAAAGGTTTTCCAACTTGTCAGGGAAGACATGGAGTATACATTTACTGTATTGTTAAGTGTCTCATGCGCACTCTAAATAGTTTTGTGACAAGCCTCTGTGACAGCCTCTCTCACAAAAACCTGACAAAAAGGCCGAAAGTAAGGCAGCCCAGATGCTGAATTGGTTATTTGTACAACTGATAGTGTCATCTGTGCTCTCTAAGGAAACCCTGCAGCACAGCTCACCCTGTGAGACAACGCAGTGGAGATAATAGTTTCTGTGCAATGACATGTGTACATTACAACGAATCTATGAAAAATGCAGCAGTGTGAGACATACTCTGGGAAAGGTGAAATTAAAGATGCAATTCAATTAACTCCTGGAACAGGAAGAAGGGCAGAGGGAGAAGAAGCAACATGTCACCAGATATGTGTGCATTTAAAAGGATGGGGCAGACCAAGCACAATCTCACAAACCTCCAAAAACAGTGCAAAACATTGCAGCAAAATGATTGGATTAAAAAAAAAAAAAAAAGAGCATGGGGCATCCACACTGTGTTTTGACAGTTCATTTGTACTGATAGCTTTCAGTTATGAACAGAGGATAGGGAAGTGCAAAGAACAGCCTGTTCTGAAACAGTGCCACCTGTGAGATGATACAGCTGAGCAGACCCTGGCTGCTGCTTTTTCTAAATTCAGTTCTGAATCAGGAACTGCCTGTTGCAGCCATTGGGAAGAAACAGCACACTGTGCACTGCACAAATACATCAAATAGAGATTGTATGGCTGAGCATGCTTTACAGCATGGTAGAATGAGTCTTTAAAAGTGACCTAAGAAGAGCATCAGTTCTGAGTCCAGATAAATGAGATCCTCCTTTACAAAAGTAAACAAAAATTAATCAGAATGTGTTCACATCCTTACAACACAAAGACATTTAGAGTGATCAAACTCCCAGCTATTCCCTCCATGGCCAGAAGTATAATATCTTGATAGTTATACCTTATTATTTAGTACTCTTAACTGGAGCATAATGCAAATTTCTAGGGATGTGAAATGAAGTTTCAGTGTGTGCCTCATTTATATTTTTGAGGGTCACTGGGATAAAACAGGCCTACCCAAATGGGAGACTCTGGCCTGTGTTTGAACCAGGAGTAAGTTTTGCTGGGGTTTCAGACATATCCCAGGAAATGTCTCCCATGTTACTAACTTTTCTACCACTCATTAGGAAAGCAGCTGCAATGTATTGCCAGACTTCCCAGCTACAAAGATGTCCTGGCAGATCTGCAGCCAGAATACCACTTTCTCAAAAGATCCACAGATACTAGGAGAATGAAATGCAGCTAGTACTATAAGACTACAAGAGTTATCACTAGAAGTACTTTTCACTTTGTATAAAAGTTTGTACCCAAGGATCTCAAAGACTTTGTGAAAATAAAACATCAAATTCTCCTTGCAGTCCCACTGGCATCAATAAAATCATATTGGCATACAAGAGATCAGTATTTGGTAGCCATTAACATAACTTCTGTCTTTGGAGCTGCAAACTATAAACTCATTTGGATTAAAACTTTGCTATTAGCTTTAAGCAATTTTTGTGATATGAAATTCTATCCCGGTTTCAGTGGGTCTTTGCAAGTCATCTGTGAACTTTGGTGGTGCAGGATCAGGGCTGAAAAATATCCTGCACCTTTTGGGTGCTCTAGAAATGATATCTACCAAACCTCACAGTGCATCTCTCCAACAGAAAGAGGGTATCTAGTCATCACTTCATTTTATATCGCAGATTTTTAAGCAGACACAGAATGTCTGGTTAAAAGCTGTGCAAAGCATTAATTAAGTTAGAGCTTAAGAGTAATGAGGTGACAGAGATTGGGTTGAGCATCATTTTTTTCACATTAATGTGTCCTATTTTCAGAAACACAGAAATACAGTTGTGAAAAATTTCCACAAGACATTCCCAGTGAGGTTAGAGGGCTTGTGGGGTTTTTTTTCCTATGTAAGTATTTAAGGGACAGAATGAGGAATATCAGACCATATTAAAAAAAAAGCCAAAGGGAATTCTAGGTCAACAGAATGTCATTAAGGAGGATGAGATTGCCCCTGATATCAGTGAACACTAGGAGATGTGTAATTTTAAATGGAGCCACAAGATCTTTGATATCCTCCATTTCAACTCTCCTCAGCAGAACCCCAGGCAGCATCTGTTCCCTTGATACTGTGGGGTCTTGCTTTCTCAGGAAGAAAAGGGTCACCTACCAACTCACCGGCACCATTTCCTGTCTCCTTTGAGACCTCCTAACCAAATAAGACCTGGCTGGACTTCTGAGATTTGAGGATCACAACACAAGCTGCAGTGCCTGTAAAACAATAGATTCTTCCCAGCCACCGAGTGGGGGATATCTGATGCAAGAGCTGTGCAGCACAACAAAGAGACAATTAAGTTAGTTACAAGATGAGTGAAGTGTTAGAGATTGGCTTAGACATTATTGCTCTTATTTCCATAAGCCCTGATTTTGGAAAAACAGAGACAGCTTTGACTGTTATCACCAGATATTTGGAGCGTAACTCCCTTCTTTTATGAGCTGCCAAGCTTACCTGCTTATTCAAGCTTTACTTGTATTTGTTGCTCCTTCCCTAATGCTCCTCCAAATGCCCAGATACTTTCTAGGAACAGGGTAGTGTGGGGAGGCCACTTTGAGCAACTAGCAGCTGCACTATATTCACTGGGTCAGAGGCTGGAGGAAGTAGTTTCCTGTTTTGCTGATATTCAATGACATTTAACAATAGGGGGAAAGAAAAAACTGCAGGATCTAAGCATAGCAAAACTGTTTTCAACATTAGCTGTCTGCCTATTTCCCCGTTCTGCCCCAACCTCAACCCTCCCTTGGACCCAGGTCTTCCATTGGAAGAAAGCAGAGAAAAGGAGGCAGAGATGGTCTAGGCCAAAATAATGAGCGCTTAAAGATGTCTCTGCCATATAAACGGCCTGGATGCCTTGGCAGCAGGTCTGAAACAGCAGACTGAATATTGCTAGTTCGTATCCTTCCTCCTGCCTCCCATGAGAGAGAAGGTGAGATCCACATGCAGGTCTTTTGGAGCGTGTCAGCAAGAGTCACTCACGCTTTATTACAACACCAAAAAACATCTTGTCCTTCCTAGTAGATGGTTTTCAGCACCATCTTGAGAGAACACACTGTTGATAACCATTTTCAACAGCAGTCAGTTCATTAGGGCAAGAAAGAGCATTAGCAGAGATTCCTCACTCTGCCTTTCTTAATAACGTCCTTTCCCTCTAATGGTTTGCTCAATGACAAGTCCTTAATCCGCTCTTATCAGTTCACAGAGTGCCCTTACCCTCCTACTCCCCTCCTACTGCCTGCATGCTCTGACAGCATCCCTTGCTACCATGGTGGAATTTAGCTCCTGTGATCCTCATCCGTGTCAGAATCCTACCTCACTTACTGGCCTTCTTTTTCAAAAGATGTTCTGAGGTTAAGGATTGCAGGGTGTAGCTCTGTAAAGTAAATTAAACTAAACTACTACTAGAGTCATTCAAAAACAGGAAAAACAGATACCCAAACTGTAATTTGAGTTTGCTGCTATCTCGTTCCCTTTATTTCAGCATCCCCCTCTCTGCTTCAGAATACATGTTGTCTTCAGACACACCGCAGAGCAGCAGACAGGGAGCCTCAGGCATATTGGAAGTCACAGGCTCTTAGGGCTCACGCTATAGAAATCCCAAGTGAGTCACCTCTGTCTGCAGTAGCAGGTAACCCAGCCATTGTCAGTCAAGCTCACAGATACTGCAATGCAACCCTGCCAAGGAAATTCTCAGAAAAAATGTAGGTATTATAAATGCAATTCCTTTGCTATGGCCTATAGCCTTAAACAACAAGAACAACATTACTTGAAGACATGGCATGTAATAGGTTTACAAAACAGTGTGCCAGAAACTTCCACCTCCAAGGATTAAAAATAAATAAATAAATAAATGAATAAACGAAATTCACCTAGAAATTCCACTAGGGTCTTTTCAGAAAAATTGTGATTGGGTTACAGTGCCAGCAAAAGCAGGAAAATTTCCAGGACTTAAGCTGCCAAGGACAGGACACAGTGAATTTTTGCATAGAGCTCAGATGGTGAAACATAGTAGTGGATGAATGCATCATGTAGCAAATCTATCACACTTAAACATTGCAGTGACCCAACTGTGTTTTATCTCCATCTGAACATGGCAGGAGAGCTAGAACTCCATTGAAATCACATCAAGGAGGAGTGCTCTAGGTCTTTATGAAGAACATTAAGAAAAGGATAATTCAAGACTACAAAAAAATAAAAAATAAAAAAGCCCACCACAAACCCTAGGATGAAACTGTGGCTTCATCTACACTAAACCTAACATTATTTTGTAATCAAGCAACTGTGTTCTCTCATCTTTGTCTTTTTTTTGTTTGTTTTTCCGAAGAAGATTAAAGAGTATACTTAGAGCAAGTTTCTCAGAAGATAACCACCTGTCATTTGTGTCTAAATGTCCGTACCTTTCACATAACCTACTGCATGCATTCTGGGAAAATCTTGGAGTGCTCTGAATGGAGGATAAAGTGCACAGGGACAAGCAATGACATGGCATCAGCTACACGTGGAGCCGTGGTGTCGTGGATGTCGTGTTGCACACAGTGCTGTTAGGACAAGTTAGTTAACAAGGTTACTGGAACATAACACAACGAACAACATCATTATTAGCAATAGCAGTACATCAAATGCCATTTCAGGTTCCTGTCACTCTTGCCTGACCACTTCAGCTGTTACCAACATATTAATCATTTGACCGCATTTAACATGAATCTTTCACTCCTCATTATACATTCAGCTACAAATTATAGCAGAGGCTTGCTCTATCCTGTACTTGCAATATACAATTCATTGCTATGCTAGAAAATCTATTATGTCTAGAGCTCAGACTTCAGAAACAAGTTAATTAATTGCACTTTCTTCACTTCTGGGTTAAGATAAGATTTTTTCTGTACTTTTCAGTAAAAGGCTCTGCTTTTTGCATAACACAAATGGTTTGCCATATTAAGAAGCCTGTCAGAATGAAACTCTTCATATAGAGGCAAGCAACAGGCATTTTATCATCACAGGGCGCCTGATTATCAGTATTATAAAATTATCTTTTGGCAGAGAAGTCCTGGCAACAAACAGCCTCTTAAATCTGAAAGAGATTAGCAGTTCTGCAGCAGGCCTGTGCCTAAGTGACAAATCAGTCTCACAGCACATTCTGTGGCTGAAAGCACTGTATAAGGCCTTGACTGACACCTCTCCAGAAGTCGAGTGGTTTTCCATTCAGCATGGAGACAAGTGTAGCATTTCATGTCTTTCAAAGGCTGACCAACTGAACGGCTGGATATTAATCAGATGACAAATGATTTGCTAGATGACAAATACTGGGGTGGCCTTTGGCCTGTTTGAACATAAGAGTGTGGAAAAAAAATTCTGTTGGTGTTTCTGTAAAATAAGGATTTCCTAGCTCTTTGGATGACAGGACCCCAAATCTGGCTTCCCAAAATTCTTGCTGATTGAGGATCAATAGTAGGGTCCTCCTAAGGACCGTGACTGAAGTGTGGCAGGAGAATCCACAGTAAGACAGGTCTTGCCCGAGCAGGGCTCTGGTTACATGTTTCAGGTCCAGAGATGTATCAGTGAGAGAACCCTCCCCTGACTCAGGAAGATGTTCATTCCCACAAGAATGATTTTGTCACATTCATGCTTTTCTTTTCCTGTTTTCTAACATACAGGGTTTTTTTTTGGGGGGGGGGGGTCAATTCCTTTTTTTTCCTTCTATCTTTCTCCTATCTTTCTCACTGTCTCTCCTCCCCATCATTCACTTCTCTGTCACTAATTGCCATTCTTTGCTACGTCCTTTGTCATGCACCCAGCTGTCACCCACGATGATTTTCACTAAACGTGAAAAAGCAGAACCTTCATTTCTGCTGTAAGAGGATCTGGGCAGCGGTTCCTTGTTAATTCACGCTAGAGAGCTCTTATCGACTGCCCTTGGGCAGGTTTGCAGCCTCCGGACTTAGCTGCCATGAGTAATAACTTCACTAACATGGGCACTCACTTATCTCTGCACCAGGTGTGGGCCACTGTATTAATGCCACAGTTGGGGACGCCACGGTGCGATAAGCTTGGCAGGTGAATCCTTTGCTATTCACAGTGATAGTTATTACATTGTGGCAATGGGAGAAGCAGAAGCCATTGCTGAATGAAGAGTTAGAGCGCTATTTATGCTACAGTATAGTGTTTTGGTGCAATCAGTCAGGACTATTGTAGGAGCTAAGCATACCTATACAAAAGAAGGATTCTTTTCCCACAGAGTTTACAGTCAAGCGATGACAACTTTCTTTCATAAACTAAACATGCCTAAAATCTCCAGTGAAAGTTAACATGCATTCAAGGAGCAAGCTGGGGAAGTCCCACTCTATGCAGAATGAAAGTCCATCTCTCTGGGTGAGAAAGAAGATAAGTATCACTTTCTCTCTTTTCCTCCACTATTTTGCTGCTGATCATAAGCTACAAAACAAAACCAAGGTTTCAGGGAATGTACAAACTGCAGCTTGTTCTCAGCTGTTCTTGTTGCAGGGAGCGAGTTCCTGGCTGATTCACTAGCAGTAAAAATAAACACAGTCTGGGGAAGGCAGGGAGGAGGGAGGGAGACTGGAGGGTACTGAGGAAAAAAGTAGGAGCTACAGCAGCTGGTGTTTTCTTTGCTGGTTCTTTTCAGAGGATTTAGGCAGGTTGGAGATGTAAGTGATTAATGTAGAATGATAACACCTCACCCCCCTCCTTCTTCTGGAAGGAACACAATTCTTTATGCATATCACTGTTCTTTCAGCTTTAACCTTTCCAAGATTTACATGCTCCATCCACTCTGATGCAGGGCTGTGGGGCTGACAGCACATCTGGGTGTATTAACTGTACACTATGTAGTTTTTACAAATGCTTAGGGTTTGTTCTGAATGTTTTGAAATGCTGCTCCTAACGCCCTGAGACTTCCCCCATGGAGCTGACCACTGACCGAAGACAGTGTATGGCCACACAAAATAGAAACTGATTTTTTTTCTAGCTTCTTCTGTGTTAGCCGTTTGGAATAGAGGGCATAACTAGATATTGCTGAACTCCAGTAAAACTTGCCTGCATAATGGCTTCTGGATTGCTCTGGGATAAAGCAAATTTAGGAAGAGTATATGACAGAAATCCTTTTCTGTCCCCCTTCATGGGTATGTCAACTGTTTTGCCAAGTACATTAGGAATCTAGCCCTCAGCTCTGTTCAAAGGTGATCATACCATAGTGTGCCTCTGCTGTGCTGTGCTGTGCAGTTAAGAAGTTTGTTTTTGTCTTACCTTTTTTGCACTGGAGACAAACGTCCAGCAGAAATGGCGAAGGTGGACACACCGCTTCTACCATTGAGGAAGCAGAGAGCTGCAACAGAATTTTCTTGCTGTAACTTAAGGAATAGGATTCCCACCAGGAATAGTAAAAGACTAAAGTTAAGGAGATTTTCATCATTTGTCTTCAGCAAGGCTGATGGTGGCATAAAAAAAAAAAAACCCTCCCCTCGACAACATGCTAATGAAATTTGTTGCAGACACAAAGTTGAGATGCTTCATCAATAGAGAGGATGATTAGAATATCAGGAAAAAAACTGATGCCCTCAGAAATTCACTATTACAGCATAGAACATCATACACCTAGATAACAAGGATGTCTGCTATAAGGACAAGGAGACATTGCCTGGAAGAAACAGTGGTGAAGAAAGACCAAGATACAGTCATCCATCACAGGATAACTGAGCCACCAGTGCGATACAACGATGGAAAAGGTAAACATAATCATAGGATGTGTTAGACGATATTTTAGTTAAATGGAAGATATTACTGCCACTGTGTAAGGAGTATCAAAACTTCCTCCAGAACAACATATACAGTTCTGGTCACCCACATTTACAAAAAGACAGACTACAACAAATGGTAATCAGGGAAATGAAGAGTCTGTCTTAGGAGACCCAAAAAGAAACTGACTTACAGAGCAACAAAACAAGGGGTGAGCAGCGATATGAGTCTTCTCTCAAAATATGTTTGGGGAGAAAACACCAGGGAGAGAAAAATAAATGTTTAAACTAAAGCATAACCTTAACACAAGAACAAATTAGTATAAAATATTGATTAGCGGAGTGAGGCTATATAAAAACCTTCCATTAAATTTAACAAGGGCAAAACAGAGAACAAGGTTAGCATGTAGCTTCACAAATTATTAATAGTGTCTTCTGACGAGGAAGACCCAATAGCTCCCTTTCTATCTTAAGTTTTTATGTACTCTGTAGATGCTTATCTATTGAGAACAGCATGGCTGCTGACTCACTGGGTCATTTAGTGTTTAATGATCAGGATAAGACACCATTAGGTACCGGGGATGAGAACTGAAGCCTTTTATATGTAGGTCACTGGTTAAAATCCAGAGCAAGTTAACTGCAGCTGAAGGAAAATCCATGCTTCATCAAGCAACTGTCGATGGGTAGCTTCTTTGGAAAATGAACTGCTGTACAATTTCTAATGGGCAGTTTTCTCTCGTGAAATCACCATCGGCTAAAGATACTTCTGAGGGCAATCTTTGTAGAAAGGCCAAAGATTGCCTGGACAGGGAGAATGAATGTGGCAACAACTTGCTGCGGTGTAGTGGGGGGTGGAAATCACACTGCAGTGAGCTGATTTTACCTGCCCCGAGCATAGAAGAAAGGCCCCTCGCCTCTCAGGCTGTCAGCAAAGCACTTGCTGATTTAACTTCCCCATTGAAAATGCAGACCAAGACGATACTAAATAGGAATGCCCTGTTATTTTCACATGACTGTTGGTGTATGTGATGATGTGTCTGTGGGGAACACGCATTTACATGCATTTCAGATTGCAGTTCTGACAGGGCCCTAATTTACGGGAGCACAAATCACGCAGGTTTGCGAGGCAGCACGCGAAGCTCTGTGCGGATGCGGCCCTTTTGTGTCTGCCCAGAGCACACCAACAGATCCTCTTCTCCTGGGGAGCGCTGGGGTGGGGAGGAGAGGAGGTCCGGTAAATGCTGAGTTAGTCACGAACATGCTGGAGTTTTCTTTAGTTTTAATATCCAAGCCTGGATTTGCCAAGACAAGTGCTGGCACATCCCACAGCAGAAGGAGGGGGAAGCACAGTGGAGATGAGGGGGTGGGGTGGAGAGCAAGACCAAAGACACAGCTCGTTATCCTTTTTTCTACAGTGCTGGCCCTGTGAGAGAGGAGTTTATAATGCACATACATACTCCAGGTTTTTCAAAGACTGTCTTTAGCTATATATCATATTTTCAGGGGTCAAATGTTTATGCATCTTGTCTGCAATAGTAGAAATATGTATTTTTACTAAAAAGTAACTGATCACATGAGTGAGCCAAAATAAAATACATTTCAACAAAGGCAAAACTTCACTTCCACTGTGAGGTTAGCTAAATGGTGTAAGCTCTGTACCCCTGTCTTGAGCTAAACTGGTTTACCAGGAAGATGGCAATTACTTGACTGCACTGCTTTTGTACTTCCAAACAAAAGAAAACCATCTTGAACAACGGATGGGTCAGGTTTATCAGGTTTATACAATTTTGAGAATTCTCACATCTTTTGATACATAAATGCTTTCTCTCTATCTGCCCAAATCACTAGTTCAACCCATAAAACTCTTCGGTTGCAAGCAGTACTCTATCCATCCGTACAACACAGGTTTAAATTCACACTGTATCCATACTGGAGAACTCTGTAGTGACAGGCACTCTGCAGAGATACTCATGCATACAACTGAAGTTACTGGCTCTCTATAAAAAGCAATGTAACTTCTCTAAATGAGTTTTGAAGGAGTAGAGTAGTCAGATCTTAATGCTGAGAGAAAGACATGTAATGTTAAGAGAAAATAATTGCACACAGAGCTCTTCACTTGTAGAAAATGAGAAATCCCAAGCACTGTTTAGATACACACCACTAAGACTATCACTACATGCTCCTGGACAGAGTAAATTATCCTAACAGGTTTTTATCTGCTTCCTTCTCAGGAGTCACCCTGCCATTCATGCACAGGGTAAAGGAAGGAGCTCCACTTCAAAACATAAGAAAATTGCCTATGATTCATCTTTATTTAGCAGGCTTTAGGAAATAAAGTAGGATTTCATCTGCCAAAGCCAGAAGTCCCATTAACAGCCTTTGGGGAAAATGAATAAACATTTCTCATGGAGAAAACTAACAGCTTTTCTCTGTTCCTGCTTGAGTTGCCTCCTCCAAGGTATACAAAACCACTTTGGTTACTGTTTAACAACAGCCTGTCTCGATGGGGAGATGCTTACCACGGGACTAGGACCCTGTTGGCTGCTCAGAAATCCTGTACGGATCAAGCATGTAGCAGACCCAGCAAGCCTCGTAGCACTGCCAGTGCCAGCTCAGCTCCATCTCTGAGTGCCTGGCACGAGGTGGCTGGCGCGAGGCTCCCATTTCCCATGCTCGGCCAGTCCAAGCCCAGGTCTCTTTCTTTCCACTCAGAACTGCAACATACGGGGACTATTTGTAGCTGCCCTTGAAATAAACTCACATGGCCTATCCCAGCTTGGCCTCAAGTATCCTTCTGGGTAACCTACTGCATGCTACACAGATGCACGAACTTGACAAATTCCCAATTCTGTAAAGAGCATGCTGAGGTGTGGGCTGTTAAATAAGGATAATCTGCAAGAGCTGACAGCATGTTTGGCACAGCACAAGGCACTAAGGAAGACAAAGCCCAACCTCCACGTGAAACTGTACCCGACTCCTTTGGGTGTTTGTATAAGGCAGGCAGCTCCCAAGAACAGCGTCATTCCTTCATGTGTGTTTACACAATGCCTAGCACAACAGAGTCCTAATCCAAACTGGAGCTCTTAAGTATCACAGTAATGCAAATTAAATAACACTAATAATATGCTTTCCCTCTGTGTTCCCCAGGTCAGGCACGAAGACAGTTGTCCTTGTTGGGAAGACCCAGGGCTTCACACCAGGCTGAGACTTCAGGCTAACTGCAGCTTAGCAAGTTACTGCCCATCAGCTGAGCTGCACTGGCTGACCTGCAATCCCATCTCCCACGGAGAGCTAAAATGTGTTAGTTTATGCACTAGAGAAAAGTTAATAGTGTTTATCTTGTGTTTGCCCCAGCTAAAAGCATGTATTTGTTCAATTACCAAGGTTTAGCTAACACTTGCATTTTAGTAAGCCACAGTAACTTGGCTGTGTCAGAGTCCATAGGTCTTTTTTTAGAAAATAAATAAAATGGAGTTGGTAGAGAGAAACATGCTGCAGACATTTGCCAAGACTGTTTCCCTACTGCTTTGTAAAATGGTCAGTGTAACTTTCTTTCACAAAATTTAATGAAAACTTTAGAACCGTTAGCAAAATATCCCTATTTCTGACTAATTCTAAAAGAAAATGCATTTCAGCCTTTTCCATCGATTCTTTCACCGAACATTATTCGTTGGCTGATTTCCCACAAGTAATGTATTTATAGCAGGTGATTCTACGGACATAAAACTTGTCACAGAATTCACCTCTTGCCATGAAACTGTGTTGTAGTGAAGAAAGGCTAAGCACCTGTGTGTGAGTTTGTGTTTCACCTCTTCTAGTTCTGGTAGGCTGGGAAGAATTATTAAAATAAACACGTACATCTACTTCATCAATCAATAAGGAAATAATACTAAAAATTTGACAAATAGTATTTGACCACTGACCGAATTTGGTTGGCAATGGAAAATTGTGTTCGCCCATAACATTATTGACAGAAAAAGCATAATTAGATAAATTAGCCCTGAGTAATGTGGAAAACTATATCTAAAACAAATGTGCAGCATTCAGATAATTGCATCTACCAGATGTCTTCAGTTAGCTGTTCGTGTAAGTGGGATATCATTTGAGGAGAGGAAACTTCATATGCTATACAGGATCCATACTGTACCTTTTAATGGTATAAATATTTAAATAGAGACATTTAAGAAGGGAAGTAAGATTATTTTAAAAATGCCCGTATCTCTAACAGATTTTTTTTGAAAGTAAATGTTGAGAAAGATGAACAGTACCAGGATAAAGAGTATGTCCTTTGGTAGGGCATT
This sequence comes from Dromaius novaehollandiae, assembly GCF_036370855.1. Classification (NCBI taxonomy): domain Eukaryota; kingdom Metazoa; phylum Chordata; class Aves; order Casuariiformes; family Dromaiidae; genus Dromaius; species Dromaius novaehollandiae. Next base: position 37,436,070 of record NC_088102.1, read on the forward strand.
TGGTGCTGAATATTATACAAAATGAACTGGGTTAATAGCCTCTTTCACATTGTAATAGTATCCTCAGTGGGATTTGCTTCCTCTGCTAGTCTCGGTCCCCTCCCCCAGCACGGTGAAATGAGAAATGCAGTGCTGTTAATGACTGAAGCCGGAGGAATCTTGTTATTGGGGCTGCATCAACCCTCCAGGATACAGTTCAGTAGCAGGTTGTCACGTGGCTGAGCAGAAACGATGAATACAGGTTTTATGGAGTTCATTCCCCAAACACAAAAGAACAATAAAGGAGGGAGGAAGAAAAAAAAAGAAAGAAAAAAGGGACCCCCCCCCCCCCCCCCAACGCACGTTCATGGCTACAGGCTGCAACAGTATACAGTTCACAGCCCAAGCTCTACATTGATCACTGTCAGGCTTCTGGGCTGAGATACACCTGTGGTCTCTCCCCCACCCTGCAAGCAACAGGCCTTTGCCCACTGCATCTCTGCTTAAGCAGCTCCTGCTTTCTCAGGCCCCCTTCTTTCCTAGGCAGAGGCCTTCAGTGCTTTAGTGCCCTTCTGATTCCAGGCGTGGGCCTGGGGAAAACCGGAGGCAGGGAGGTGGGTATTTCCCAGTTTCTAACCACCCCCCACCTTGTTTCCTTACAGCCCCACTGCAAGCTGTCTGCCTTATCTTGGGCATTGCTTCATTTCCTGTTTGCTTCCCCCAGCCACCTCCTTTGATTTAACTTTGCACAATTATGCAAGCTAATACCAAACAGGTGGAAGAGGTAAACATTAAGAAAACCAACATGTCCTTCCTCTCCTCAATGGGCACAATGACATTGTCAGGAAATGGGTAAGAGCTGCAGGTGCTAGAAATGAACGATATATGTAGGAAGGTCTGGAGTTTGTGTGTTCAAAACATATATACAGATAATCTGTATTGTGAACACATCATTTTAAATGGGAAAGAACTAATGCAAAGTCTCCTTGAGAAGAAACACTGTGCATGCTCATGCTGTAATAGCAACCATCTTGCACTGAGCGAGCTCCCCCAGATCTGAGGGTCTCGGTGCAGACAGGCAGCACAGCACGAAGGGAACAGCCACACTGCAGCAAACGTACAGAATGGAAGCTTTTAATGGGAACTACCACACCACCGCCTCCCTGGCTGTGAACTTATCCTGATTTTTCTTGAGTTCGGTTCTCTCTGGGGGATTCTGGAGTTTGTTTGCAGGAAAGCGGTGACAGTAGCAGGGAAAACAAATGAGATCCTACTTTGGGAGATCCATCCCCAAGTTTGAAAGTAGCTTAATTGTACATACCAGCCTGTTCTGACCACTTGAAGTTCATGAATGCATCAACTGCTGGGCTTCACAGGTTACAGGCTTGGGTTAACAGTTCTGCTACGTGAGCCGGATCATTTCGTTTGTTGATATCTATGTGAAAATAACTCTTCCCTAGGAGAAAAGCAAACAAGGTATCGTGCTCTTACAGATCGTTCCCTGGCTTTACTTGTTCACCCAGGGCTGGGCCCATTTCATCAGCTTTCTTTTGGAAATCAGTATCACTGTCAGCTGTCAATAACTCATTCCATTTACCTGCTCTCAGCTCCTCAGGAAGACAGAGTAAAGCCTTAGCAGGGTAAGGTTACCGAATGATAACAGCAGTCCTTAGGTCGAACAATATAATGAGGCTCTTTCTAGACAGTGACAAGCTTTGGATTTCTTATAGAAACTGGTGACTGTGTGCGTGTCTGCTGTGTGCCTGCTGCATCGGGGACTCTCCCCCTCCTCTCCTCCCCAGGCCTGGCTCCCCACCCCTGGCTGAGCTGTGGTGGAGCCGGGAGGCTGTGGGCACTTGATGCTGATTAAATTCTGCTGACTGAGGAAGATGTCAAATTCTACCCAAAGCAGAGAGCCGCCAAGGAAAAGCTGCTTTTCTTTGCTTTTGACAGCTGGAGCCATGAATTTAAGCAGAGGTCTCACCTTCAGGCAAGTCAACAGCTGGGCAGAGAGCAGTCTTTCTTAAAGAGAGAGTGCTCCGTATTTTCTGGAGTTCAGTGTTACCCGGAGGTGAACGAGTTGAAGTGCAAGAGAACATTTATGTAAAAACCCCAGGTGCAGCTGTTCTTTTATTGTTGTTGTATTTTTTTCTTTTACTAGAGAAGGACCAACTAACAAACAAGAAAGAGGAAATGAAAACCCTGTTTTAATTCCCACCCTTGGTGTTTCTTTTTCTTCCATTTCCCCTGCAGTACTTAAAAGAGGAGGCACAGGCTACATCCTTGTGCAGGAAGTTTTCAGAAGTCCTTTGCCTTAGAAGACTCTGCACTGGGTCACATTTGCTATTAAATTCGTGTGTCAGCCAGGCTGTGGGAATTGGTGGCTCTGTTGACTGGTAATGGGTTCTGCAAGACTCTTCCCTAGTTTTAAAACTGTCTCTGCACAATTGCCATGAAAAGCTCTTACTGTTAAGGGACTGTTCTTCATGACGTGGCACCTGCCAATTCAGTTCAGTGAGCAGTGGATGGGAGTTCTCCTAACAAAATATCACTGCCATAACTAGCGCTAACTGGAATTTAGTTATTACTGGCAGTTTCACCTAAAAGACCAAAAGCTGAATGGTACCAAAACATGATTACATTTCACTCCTACTCTCTACTTCCCAGGTCCAAAAGAGAAACTTTGTCACTGCAATGCTAGGCTTTGTGATACCCATGTTTTAGCCCCACGGAGCAAAAGTCACAACCCTGAGGAGGTTCAGACCTCTTAGGAGGCAGGAACAGGCATGGGTCTGATCAAAATGCAGAGGGACAGGTGTACTGCACAGTTGCATGGCTACTGTCACACTACGTAATTCAGGACTGCATGATGTATTAGCAGGTGCTAATGGCCAAAAATGTGAAATGCACTGAAGCCCTGCTAGTGCCCTTTCCCACCCCCTTCAATCCCCATAAATCCCTATCTGTTTAGCAAGTACTCTGGCTACTAGGCAATATGTGACTTGAGGGTACTCCCAAGCTCTCTTGTTGAAGAAATATCTTCAGGACAACATTACAGATGAGCTGGATTAGCAGGAAAGTACAGAACTGTTCTGGTTCAGCACTCACAGGGTAAGGGACATCCTGGGCTACACACCCTGCTCTCAGGGCTGTTTGAATACTTTGTGCAGTGGTTGCTCAGTGCAAAATGCAGAAACAGTCCTGGAAGCAGGGTAAGGAAGCAAGGCTCTGGCCAGCTGAGTGCCTGCATCAGTGGGCATCATAGCCAGGACCGCTCTCTTCTCCCTGACCCAGTGAATTCTGTTGTCCTCTTCTTCCCTGCTGGGAGGCCCACAAGAGGAGAAGTAGAGATGTCCCACCCCAATCTCTTCTCTAATCAGTAGAACACTTTCTAGAGAGGTGGGAAATGTGAATTTGAAGGTCTTCAGAAGGGAAATTTAATGCATTTCCCCAATACCTTGGTAATATTAAATAAGAGGAGGATGGAAGAATCCCTTGTGGACTCAACTATGTTTAAGACGCTGTCACTCACTTCGTGGCATCTAGTGTATACCTTAGGAGGACTGCTGTGGCCACCAAGCTGTTGTGTGAAAGTGTAGGTTCATCATCATTGTCACTGTTGCTTAGGGGGAAAAAAAAAAAAAAAGCAGGTATCACTCATTCCATGCAGAGCCCAATAGGGAAAAGAAGGGAAGGGGGAGAGAAGAAATGTTTAGTTTCTGGGTCTCCATTGACCTTCAGTGTGAGCTAGAAGCCATACTTCTCTGACCAACAGAGACTGAAGTGCTAGCAAGCATGTACAGAAATAGAACTTTAATAGTCCTTAAATAGGATTTTTTTGATGTGAAGAGTTGAAGCACCTATTGAAAAGCAGAAGCTGAGATTCTCAGGATTATAATTTAGGGTATAGGTGCTGAAATGCCATCCAGGTCCCAATCTAAATACAGACAGGCCTTCTTTGTATTTAGCCTGATCTATGCAAGAAGTTTTCCCTAAAACTTCTCACATTTATTTTACCTCCACCAGCAGCAGGAAAAGTGGAAACTCTTGAAGGTAGGTTATTACAAATGTATTGGCTTATTTAATCAAAAAGACAAGAAGACAAACATAAGAAAATATTTCATAACCATTTTGTTGTTATGACAGAGGGAAGATAAAATTCAACTTCTGCTATCATTCCAACTAACTAGCACCCTAAAACTCTGCTGAAACTTATGCCAAATCTAAGCTTTCAAGCATGTGTAAGTTCAAAAACATTTGGAAAAGTTTCTAGTTATATTTCAAGTAGAATCAAAGGAAAGAGGTTACTCTCTGCTCTGCTTGAGAGCAAGAAGAGATGAAAATCTGGCGCAAGACTTCTTGTGCATTAGATTTTCTGCCTAGTTTGACAGCCTCCTGCTGTTCAGGTGGGGTTCTGCTAGTATGGAAACCTCTGGATAGCTAAGTATTTTTCTAAATCCCATTTTAAAACCTTTAAGAACCATGTACCATCACCATCTCAAGTAAGACCCCAGGCATAGCTGCAGTCAGCCAAAGACATGAAATAAAACGACAGTTTGTTGTGAACATCGCGGCTAGGACTGCCAGCTTTGTGATTCTAGGAGAGAAACCAAACCATCAGCACACCCTGACATTTATGGTGTGATGCATGATGATGTGTGGGTGGATTGCAATACCACATGTTGTTATTTCAATGCATTATCATCATCATAGTTTATCGAAGCGTTGCTGTGTTCCAGCAGAACATCATTATCTCCTGCAACAGCTTCAGCTCAGCCAGTCTTACTAGGTTCACAGATATTAAGTGTATTCAAAAAAATACTGTTTTGTCTAAATTGGCATCTTGATAGTCTATCAATCCAGGTAACTGAAAGCAGCTTCATAGAAAATGAATTTAAGATACAATTTTTGCAGCCATTCACATGGGAAGCCTGATTCTGACATTAATCCTTTCAGAGAAGAGAAACATATCTTGTTATTTTTGCAAACACCATGCAGTTTCAATTTCATAGAATAATTATAATTAGAGAATATATTAGAGACAATCATGACATAGACAATTTTCTTCCAAACATATAGGACACTTCTAATAAAATATCTATTACAAATTGTTCTTCTAATTCCCAGGTACCCTGTGGGTACAGAGAATGAGCCTGCTGCAAATCTCTGTCAAGGACAGATGCAAAGCATGAGATTAACTTATGAAAAAACAGATCTGAGCTTGAAAATGCTGTGGTAAATATCAACTGTATCTTCCAGACCCAACATTTTAAACAAACAGTAAAAGAAATCATGGAATGAAAGCTTGCCTTACCACATATATTCAATAGGGCACACAATGCACAAACTTAATTGAATTTAATAGAGAATCCAGAATCTTTAATCTGTAGGCATTTAAGCCAGGGTCTGTGCTAAGTATAGTTTTGTATCCAGTTGGACAGTAGCTTCCCAAACAGACTGTGTCCTGGAACTGCTCTGAGATTATTTTATCTACGTGAAGGACTGCTGTGTTCCTATTACCAGGAAATAGTTAATATTCTTCCCCACTGGGGCCCACATGCACCTGCATGACTGTGGTGTGTGGTTTCTTCTTGCAGCTGCATCTGTGACTCTGTAGCCTATGTAGAGGTTTTAAAGTGTAAATGGAGAGTTCATGAGACTACCCTTTGGTGGTAACACAGCCTTAAGGGCTGCTGCAAAAGCAGTGAAACCACTCTCTTCATAAAGAAGCATTTTCAACAAAGCGCATTTCTCAGCTCTTAATATTATTTCCCATTTTCCCTTTGAAACGTTAAAAGTGTTTTATAAATATCCTTTAATAATGTATCCTTATAATACCCTTGTGGAGCTGGCATCTATTATCATCATCCTGATTTTTCCAAAGGAAGAAAATGAGGCTGAGAGACCTTAAATAATTTTCCTAAGGTCCCTGAGAACAAGCCTGTAGCAGCGCCAGATACACAGTGTAGCTCTTTCCCAGCCCTGCACTTCAGCTGCTCAATCATTCTGCTGCTCCTATAGTTTGCTATCTAAATTCTTAGAGCAAGACGAGAACTATTTTTGTCCCAAGTGCTAAGAACCATTGTTCACAATATCTGCTCCTTCTCAGGAATGAGAAGATTATGGGGTCAGTAGTCAGAAGACAGAGTTATCAGCCAGCCCTGGGCTCAGGGAACAGCGATTAGGATCATCTGTTACTAACCACAGACGCATGTTCTGGACCCAGCGAGAGCAAAAGTCCTCAGTTCTGCCCTGCACTTGAAATCTGCCTGGTGCAAGGGTGATGCATGGGAGGGTTAGTGGGGAACAGACTGTTGTTTGCTGGTCCTACAAGGTGATGTGATTGAGAGCAGCGGCGACAGGGTTGCTCTACTCTGTCGCGTCACACGATCCTTTTAAGGCTCATACACCACTGAGGGTTTATCAGAGCTGAGGAAATGTTTGCCCCTTTCCTTCTCCTAGCATATTCCCCATGGGATGGGCATATAGTGACAATTGGCACATGAGCCAAATCCACTGGCTTTGGGTCAACAGAGAGTCTCTCCTCCAGGCAATATTTTTAAGCCAAAGATTTCAGTGTAAACTTCACTTTTTAAAAGAGTATGTGCTGTTATCTTTAGGTCCACAACTTTCTGAAAACAAAAGAGATTCACAGGAAGAAAATGAGAGTGTACCTGTGCACCATATGATGTGAGGCAAACATACAAAGAACTGGTGCATGGTTGCACAGGGAGTTCATGCAACAGAGCTTCTCATTTCAAACTAAAGATCTCCTAGAACAGGATTATGCAAGTGGAAAGAGATGCTGCCTGCATTTTCTGTGTGTACCCTTTGGTATAAATTCTCCCTGTTTGCTCTAACAGCAGCTGTATTTTGGTTAAGGAACAAGAAGTTGCAGCATAAGTCACTGAGTTTTTCCTTTCTTTCAAAGGCTTGTTTCCCCCTGCCCCCACCTTCTTGGCTTTATTTTATTTAACCCAGAATAAGTCTCCTGAATTCTTTTCTAATTAGGAAGAAAACTATCCCCTCCATTGCACAGTACATGGCCCTCAATTTTTCTAGTTTCAAAGAACAAATGTTTAAGGAACAATTCCTGGGAAAAGTCTTATTACTGCTATAGCCATAAACCTTGACAAGAATCCCATCAAGCTGATATTCCCCCCAAATATGTATTCAACAGGTTGCCCCTGGTCCTAAACAACTTGCTCACAAAGAGAATGTGCCATTTTCTCACAATGTTTAGATGCTCTAGAGATTTTGAAACTCCTGCTCAGGGTCTTAACACACACAGTCAGACCCTAGCAGGGCTTAGCAGCATCTCCCCCCCCCCCCCCCCCCGCACACCTCCCATCCGAGCAGCCAAGCCACGTTACACTGAGGCTCTGCCGCTAGGCCAGCAGATATGCTGGGCAAGCTGCTCTCCTGTTGAAGCTATTCCACTTTTTATAACTTCTTCATAGGAACTTGCTGCTCAGCTCTCCTGCAACTCTCTTGCAAATAAGTACCCTCAGCAGGGAGCAGGAAAATCAGGCTTTTTTTCTTTTCATTCTGTGTCTGGCCCATTTTAGGCAGAATGCAGCAACCTCAGCAGGAAAACAAATGCTAGTAAACCTTTTGCCTCAAACGTGGGACACCTGCATCCAACATCTGTTACTCGCCAGGCTGAATAAGGATTTTAAAAAAATAAAAAAGACTGCCTTGCTAATGACTGAAATCAAGGCGGGGGACACCTAGCTCAGGGAGCGGACTCCCAGCCATGGCGGTAAGGGAGAAGCAGTGCCTTCCTCCGCCCTGGAGGCAGGGCACTTAGCTGCTTTTGTGAGACTGAGGCTGACGGTGGCTGGCTGGGCTGGCTTGGTAGCTCCTCCGGCCTTTGCCCCGCTCCTCAGCGAGGACGACGGGCTCTCCCCGGGCCGGGCAGGAAAAGCCTCGCTGCCTGAGGTTGTGAATCCCCGGGGCCACAGCTGGGCTCTGCCTGACCGCCGGGTGCTATCGCGGCACGGCAGTGCTTCACCCGAAGCAGCCGCGGCCCGACGATAGCGCCTCGCGCCCGTGCACCTCAGCGGACGTCACCCTCCTCTGTGGCTGAGGCATCGCAGATCTGATATTAAGCGCAATGGATCTGTTTGCCTCTGGCCATGCTGAAGAAATCCATACTACTACCAGTAACACCAAATAAGGAAATAAAAGACTGCTTAGTTTGCACAACCTTTTATTTTCCTCCCTAGAACTATTTTTAGTTAAACAATTTTCTGCCAAAAAGCTCTGTCTGTGTCCAGGACTGCCCTGGTCATCAGCGCCGTTACCAGGGACTGGAGCTTTATGGCCCTCATAACTGCGGAGGGCGAAAGGTCGAGCCGTGGAGCCTTTGTGGCAGCTCCACATTTCTCTTTAAACACATGCGAGAGACAAAGCTCCCCTGGGACCCCCATGGAAACTGCCTCCGGGGGAGGGGAGAGAGCACTGGCCTGGCAGATAAAAGCAACATCAAAAGGAGCAGGGAGCAGCTGTCCATCTGGAGAAGCAAACTTTTTTTTTTTTTTAGGAGAAAGAGACTGTCTCAAAGGATAGTCTCAAAAAATTTTGCATGGAAGGGGAAAAAAAGAACCCGCAAGGGGGAGGGCAGAAAAGCCCCTACAGCAAACAGAAGGAGGTGCTGCTTGGCAAAAATCCCAGGCTGAATCATTTAAATCACTTTTAGTGCCTCCAAATGCAAGTCACTGCCTCTGTTTATAGAGTCACAGTGAGAGACCTAAAGAGAATACATTTCCCAAAGCAACATCTGAGCTCAGGAATGAATCAAAACTAACTTCATATGCTGCAAACCCCTTTCCTTCTGACAACGCTTTTGTTCTGTTGCTGAGTTCGTTTTAAGCCTATGTCCCCACAAGAAAAAACCCGCAGCTTGATTGCCAGATAGCTGATTGTGTTTACTATCGGGAGCGTTTCGCTACACAGAGTCTGCAGTATAGATAACTGCCAATAATAAACAGTCTACAGACAGATAACTGGCTGCTAACACAACAATATACATGTAATCCATCAGTTTTCAAAGTGACAACTCTCACATACTTATTACTGGATTAAAAAGCTCTTGTCCCAGGCTACAACTGTTTAAAGAGTCACTCAAACACAAAACTCCAAAATCAAAGATGACTCTGCTCACAGTCAACAAATTCAGCAAATTCTGGTCCACATAATAAACTGGATTACCTCCCACCCCTGCCCTTTCTTGAGATCTCTCCATGTCTACTCGCACCTCAAGGCACTTAAAAAGATGTTGATTTAGCCTTTCAACATACGCTGAAAATGTCTTTTCAAAGACAGCGAGCAATACGAAAATCAAGAAAGACTAATTCTCATTTTTAATAAATCCAAGTCTTTCTGTATGATGGATTCTGAAATTTGAAATTATTTGAATACCTGAGATTATGCCAGGCTGCACTTGTTGGAGACTGTTTTAAAATCTCCATCAATGCGTAAAGGTGTTACAAAGGGTCTGTAATGTATATTTATCTATCCCATATGATTCCAAGTATAAAAATATCAGAAAGCTTCCCACACATTCAAGAACCTACCGTTATTGCACTGTGAGGTAGGGAAGAAAAGGCCAAGGGAGGCAAAGCATTTGTTCAAGATGGACATAAAGCCTTTGGTAGAGCCAGACTCTGGCCCACCCTTTCTCACAGCAGGGCTTGGCGCAAGACCAAACCTCGTGCCATCCTCACTTACTTAGCTGCAAGTGAAGCCGGAGGTGAAATGTACTTTTGGGCCTGGGTTCAAGATCAGTCTCTCTCAAGTCCTGCTGTTCAGGTTGGGTCAATGATGTCCATTAAACTGAACAGATGGTAAGGGATGGACATGATAACCCTACACATCTTCAAGATATGAAATGGTAGCCTCAGGTACTCTCTGGGGAGTTCCCTGCCTGCAAAATACAGCATCGCCTTACTGGCTAAATGCAGCAAGAGATCTTCTTTTCTCTCTGAAGTATGGCACAAGCCACCGAAAGAGGCAAGGTACCTGACTAACTGGACCAGCAGTCTGGTCTGGCACGGCAGTCCCTGGCAACATGTGTTGCTTCGTACACATGCCTTAAAATAAATCTGTTTATGCAAGAACATTTATGCAAGATTTCCACATCCGCAGTAGGATGAGGGAAAGCATGACCCCGTTCATGATTCACTTCAGGACACTCATCAGCCCAGAGTGTCTCTTCATGTCTGTCACAGCCTCTTGCATCAGCTCAGAGTGTCTGTCACAGCCTCTTGCAATGGCGATGTGCGGTATTCCCAAAAGCCTGTGGATCAGCCTGGCAGCCAGAGGACAAATGTGAGTGTCTGTGTGCGTGTATGGCACACCTCTGTGTGCGATATTGCATGCAGTACTTCACACCTCATTAGACTGGGTAAAGACAGCAAGAACCGTGGGTTATATCTCCTTGGGACTGGATGGAGAAGTCGTCCCAAGCAGTGCAGGGGAGAAGGCGATACTTGTACCCTGTGCTCACAGGGATTACTGTAGCTCACGCATACTTTTAACAACAGGCATCTGTGGGGCCCTGATGCAGCTCAGGATACCAGAAGACAGAGCTCCACCCGCAGCGCTCTCAGTGCCGTGGCACTCCCCCGCACCGAGCTCCCACGCCCTGTGAACTGAGCACAAAGCCAGTGCCTACATGAGTCGCAAAACTAACTCCCATCTCATGCTTCCCTGCTGCTAGGATAGTAAATACCTCGCACATGAGTGCAGTGCACTGCTAGGCTCCTCTTCCACTCTCTGATTGCATGTCCAGAGGCAGTAGACTGGCAGATGCCTTGACAAGAGGAACCTCGCTTGCTGGCAGGCTGCCTGGCCGCCGTGGCCTCGTGCCACAGCCCCTGCATCTCACATGGCCTGGCATGCCAGACACATCCCCCATTGCGTGACAGGCCACTGTGTTGTCTCACAAACAAGAAAAGATTTGAGAGGTCTGCTTCATCACTGAGAGGCCATTGCTGTCCCTACTCTGTTAAGGATTTAGAGGGCTTGGTGGTGACTTTCCATCCGGTTCCAGTCCAGAACTGGGGCCAAGTACTGTGGATGGAGTCAGTGTTCTTTCTCTCCCCTTCCTTCTAATAGGGATGCTCTATGTTTGCTCTCATTTGTGTTTTGTAATGTTATGAACATTACCTGGGCAGAGTTGTACAGGTTCCCTTCCCATTCCCCACACATGCAGAAAAACATACAACCCAGCATCACCCAGGACTGTTCCACGCCACCCGCCATGCCCTTGCTGCAGACGAGCTTGTATAAAATTCCAGTGAAGAAGTCAGTAGCTCTTTCATGCCCGAGGTGTGGCAGTAATCGCCAGTTAGTCAGAAGTTCTTTCACGTGCGAACTGGGTTGTGAGTTCCCACATCCCAAAGTGCCACTTACAGCCCCCTTGTCCTGGCATTTCTCTAGTCCTGGCTTCTACAGTGGGAATAAACATAGAGCCTTTCCTTCCAAGTCACTCAGGCTCCCAGTTCAGCTTGCAGCTCCACAGACTGCAGTGTTGGCTCTGATGGCCTTGGTGGAGAGCAGAGTGCAGTTTTTCCTCAGCATTGGGCTGTCTGCCATGAACCACATTTGATATTCAGCCACCGTGGTGAAGACTAGGGCTACCATATATCTACATTTTCAGACATGTCCTCCTTTTCCACACATAAATATCTCCAGCTGGATTTTTTTTAAAAAGTTTTATAGATTTCTCATGGTTTTCCAAATACCTGCTTGGCCCACCACGTCAAAAGACCCCAGCTAGGCTGTGACACATCTCAGAGTCTCAGGCAGGTGCCCAGGAGAAACCCCCGGGGCCAGTAGGTGCCCCAGCTCGTGCTATGGTGCACGTGCACTGTGCTCAAAGAGCCACATGCGGCAAGTCCGGTGCTTTCGGAAAGTATCACGCTGATATACCGTGTGTGTGCGCTACATCTAAATGTCAGTATATGTAAAATGCTTGTGTTACACCATGCACTTACCCATACTTCTGGCTGCAAAATGTTGGACAGAAATATGTGACCCCTAGAAGAGAACTTGCTGCAAATATGTTACTCACACCTACTTGGCCTATTCTTAATGTCTTCCCCTCTGTAGTAACAGGTCATGTTAGCAGGTTAGTACTTGAGTGATCTCTGATCCCTTCTGATTATCTCCCAGCTGTGTCTAAACTGGAAGCGTTTAACAGTGCTCACTACTGTTGTGTCCACTTCTGCTCACAGGGTATGAGCAATCCTAAGGCTGCTAAGCTGATTTCCCCTTGACCCCATGGCACAGGACTTGAGCCCCACAACTCTAATGGCTTAGACAGAATTATTCCAGGCATAGCTGAAGGCAATTTTGATCAGAATCTGGCCTTTATTTTAACTGCATTTAGCCCATGGCTAATACCAGATACATTTCACCTTTTACAAACCCTCATAAAGTACTCTGTGCACTGTTGCAACAGATTCAGCCCATGAGCTGCTCTGGTAGCTGAACCTAGGGCAGAATTTGTGGGTGCAAGAAGAGGTGTTCCAGCTGGGGGACCTAAGCTGAGACATGTGCTTCTGCTGGATACCCATCTGAGTTTGAATCTTTCACTTTTTAGCAAAATTCATTTGAGCATGTAAAAAAAATCCCTTGCAAAAGCAACATCTGACAGACAAAAAAAATCCTTCTAATTTGAAGGGTAACCATCCAGAAGGCTAATTTATTAAAGGAAGTGCCACTAGAGCATGCACAGACTCTGAAGAAAAGGCCCAGAGGAATATCATGGACTCATGGAGGAGGAAAAACCTTTGAGTTTTTCAGAGCCCTTTTAAGAGCGCCTTTCTTGATCTTCCCTCCTCAAGCACTCCATGTGCTCTGCAGGATTCAAAAGACTTTTGAGGAAGAATTTGTGGTGTGCTTATGTGTAACGAAAGTGCTAATGTTAATTCCGCTCCCTCATCAAACGTATAAGCCCTGCCATAAGGCCTTTAGAAGCCCCTTCCTGATTTCTTTGTTTTGTTTCGTTAAAGCCCTGTCTGTAATGAAGGGGTTACTGTCTCGTACAATATAACAGCAAGGCTGACTTGGCTGGAACAGACATTAACTTCCACAGTAAATCTGGCAGGAGCTGGTAATTACAGAAAAAGCAGCCAGGGGTCATGGCCAGCCAATGCTCTGGAGTAACAGAGCAGAAAATCAAAACAGAGGGGGAAGGGAAATCATATTCATCATCGTCTTAGGGCTGAGGCCGGTCTCCTCCAAACTATCAGGAGCCTGTCGTCAATTGTTATGTTTAGAAGGAGCCTCTGGAAGATGAGGTAATAATAATGTTAAACATTAACTTGTTAGTGCTCCCGCTGCACTGGAAATTCACCTCCACCCCAGCACAGCTGGGAATGGAGAGCACTCCATGGAAACAGCCAGAGAATACAGTCCTCTAATTGCACTCTTACATTTGTCCCTTTTCTGGCAGGTTTCTAGCACTAACACGGGACTCAAAGGTTCCTGCTTCGTGGATCCTGCACTCTCTCTCGCAATCCTGCATTGCTTCAAAACCCTGGAGGCGCAGTCCGTCGGCACACGCGTCCCCCCTGCAGCTGCCCAGAGCGCAGGTAGTGGGGTGAAGGAGGTCTGCACGCCGGCAGCACTGCCTCTAAGGTGGTAGAAAGAGCACACGTGCAACTCCCTAGCATCATGGCAAGGTGGAGCAGGAGCAAGCACCAAATGCATGCGTGGCCCGATGATAAAGAGAAAAGATGACTGGCTGCATTACTGCTGTCCTAAAGCACTTCAAAGCTCTGGACTCTAGCATCTCTCCTTACAGCTTGAGTTAAATTGGTGTCTGCCGTGTGGCCGTGTGCCTGTAAGCACGCTAACAGCTGAGATCCCATCCGTGAGGAGCCAACGGGAGCGAGGTCATGGCAGTATGGGAAGGGCTGTAAAATGCAGGGCTACTTACACGTGGAGGAGGCACTTTTCTCTGTCTCTGGAAAAGTCAGGAGCACTTCAGCGTTCATCCGAGCTTCTGCTTGGGCTCTCACATACGTACAAACCGTTCCGCTGTCCTCCTGCTGAGGATCCCCATACCTTGACACAGTTGCCTGGATTGAACAAACAGTGTCCCTACAGAAAAAAAGAGAGGAAAAGGAGGTTTTGTCCCTGGCTATAACACAGCTTGTCCCATATCCTCTTACAACTGCCTGTCCTCATCTAGCCCTCTGTAAAATGCAGATATAAAACCTACCTTAAAGATGTGCTGAGGCTTAAATAATCCACAATTACAGGGCACTGCTGAGATCTTCAGAAGATGAAAGCCACTAAAATGGAAAACACTACTATCAGAATAATGTCAAAGAAGTCTAAATCTAATATGCTGACGAATGGATTAAGCGATTCTGGTACAGCTGGCTGCTGGAAGAAGTCATCAGCACGGGTAGCTCCACAGACTTGGTGCACAATTGGCTCACTTGTATGGCAGCTCCGTTCTGCTTCACGGGACCAGCCTCTACACCAGCTGCTGCGGCAGGGATGGGAACAAGAGCCCCTTCACTGCCAAGCTGGAGTCACGTCTAAGGCTGAGTGACCCTGGATAACGCTGAAAAATGGTTTGTTTACTCATTAAATGACTAACAGGGTGCCCCTATCTGTCTCTCTTAGCATGTTATGTGCTGTTCAACGAAGCAGAGATGCAGCAGGAGCGAAGCCACTGTGTTAGAAGCTCAGGGCTACGAACTGACTCCGCGGAAAGGGCACAAGAGCAGTGCCCACAGGGCCCGAGGTCAGCTGCCGGTCAGGAGCAGTACGTTTGTCTGCAATTACCAAGCGGCCTGTTGTTTCCAAATTCAGTTTAGTCTCTATGAAATGTTAGTTTTCCAGTAAGTCTATAGACGATAGATGATAGAATATGCACCTGTAAATGGGCATAACACAACAGAATGTAAATTATGGCTTTTTCAGATGCACGCTGTCCTGCCACCTTCCCTTCTGCATCTCATCTTTGCATTCATAAGCACTGATGAAAAAATGGAAAAAAAGATAGGTACAGACCACTTTTTATCCATTAGTAGGCACCCACTGACATACTACATACACTTTCTTGCAGGTCGCCATATATAAGCCTTTGCAGTCAGCTGGACATAGCTTGAGTGGGCTAAGATTACATCCAGGCAGTGACCAAACTATGGGCCCAGGTTCTTATTTACCTGTTTTTCCAGCAGGCCGCCAGGTTGCTCAGCTGGCTGCAGTGCATGCGTGGGGCTGGGAAACTCTAGTTGAGCCCACAGAAAGGCATCCACAACCTGAGGCATATTTCTCAAACTACTAGGCAAGAAGTCTGGACAAAACCCAAAGAAAAACCTCAATGGTCTACATCATCACAATAAAACCAGAGAACAAAGCTGAAAATAATACAACAGACCTTTGGTGGTGGACATCACTTACTCTAATCAGGCAAGATTGGCAGTGATATTACATTATTATATGACATTTGTTAACTGGACAAATAGAAATTATTTGTGGGATGGAGAAATCGATACACAGCCAGTGCTCTGGGGACAATAAGTGACAGTTTATTTAGAAGGCAGCTACTCTTAACGTTTCGTCAGGGTGCCGTGGCTGGGCAGGGGCTGGGCCGTGGTGGGGCTGGAGCCGGCACCGTTGCGGCGTCACGGAGCAGCAACTGACGGACCCAGGCTGGGCTGAAATGGGGGCTGGAGCTGGGCAGGGAGGGGATACCTGGGGGTGAGCAGGGACGGGGAGGGCTGGTGGTGCCCTCAGAGCCTGGACATCTTTTTTACCAGCTAATTTTTCTCTTAAATGTAAGCTCTTATATTTCACGATCAGTACCTCTGCACTTACAGCTTCTGGCAAGAAGCAGAAACATCAAAATAAAGTGAAAAAGGCTGTTTTCCTTGTGTTTCTGGTCAAATAAGAATTGGGAACTACAAATAGCTTTTCCAGTACATTTTTAACCCAACTTTGCAAGTTCAAGGTGTTAGAGTAAAACTTCAGGTATCCACACAAACTTTGGAGTGCTTCTCTGAACTGAACCCTACTTTTCTTTTGGTGTATATCACAGAGCTCACTAATAATCTGTGCATTTGTAGCCTTAAGTCTGAATGGTGCTTTACCTTCTTCAGCTTAAAGGAGGTCAGCCAGAAACACAGCAAGCACACACTGGAGCAGCCTGAAGGGAATTAGGACCATGCTGCCCATACGCCACTGTCTAAGCACGATTCCTCCCGTAGGGTTTTAACAGGAATCTTTTTCTAGCATTAAGTATTTCTAGGGTGAAATTCTCTGAGGATTGCCAAACCAAATGCCACTTAAACCTTTTTAAAACATAAAACATAAGGACACACAAAAAATATAGTCCAGGAATCTTCAGATGATGTGGGAACAATTCTGACTTGAAATACAAATACAATTTTCTCTAACCTCAGTGTCATGATTCAGCATTTCTAAAGTAAATAATTTACAATAACAAAAGTGAGAAACTAATGGGTTTGTGTGGGATCAAGGTAAAAATGAATTTGGCAATGTGAGGGAGATGAAAGGTAAATTACCATGAAAACAGGACATCTTGATCCTACCTTGAAGGAAAAGCTGAATCCTTCACCACAAAACCTAGTCTGAGTCATTGTTTAATGAACTGAACGTTGTTCAGAAAAGCTAAGCTCTGAGCTCTTTTTTCAGATGATAAAAACAGTGCTGATATTTTTATACTGAGTTATCAGTCTTGAAGAAGAGCCACAGAATTGTACTTCACCAAAACTCGTACCGAAGGGTAGAAATAGATCTGAAGGGGAACAAAAAAGATTCTCCGTGCTTTGTTTGCTTAACCCCCCAAAGCTCTTCTCTCCCTCCCACACTTGCACCCAAACCCGCTTGTGTGCTTCGCAGGAGTCGTGAGGCTTGTTCTCGGGGCTGCAGATTTTACAGTATGATTCAAAGAAAAGTAGAAACAGTTCTGCTCTCTCCTCGCGTTTGCCAGCTCTACTGACACTGAAGAAGAGAATGCCAACATAGCTTAAATCTCAGCAGAGTCCTTTGCGGAGCTGGCTCGGTGATGCTATCCACGTTTTACAGCTGGGGGAACACATCCAAAGGCAGGACCTCGACAATACCAGTGTGCTTGTACAAAACTGACTCAACTGCCCCCAAGTCAGCAAGATGAGCCCTGGCACAGGCAGTTCTCCTTTTCTGGCAGCAGAGTCCTGAAGACAGCAGAAAGACCCCCTGCCTACAGCCATCTCCCAGCAGTGCTAATGCTGCTGCTTCAGTATGGCTGTAGGGATTTTTACAGAAATTTTGTATGGGTGGGGCAAGCCAAAGTGCTTTGCCCAGGACCAGAGCACAGGAAAGGTAGCTAAATCTCTAGCTGCCTGCACGGTTAAGGATGTGTGTAGACAATTGGGCTGGGAGCTTGTCATCACCCCTTATGAGGAAAGTGAAAGGGGGAGGCCTCTTGGAGAGCATTAGCACTTTTATTGCAGAGAGATATTACAAAAGATTGCACAGTGGAACATGTTCCAGGACCAGGAGGGAACTCAACCCTAAATCTTTTGATTCTTTTTGCAGCTGGAAACATGTCACAGCAGGATCCACTGCAGGTCCTAATGCTAGAAAACAATGGAGATAAATGTGCAAGAAGCTTTTTCTCATACAAAAATACCATGACGTTGTTTTCAAACCACGCCTTTCCCTGACACTGGGAAAACAACTGGGACAGGCTCAGGGGTGAATAAATGTGGCATGTAAAATAAACGTGGAATTCAGTAGTCAACTGAAGACACATTTGGTATACATAGACGAGCTGAGCTGGAAATTATACTTCACTTCACCACTGTGATAAGCCTTTTTCTTATCCTTTGACTGGGCATTTTCAGTGTTTCTGACACAGATTTCCATGCTTGGATTGCAACATTTCAGATACCTGCAAATGTAAAACTCACAGAGAAACAGCCTGAGAGCTTGACTCCCTCACCTTGAACCTCCTTGGATGTGATCAGTGGTGTAGCCAGCCACTGATGTGTGAAAGCCAGCATTTGCTTGCTCACTCATTTGCTTTCAACCTCCACCCCCCCCCATAGCCATTGAAATGTTGCTTTTGGCAAGAACCGGGGCACAGGGGAGGGACAATTACCACGAGCGCTCATTGTTTGCAGAATGTTTTTCTTAATGCCTTAGAAAAAAAAAAGAAGGGTCAGGTTGAAAGGTCAGTCGACCTCTTTGTTTTCTTTGGAATGAGAGATTCAAACCCTTCAGAAAATGTTTTATTAGCTCTTCTGAATTTCACTTTCCGCAGAGGTTTTCTCTCCAGGCAATGTTGTTTAGAGGCACCAGCAAGGAGTGCCCAGACTCATCAGGCTGAAGGTGATTTAAGGAGAAGAATAAAAACTACAGCTTGGCTAAAGAAAAGCAATTCTTTGCTTCAAATTTTGTTATGGGGGAGGGGACACTTGGTGCAGAAGAAGGAGTTCAGGGAGTGAGTAAAGGGCTGTGGAGACCGTATGGGGTCAGCTTTACGTCAGCCCAGGTCAGCATCCACTGAAAGACTCCTCCATTTGACCCAATATCAGCTGTCTCACACCAGGAGTCTCTGTGGCTCTAATCTCATTTATAGCTAACAAATGTTTATATGACAAGCTAAAACAAAGCTATACTCTACATTTTGGCCTCTGAGGAGAGGTGCTGGGTACCACGGGCACTGCACTGTCTGGAGGAGACAGGGCGGCACTGAGCAGAGCAGGGCTCAGCCTGTGCCTCTGTGACTCCCTTCCTCCAAGTGGTAAACACAGAAAATGAGATTTCTCTCCTTTGTAAAGGGCTTTGAAACCTATTGACAAAGGGTACTCTTCAGAGCTGGAAACTATTATTGTTTTTCCTTTGGGGGCATTCAGTCCAGGACAGGTTTAGGATTCATCAGTAAGTGAAAATAAGAAATACCTATATTACCACTTACTATAGTATGTATGAAATAAAAGACCTCATTCCCTTCAGTTCAGTAACTTTACTGAACACTATATATTTGGTAAAGTGTGTTTTTGAAGCAATCCAGGCAGTTCCATTCATGGTAAGGGGCCTAAGAAAGCTTGATTTTGTCCTGATTTTTATTTTGACAGTTGCAGCCACTGACATGTAAAAGTCACAGGCTCCAAACAGAGATGTCCCTGCAGTTTTGGCCATCAGGATGGGAGGTGGGGGGTGTATGCACTGAGACTGAGTTCAGACTGGAGTCCTGCTGCCACGTGTGGATGAGAAGAGAGTGGTTTAGCATACAGGCTTCCTTCTTCAGAAGACACTGGGAAAGATAGCATTTTTCATCCGTACTTCTCAAAATGCTTCCCCAGGGGCAGCTGGCATCGCTTCCTCTCCACCTGTACTCTAGTACGTAAGCATGGATTCAGTGCCAGGTCTGCCCGAGGTTGCTAACATGTTTATAGCTTGCGGTGGAGATACCAGTTGCAAACACCGGCATGCCTGTGCGTTGCAATGGGCAGACAGACCCCTGTCAGAGATCCTGGGAACAGGTCTTAATGGGCTGGCACGTCTGCAAAGCCCAGCCAGCGCTAGGTGAAGATATGAGCTCGGTTCTTGGAAGCAGGACAACTGTGTCAGCAAGGTATCCATGCTGGCGTTAGCCCCGCTGATAAACCAGCTAATTAAAGTTGCTGCAGCACTCATCTAATTTGGCTCTTGGGCTCCTAAGCACCAAGGTTCTTCTGGCTTGGGCGATGGCTCAGGGGCTGCTTCATCATGGTCCGTAGAGCAATGCAGCCACCATTTCCTTGGCTGTGGGAACTGGGGGATGACTTTTACGAGCTGCCCACAGTCCTTTCCTATTTACAGCTCTTTCATTAATGGGTTTGAGTGACAACCTCTATCCAGCTCAGAAAGAGGACAGTTTAGCAATGGCTCCCCACAGGAGTCACCCGCACCCAGCACGAGCCGTTAGGAGGACTTTCCTTCCTCCACAGTCCCCTTGCCTCTGGTCCAACACCAGCTCAGGAGACAAGCGCAGATAAAGCTTTTTGTTACTGAAGCAAATTTTGCCCTCCCACCCCAAGCAGACCAGCCCTGGCTGCAGGGCCTGGCTGTCCCCTTGGCAGCAGCACCAAGCCCTGTTTTACCCAGGGTCACCAGCGGCTCTGGACGGTGGGGAGGACAGGGGTGGTGCACGCTTGTCCTGCCTCGTTTTGCCCGGACCGGCATTTTGGTTCGCTGCCTCGGCGTGCGACGACAATTCGATCCCGCAGAACAAGCCTGGCGTGGATCGCAGGGCGAGCTTTGGGGATAGGCGCTGCGTGTGCATGTGAGCTACAAAAACACAGTCCTGACCCTCTCTTCAGGCAGGGTAACCAACGCCCTGGCAGCTCCGCGAGCGCTTTGACTCTGTTACCTAATCTCCAGCTGTGGGCTCTGCTTCGTGCCAAGTCTCCTTTGGCTCTGTCTAGTAATAATCGCTTCTGGAGGCCAGCCAGGGCCTCCTGCCAGTTCCAGTCACACTCTGCTAATGCGAGAGGCAGAGTTTATTAATTCATCGCCAAGGCCCATTGTCTGGGACACTGCCTGGCTGTTTATTTACTCCAATATGGTCTGTATTTACTCAGACAGAGCAAGCGAGGGGACTTTGTTTAACTTTGCAAGACCTTCTGCTGGAGGAGACATGTGACCTTATGCAGAACTTCAGATAAATGTTCAGAGCTCGGGAAGGGCTTTTTTTTGTGTGTGGCCTCAAATAACACCAGTAGCCAGTATTGACAAACTGTAGCAAAGTGTAATAAAGGAAAGGAAAACATAATAGAGTTCTCATTTGAAATACATTTGCTAGTGTTTTGAAGATAAAAGGAGAAAAACAAGTGCGTACCCTAGACCTGAGGACACAAGATAGGGATCTGCGGCTCAGGGAAAGGGCTTTCCTTAGCGAAAGGGGCAAGTCGAGACACGCGAGCCTGCGGCTGCGCTCCCGCGGCGCTGCCCTCCCGGGGCTTGCAGGCGGCGAGCTCCGGTGACGGCGGGTGGGAAGAGGCTTCTTCAGCGGCCACGCTGTTACCTGATGGCAGTGTATTAGCTGCAATACGAAAGGGCGCACAAGGAGACCAGCTGTAAAGCCCAGGTTACACTCAGTATGTCTTTGTCAGCCAGGAGGTGATTTCTTTTCAGACGGTGCTGCTATACTGGCATTACCACTGGGGTGAATTTCTGCTGGAGTAAAGGGGTCTGCTGCTAATGCGATTTAAGCTGAAGATTAAATATTATGTTTTCCGCAACAATAAAGCCCATATAAGAAGTTCCTGCCTTCTCACCCTTGCTCTCACCTTTGCACTGTTCTCAGTCGGGCCTCGGTTTGTTGTGAAATCGTGCTGTACCCTGCGTCTCTGCAAGGATCTCAGTTCAGGAAAAAAAGACAGGCTTATGCCCCTAAAGCATATTGATAGTTGCTGGCCTGGCTAAAGCAGCGTTGTCTGGGGGTACAGGTATACTGGGTATGCTCTGTCCAGAGAAAGGCTACTGTATTATTTTAATTCTACTGGTAATTTAAAGTGGTCGAACTTGTTCACGGATGAGCCTGTGCAGACACACGTGTGCGTGTACATACGTGGATGCAGGTGGGTGCTTCTGGAGACAGCCCCTTTGTGCGTGGGGCTAGGGGAAAATACGGCCATCTGAACACTACATGCTCTTGTCTGGCTTATTTTAAGTCAGATCCTCTATGCTATTGTAACATGGTTTTGTATTTAATTTCCTGTGTTTGTAACTCAAGCCAACTTCCAGTGCTGCTTGTGTGAATGTTTGTTTGGGTTTCTCTGAGGGCCTTTCTTTTGTTGGAAAGTGTGAGGATTTTAACATAGCTGTTAACACCGCACTAAAAAGCCTGATCTTGTTTTCATTGGGGCGACTGCTAAAACGCCCTTCTGTTCGCAGTGGGAGCAGTGCTGGTTCCTGCCGTCCAGGGTCAGGGCTGTTTGCACGCTGGCTGTGCGTCTCTCTGGGGTAAGACACAGCCAGCCCCCCCTGCCCCCGGGAGAGATTTTGCACCCACTTTGCACCGATATGAAAGACCCATATATCTTCAGGGCAGCAACGAGTCAGCACTGCCCGGCAGAGCAGGTGCCTTTAGCTCATGCAGGTCCAGACGTTACGAGACGGCGGTTTCTGCCACACTCCCTTGCTGGAAATGCCCCGCACCTCTGCACTGCCGCCAGCCGCCCCAGGTCGTAGCCTCGGGCATCGCCACAAACCAACCCGACCCGCGTGGCTGTCAGGTCGGTGCTTCAGGTCTGCATGCCTTTTCTCTGGACCTGGCCAGCAAGACGTCTCTGAGTACGAATATGGTTGTCACATCCCTGCTGTGTCACGCCACCTCCCAGCTGGCGCGCACACTCCGCACAGGGACGATCAATCTCCCCGTGCCTGTGAAAGCCCCCGCAGGACACCACGCTGCCGAGGGGCATGTGGGGCTGGTGCTGGTGGCTGCCAGCCAACCTCGTGATGGCTCCGCTTCGCGTGATGCGATGGCGTCGACTTATACGCTGCGACACCGCAGCCGGCCGAGCCGCACGCTGCCTGCGGGGCTGGGTCTGCACCGCCGCTCCCAGGGCTGCCCCTTCTGCTGGGCCTCTTCCACAGCCAAAATGGTCGGTGCAGATACACACGGTGGCTGATAGGACTTGCTGGCTTACTGGAGAAATTACGAAACGGAGGGTGAAGAGAGGAATGCAACTGTTGGGGTACTACACATGGGATAGGTCCAAAATAGCAGTCAGGCACAGGGACAAGGTGCCGTCAGGCGGCTCGTGGGTGGTTTTGTGCCTCTGTGCAGAATGGCACAAGCTGCCTCCCACAGGATTTCCTTCTCAGGAGGAACCAGCAGCCTGTGTGGTGGAAGGGGAAAGATGCAGCAAAGAAAGGTTTGGGAACTTCTGGTCTCCTGGGCTGTTTGGTGGGAGGCACATTACACTTTGAGATGTGTTTCCCCAAAACACCTAGAAGTGAGAGGAGCAACTCTTAGAAGGTGGACACTTGGACTAGGCAGAGCCCAGTATTTTTCCATCATACATTGCCTTAGTCGTTGGTCCTTCGGAGAGTCCATGCTAGTGCTGTTGGTTTAACCAGAAGAGTGGCCTGATGTTGACAGTGAAGGGTCCCCATATATGTTTTCTGTACTCGTCCGTTTCAGTCCAGATTAGTTAACTTTTCCATGCTTTGGAGGCCTGGGGCTGGTATTTCTTGATGGCCTGTTCTGAGTAGCATGCAAATGCTAGAGGATGTGTAATCTTGTGTTGACCATTGGGCCTCATTTGTGTATTTTATTAGTTAATTTTTAAACACGGACCTAGAGCTCTGGATCCATTTTAAAATAATCCAAATTATAAATAAACAGACTGGCTAGCATGGTCTTGGAACAATAAATCAGGAGAAAAACAATTAAACACAACAGAAAAAAAATTGGTCTTGAGAGAAAACAGACACTGAAAGAAGAAAAGGCACACCAACATATATTCTAGAGGGAGAGGTAAAAATAGTACAAGACTGAAAGAAAAAGAAGGAATGCTAAAGAAACTTCACGTGTTAAAAAGAAAGAAAGGAGGATTGCATTCAGGCAATAAATCATGCAATATTTGCGTGTGCATCTCTATTAGACTTAATTGAAACAGATTCATCTTAAGGAAAATAAAAAAAATTAATACGCTGAGCAGCTCCTAATAATCACCTGCACTGCTTGTACCTACTAACCAAGCACAGTGTTACTACAAGAGCCTGTATGTACATCAGGTTAAATATTACACGCAGCTGAACTTAAGATGACTCTCTTTCCTGGGGAGGCAATGGTAGCTCCATCTGTGGCAGTGGAAGAGTAAAACAGCCAGCCAGCAACCCGGGGAACCACCTGCTGTCTGCCCCCTTCCTCTCACCTCTGCTCTGGCGTCGGAGGGGATGCTAGTAGCCCACGCCGCTTGCAGCAGATAGGGGAGGGAAGGGCAACAGTGGCTTTTCCTATGGCCATCTAATCTTTACTACCACTGAGTTTGGGCAAGGGTGTTTTGTTCTCACTTCAGGAAACACACTTAGCAGTGCAGCAGGCTATAATAATTTGTTGCCACTAGATTCGCTTATGGACCTGAAATGTCATACCTGCACACAGCCTATTTATTCTGGTACTGTCTCTCTGGCAGCAGTCTATACCCCTTCTTCTGGAAAATGCAAGAAATCTTTTGAAATAATCTGTGCTAGGAAAAACTGCTTCTTAATCCCCATTAGCAAGAGCTTGATTTATGCTCTTCATATCACATCCCTCCTCTAATTTAGTGTTAAAAGAAAATATTCTTGTACAGAGCCATCTAGTTTTGTTTACTCACACTGCATTCTTGTGCTCAGTAATGTGGCAGTGAGTTCCACAGATCGATTGCACATTGCGTCTAGAAAGTAAAGGCAGTGCTTAGACTTGCTTGCTCGGGTGTGAGTGAGCTGCAATCCCATTTCCCTTGTTAGCTGTTGTGGTGTCTTGCCAACACAAATACCACTGTGTCACCAGCATACCACCACACCAGCAGCGGAGTGGTAAAAATGGACTGCCACCAACAGCGCTAAAGGGAGCTAAGTCACCACTGTCCCTGCTGAGATACACACATTCACCACAGATTCGCTAACGCCATGCCAAAATCTAGATATTTTGCTAGGCCGATTGGGTCAGAATGCATGGGATATCTCTTGTTTGCTCTCTGTTTCCCCTACTAGGATCGGCATTTTCAAAGCCTCCATCAAGCTCCTTGTAAAAGAGCAAGACATACCTGGCTGCTGCTGCAGTTCCACCAGAAGCATTTGATGTAACATTTTCTGCAGGACAGACTATGACCCAGTGGCCATACGGGGCCTTAATTCACTAAACTCATCTGTCTGATTTAAGTAGGCTACACTACTGTGTCTTCCCTCAGTTTTCCATCCCTTCTCCTCTCACAGAAAAAAGGCTGAAACATCCAGCTGTACTGACCCCAAGAACAAGCCCAAGTCTTTAGGTACCTGCACCGTGTCCCAGAGCTCCAGGCTTGCCTAAAGGAACAGTTTAAATCTTCATGGCACATGCATGGGGTACAGCACATAACACACAGACTTTGCCCAGGACCCTAAAATAAGTAATCCTTCCCACTGATAGCACAAGGAATATACAGACCTCAACAAGAGCAATGAGTATTACTTGCATTTCCCAACCTTGGCTTCTCAGTACTGCAGAATGAGCTCTGCGCCGGGCTCAGAAACTGGGAGGGGGTTTAGGACCCTTTTCCAGCAGTTCGGAGCTTGTGAATCGCGAAGCCTTTCTGTATGCTGATCCCATAGCTAAACATGCTTTGAAGCATGTTCCTCTCTCCCTGTCTCATTTCCCTACCCCTCCTACACCTGGCCTGCACTCGCCTCGGTGGCTGTCAGCACGAGCACTGGCATCTCAGCGCTTTCACGCTGCAGTCGGGTGTTTCCACTCCACTGTCTGCAAAGGAGGAATTAGCTTCTCCCAGTTCCAGCTAAACAAAGCATTATCCCAAGGCGTTTCACCTGTAGGAATGGCCATTTCAGGTGAACACCACACTGTTGTGTGTCAGACCACACCTGACAGGGACATGAAACAGCCATGGCCAGCAAACCCAGTGGATTTCCTGTATCCTGGGCACCTCCCAAGCCAATGGCCCTGCAGCAAGCGGGGGAATTCTCTGCAGCAAGTGGGACACAGACAGATGTCTCCAGGGTGTCCCCAGGATGGAGGCAGTGCTTCAAGCTGGGGGAACAGCACCCCAGTATTGGCAAAGGGATCGCTAGGAACTAGACTCTGTGCTCTGAATGATAGGCCCTCAGCTGAAGTGTCAAAGCTTCAGTTTAGGTATTCCAGCTGAGTGCCTTAGAATAGATGGGATGAATCATGAATTAAATATCGTTTAAAAAACACTTTGGGATCCCTCCTGCATTGCAGGAAACTACATGGTATAGTTAGCTTTCCCAAATGTCCTGCCAACAAAACTGATAGGAGCAAACACACAAAGATTTGCTTATGTAATGTCTGCAAGTGTGAGGCTACCAAAGCACTTTGCAAGCCGAAGGGCAAAGGAAAGAGCCAGTCGGTGTACACAGGGCATTCATGGCTGCTTCCTTCTGAGAAGTAAAGGCCTGCCTGACGCAACACAGCACAGCATCTTGGAGTGTAGTGCAGTCATATCCCAAAGCATGAATGGCAGCTATTTGCAGCAAGGAACAGTCTCCACTTTATCATCTATGACAGACTGCTGATCATATCTGACCGTATATCCATGAGCCCCTCCGTCCAGTGCATTTAACACATTAAATAATTAGAACCAGAGGCTTTAGAGCAGGAGCAAATGTTCTCAGATACACAAGGTATGCCTATACTGTAGTCCAAAGGCATGACCAAAGGTTTTGTAGATGTGCGCAAACTAGCTTTAATTAGCTAACTCAGGTACTGATAATGTAGCACAGATTAACTGCTCAAATATTTACAGTTTTCAGGCCAGTTTTCCATGCTGTGCTCACTTCCTTATTGCTGGCTGTGGACTGCTCATCCTGGCAGACCTGCCCGGAGACTGTAGTCACACCATTTTCCTGAAGCAGAAGCGTATACTAAGTCTTTCACCTCTAACTCATGGATTCAAATCTACCATACCTTAGCATCAAGTACAAAATAATCTGGAAATTTCTGTCTACACACCACCACGCTGTTCCCCTTATGAATTTTTCCCCAAGTACACTCCATAAAGGCTTTGGGTGGTTTCCTGAACTGGGACCACAGACGGGCTGCTCTTCTGGTACCTGATGGCTCTGCCTTTGGCATGAGGCGTCTGATGCCTTCCATGAGTGCCGCGCGTGGCCAGCGCGCTGTGTGCAGAGGTACATGAAAGCTAAGGGGTGGTGCATCGAACACCGTCTGGCTGACTGAATTGCTGAAGTCATTCTTATGTTTGGCTGGACTCCGACAAGAGTCTCCCAAATTCACAGGAGAGTGACATAACATCATCAGCCAGGAGAAGACTGTTTGGGGAGCCACGTCAAAATCAGTAGCTGGGCGCTGGGTGTGCTGTTGGACACCGGCAGCACTAGTGTCCCCGCAGCTGGTAAGGACAGGGGTGCTGCAGGAGGTGAAGGCAGAGGGTGCCGCTCTGCAGGGGACAGTTGGTGAGGAAGTGGCTGCTGCTGGAGCAGTCACAGACTAAACCAGAATAATAAATAACTACTATAAAGGGTTGAACTGGGGACTCCAAGTACGTTTAACAGGGTAATGTTTGGAAATGAACAGCCCCTGGGAGCACTGAGTAAACAGGGCAGAAGGTTCAGTGACTTCACGTATCGGAGAGGCTGAAAATTGCACATTAAAGCCTGAGGAGGGGCCAGATACCTCTCCGTGCTGATAACAAACAAAGGCCACAGCGGCAGCACAAGCTTTCTGCTGGTAGGGACACGGCAGCAGGCCTTTCACAGCGGCCTCTGAGCACCTGCTATTGCTTTGCTGTATTGTGAGGAGGCAGCATCAGGGCTTATTTCTCTGCATTTCCAACTACCTTTGCTAAGGTTGCAACTACCTCCGTTTTCTTGCACAGGCAGCGAGAGGCAGTTATTTGCCGGGTCAGCTTTAGATCCCTGGCTTCTCCATGAATCTCTCACTGGGCTACTTCTATTCTCAAAGAGCCTTCTGAATAACAGATACAGTTTCAAGCCAAAAGGGAATTATGCTGTCCAGGCAGCTGTGGTTTATTTGTGTCAAGGTGGGGGCACTAATGTGTATTTGGCCATTCGGAATCACAGTTCTTTCAGCGTCTTCTAAATCTCAGCTTCATCATTCCTACAGAAACAGTGTCTGGTAACTATTCCAACAGCTTAACTATTAAACTGCTGGAATCACTTTCCTCTTTCCCTGTCTTTGGGTATGTAGTTTTCCCCCTCAACAGGTTAAAAAGTAAGCTTGCACATAATTCCCCCCACTCCAGGATCAATATGACAAAACTTACATTTTCATGTGGTAACAGACTTTGATGTTAAAAATTTTGGTGCAGGCTTACTTGCCTTTCAAAACTTGATGTTTCTATGCTGCTATCATTTCTCCAACTAATATTTCCTTCTGTTCTCTAAATTTTCTTTCCTTAAAGCCCTCATTTTGCAACTCTGCCAAGCTGTCTATATTTTCTTAAATTCTCATTTCCTCTGGCACTCACTTCTTGCTTATGGTTACAGTAACTGAAAAAAAAAAAGAAGAAAGATTTTGCACTGAGCCCAATTTCCAGTCTGTAATCTTCAGTTTTAATATTGCCTTACCACCCTCTTTATTCTCATGTTTCTGCTTGCTGCAAATTTACCTACTAGGTTTGGAAACCATTAATTCACTTCACTTTCAGAGCTGCTTGAAAAGAACTAAAGAAGAAACATCCTGGTCTTACTGCTTTTATTAATTTCTGTTAGCTGTACAAAATTTGTGCTTTGTTTTGTTCAGATGTTGCTGATCACCCAGGGGGTCCCATCTCTTCCCTCTTATGTCTCATTCTGTTGTTCACAGCATCGACATTTTAGTGTTACTCCATTCCTTACTTCCTTCTCTGCTCTGCTCTAATGTAAGT
Source organism: Dromaius novaehollandiae (assembly GCF_036370855.1). Lineage (NCBI taxonomy): Eukaryota > Metazoa > Chordata > Aves > Casuariiformes > Dromaiidae > Dromaius > Dromaius novaehollandiae. The sequence goes on from NC_088102.1 coordinate 37,464,650, forward strand.
TGGGGGCAGGGGGTATCATCAACATGTAGGGCTAATTCCTGCAATGGCTGATGAGCTTTCTAGGAGGACTCATCACCTTTTAGCACATTGCCGAATTAGACATTCAGTGCACCAGGTCAGGCAGAAAGATATTTTGTGACTCAAGATTTTCTTGGGCTCCATGAGTATTACCTGCTCATCCAGGAAGAGGCAGAAAAACAGTATTAGAAAAAAAGCAATGAAAGTAGCACTCGTTCCTTACAGGGCATTGTAGTACTAACACCATGAATGAGGTGAATGACCAAAGATTTAATTTACAATAGCAGCAGGAGCATCAAATTCTGCCTTTAGTCCTAGAATCCCAACGTCCTTTTAGAAGTATTCCGAATCTTCACAACACTATGAAGAAATAAGTATTTTTCTGTCATTATTTACATGGACAGAGTGAGTCATCAAGACGTTAGGGCCCAGGCTTTCAAAACAAAGAGTTCATACTTTGGGCATTGAGTTCTCCATGTGCTTACCATAATTGCAGACCTAATCACAGTGAGGAAACACGTAAATGAGAGTCATAGTTATGGACGCTCCCGTCTCCCTGGAAACCCTGAGCTGGTGTCAGTGAGGGAGCAGGAAAGGACCTGAGCATTCAGCTCCCTCTGGCCCCACAAATGATCTGTGCTGTCTTAACTGATATAGTGCTAAAGTCAAGATCTGTAGAAGATGACTTTTGCTTGTATCAGTCTCTTCCAGCATGCAGGAAAGAACAGTAAGAGTACATTATTTTCCTATGAAAAGTAACAGGAGGAGCAAAAGCAAACTGGCTGCACAAAGCTGAGATTAGCTGTGGCAGTGCTGGGAGCAGAGAAAAACACCCTCAAAGGAGAGTGGAGAAAAAATGGTAGGAGATCATCATTTTTACACTTCACCTAAAACTGTAATTCCTTTCACATTAAAAATGCCTGGGATCCACAATGCACTTGCTTTAGACAAGGCAGCTTTCTCTCCCTGATGCCTAAAAGGTGCCTTAGTGAAAGGTAACTAGTCAGTGAAGCAACTCCAGAGAAATTCAGATTTGGGCTACAGGGAGGCGGAAGAACTGGAACTGGGTGAGCAATGCGTCAAAGATGAAATCCAGTGCAGGGGAAGAGGGGGAGGAGAAGCAGAGGAGAAAAAAATCCTAATTGCAAAATTGAAAGCCTGGTTTCCTAGGACCATCCAGAGCACCTGGGAAAAATAAGAAGCAGGAAATGACCAAGATGTAAACTTGGAGACCTCTGTGCAGAAAAGAGCAGGTGGCAAGAGACTGCAGAGTGCTGCAGTCAAAACGAGACCTTGCTGCCCCTTTGAAACCAAAGCATGTGAGGAATATCCCTTTGCTCCTGATATCGTTTGGATTTACATTATTGCTTGTTCTAGCAACTGAAACTGTAGAGCTGCTTGCTTTCAGCTCTTGCATTTTCACCTCTAGTGGGAGAAGTGGTGCTCATAAAACATGCTCCGGTTCTGTTTACTTTCTGTCAGAAAGAACTGCTTCTGTTGGGAAAGGCTATCCCAACCAGCCATCTCAAGTTCTTTCAATAAGCTTTTCTGATTGAGAAGTATTAAGAAACAGGCCTCAAAGTCAGAGGTAAATCAAACTGCTCTGCATAAATGCGAAGGGCATGCAGTTTTGTCTCCATTTTAATATCTTGTGCTCTGGTGATGAAGGAGCTGATTCTGGTTTTCAGTTTTACATATATTTGTCATCTTGCTGACTTGAACTGTTTCGGAAAGAAGGAAATTCCATGATCCAGGCAGGGAATTGCTTCGCAATAGCATCTGCTTTCAGAGACAAAGCAGGAAATCCCTTTAGGGTTGGGTTAGGAAAAGATGGTCAAGCACAAAGAGAAGACAAACATACCCGGCAAAGACCCCCAGGATGAATCCTTCTTGGCTACAAGCCTAAAACACAATACTGTGCTCTGATGAAGATCTATTACTCTATGAACATATTACATTTGAAGTTTTCCAAGTCAAGCACCCTCAAGCCACTTTCCTCTAACTTCATGGTTTTTTCTATATATATACTCAGTGCACTGCAAAGAAAGAGCACAGTCACAACAGACAAGAGACTTGGGAGAGCACTTGTGAGCAAATCGCAGGAGATGCCAGTGGGTGCTGAAGTGCGCTCTCCTGGGGAGAAACGCCTCGGTGGCGCTCGCGGGGGCAGCTGTAGCAGCTATGCAGGGCTCCTGCAGAGAAGGCCAGGTTTCTGGAAGATTCATGACTCTTGATGGGGAGTGAAAGCTTTTGATAACTCTATAGGAACTTGGCCTCTGTGCATTTTCCCCTCTCTCTCTCTCTGGATACAGTCTTGGCAGCTGCTCTGAGTCTATTTTAAACAAAGCCAGTGATTTCTGGAGAGATGGAAAACACATGAAGGGCACAATGAAAAACAAGCAGAAAACCTGACTGCAGGATAGAGGGAAACGAGAATGATAACGAATGCTGCTTCCTCCTCTGACAGGGAGGCAGGAGGAAGTCCCCTTCACTGCACACCGCCGCTCCTGGGTTTCTCACTACGCTGCCATCGCGGGTCCTGCACAGAACTGAAAGGTTTTCCCTGCTCAGCTGCTCTCCTCTTGCTGGCGATCCATACTGCGTGTCCCTTGCCCTGCACGCCCAGATGCTGCTGGCTGCAAGAGATGGCAATCATGACAGAAAAGGGGAGCAGGAGTCACCCACAGTGGTGCAAAGGCCAGGCCTGTGACACAAACTCATGATACCAAAACAAAAATAAATTATCTACGTAGAGTACAATTATGGTCAAAGCCATATATCTGACCTAGGGCCAAGAAAGGGCTGTTTATAACTGTCAGTATGTATTTAGGGAGATGAACCTTTAATTTCTGTATGCATGAAGCATTTTAATTTTTGACCCAAAAGCCTCCTTTACTGTTGAAAAGCTTGGTAACAAGGCCTTGGTCACTTAGGACAGGTGGGATATTTGTGCAAGCCTGTTTAGTAAGCTCAGTTTAAGACATTATGTATGTGTATAGTGCAACCAGTGGGACGTGCCCTTGGCAAGCAAACTGTCCAGGGCTATGTCCCTCCTGTCCCTGACATAAAGTGCTCCCAGGTTCCTCCTCACTGTACCTGGTGTCCCAGTACAATTCAACCCAAGCTTCGGCTGCCTAAAAATCCCTGCCCACCTGCCCTTGGAGCAAGCAGCGTGTACAAAGAGCCCTGTACACTCTTTTCTGCCCCATGTCCTCTGCACAAGGGCAGGTAGGGAAGCTGGAGGCAGGAGAGACCACCAGCTGGCCCCAGGGCAAGGGAGAGCATCCTCCGAGGCTTGCCTCCTCTCGGCTGGGAGCCCCAGGGCTGTGGGCTGCGCCCGGGCACCAGCGTACAGCTTCAACAAGCAAATAACATGAACAAGCAACAAATACGGCCTCATATCTGTCTTTAAGTCCTGTCTACACAGTCCATATGATCAACTCTCTGTTGCTTTCCTTACACCCTGAATGCTGTTCTTACATGTTGGGTAATGTTTGCACTGTAACCTCTCTGGGACAGAGAGGCTATCTTTACTTTGTTTTGGAAGGCACCCAGCTCACTCTCAAGCACTCAACAAGCAGTCAAGAAATGATTCAGATGGAGAAACAGAAATACAACTTGTCCAGGCTTGACAGAATTTCTTTATTGGTTGCCTGTCCAAATCAACTTAGGCTGGCAATGACCAAAAGTAATGACTGTCTGGAGAGTGTTCAGTGGTCCCCAAAAGCAGTTGTTTTGTTATTTCAGTGCAATTCTTTCAGGGGATGTCCACATTACAAAAGCTCCTATCCCATCTGCTACTGGTTGGTATTCTTAGAGGCCATCCCAAAAGACAGTTCAGGGACTGAATAAACATGAAAACTTTTGAGACAGGAGTAGAAGAAGGATAAGATATATTAGGTTTGGCAACACTATAACCTACCCAAGTTTAAAAATCATGAGTCAGGCTCAAGCCCCCCCCCCCCCCCACACACACACACTAGAAAATTCTTTAAAAAAATACTTTTTCTTTTTCGTTCTGCCTTCCCATTTCCAGTTCTACCTGCCCTCTTCTAGGGACCCTGTCAGTTTGCTAGCATGGCCAGTGCTCCAGAATTTGTTGTAAGTGTCACAGCTTTGTTGAAAATTGAGCATCAGAAGTCTCCCTGCTATTCTTGGCTCTGGGAGCAGATTGTGGTCTAGTGGTTACAAGCATCATGGCCAGCTGAAACACACCCATATTTGGGTCATCTGCAAGACATGAACCACGAATGTCTGGTTACAAGAGCATGAATTTCCAACCTTAGGGCTTACAAATCAGATGCTAGTGCAGAAGTAGGAACAAGGTCAAATTGCTTCATGAAATTTTCTTGCTAAAGGGTGACAACATGGTTTGTAGAAGGTCCTAATTTGGCATTTCCTTTGAAAAAGCTATGTAGCAAGTAGCTGAGATGTAACTTTGTGTAATAGAAAGCTGGGTTTAGTTCCAAGCTTTGCTTGAAGTGTTCTCAGTGCTCCTAGCTGTGAAGTGTCATGTTAACCCTCCAAACCCTTAATATATGGCTCTGCTTGCTGAAAGATGTCATGGGCAGCGTAGAGCCTGTTAATGAAGCTACTGCCTGACAAGGTTCTGCCTAGGCCTACCTCTTTCAACAATTGTTTTCCTGAGCTGTGGGAAGGTAGAGCTTTTCGTATCATCTTGAAAATTCCTGCAGCAAGGGACAAAAGCACATTCTTTAGGAGAGCTGACAACATTGGGGTAGCGCAAGGAGGGCTGCACTTGAGCTGTCTGTGCTGTGTTTACCTGAAAATATACAGAAATTTCCATACTTTTCACTGAGGTCCCAACTCATCACTAAGTTTAAAAAAAATTATGGTACCAAAAAGATAGTGCACTTTTCCTTATGTGTTTTCAGGGCACAGATTCTAAAACAAGCATGTGATGACCCATTTTTAAACCCACTGAAGACATGTTTTTACTCTTTACAGAGCACTCATTTCTCTAGTTCGTCTGATAAACATACAGAAAAGTGTTGAACTTTTCAGTATGACCAATTAATCACTAGTTGGCAAGATGAGGAAGTGTTCTGGATGTGTACCAACTCAAAAATATGAGACATTAGAAATCATATCTTATTGCAGACAAAGAAGTGCAATGCACAGAAGTAACGTCCCTTTATAGACCCTGTGTCTATTTTGAGACTAACAAGACACACTACCCTATTTCACGCAATGATGAATAAGTAGAAGCATAGAGACATAAAGGGAAGTTAGCATCCTAACCTTGAACTCTGTGACACCCAACTTTTAGGCGCCCAGCCACTCCATCAACTCTACCAATCTGAACTGGGGACCTGAATGGTTCCTCAAGCAACATAAGCAGTAGATGGCTAAAAGCAGAGTCCCAAGGCTGGCATCCTAAGCAGGGAGCCAGCCTGGAGGGCTGCTGAGGCATTAAGAAAGTGAGGACAGTGTCCAGTGAAACATTTTGTAGGATCTGAGTATCTCGCAAGGGAGCCTCCCTCAGCTCAGCATTCAAAGACTTGAGCCCTCAAATCCAATTAATATTAAGCTTTAACTGGAACATGGAATTTACATTCACCTCTCCTGCTTTTTCTAGTCTAAGGCCAGAGAGAGTCATATTTGCTCTCTTTCCCTTACCTCTGGCCCCCAAATATCTAAGTGTTATAGCTTTGGTAGGAGAAATTCAGAACAGCACAGTCATGTGCAGATCACTCTTCTGGGAGCAGAGGACCTAGGCTCAGATCCCTTCTGACAACAGAACAACATCTGAATGAGTGCTCACATCTGAGTTATTGGGTAATAAGCAGGGAAGAAAGAAAAAAAAAAATCTCACCACCCTCCATCTTTCAGGAACCCTAGTTTGGTGACATGCCTGGAAGCCCTGTGCATCCCATCAGGTATCCCAGAAGAGGCAGGCAGAGGAGCACCTGCTTGCTAGCTTTCACAAGACACAGGCATGAGATGGTTCCTGAGATGTTCAGCACCTTTGGAACAATTTTAGGCATTTAGGGAACTGGAATGTGAAAAGTGCTTTCAGGATGAGGCAGCAGGTTAGTAAGACTGTGAATACGGACTTCAAGGTCAAAAGGGACAGCTAAGCACCTATGCCTCTTGCTGGATCTAATCCTGTGTCTTACATTACAAGTCAGATAAGAACCAGGAATAATAATTCCCTACCTCCATCTTCCTCGTTTCTCTGTTGCAACCACCCCACTAAAGTGCCAAATTAGTTGAATGACTCCAAGCACCCCTTCCTTTAGCTAAAGATCACAACCCAGTGGGATATTAGCAAAAGTAAGCCACTGCTAACATGCCTGGGCTGGGTCGAAACAGGGGCTAGGGCAGGGGAGGAGGCCCAGGGGTGGGCAGGGATGGGGAAGGCTGTCAGTGCCCTCAGGCCTCGGACAAGAGGGCTGTTCTTGATGTTACATAATCATACATGCTTTTTTTAATTGGTTTATAGAACTTCTTAGAGCTGCTTCAGTTCTTCTTTTTCAAAGGGCAAGTGGATCGCTGCAGTGGGAGTGAGGATGGCTTTGTTTCTGTGGGTGAGGCTACCTGAAGAAAAAGTTCCTAGTTCAGGTATAAGCGTAAGGATCACATAATGTCGCGTCAGAATAACAGCTAACATCACAAAGTGTTTCTTTTTCAAGTCCCTGACTGATTAAATGGTCATTCATGCCTAGGCACAACTCAAGGAAGTGTTTGCTTTCCCCAGCTATCTGCTCCCAAGGACCATGACCCAGGTTCATAATGGAAAAAAAAGGGAGGAAGATGGCCTGGGGTGACTCCAGGATCGCTCACCTCCTCACGGTCTAGCTTCATAGCTAGTGGCTGAAATGGCAGCGTGGAGGCCCCCTTGGGGCATGGCAGTGTGGTTTGTCCCTGCGGCCAGCTGTCCTCGCCGGGCCCCTGCCAGCCCTGCTGGGGGACCCAGTGCCAGTAGGCAGGGGGGGCCGGGTGCTGCCAGAAGTCTCTGCTTCCTGGAAATTATTCTGAGTTAATGGGTCTTGTTTTCCATTTCTTGACCCTTGCTGAAGTCTTCTGCAGTCCCAAGCAGAAAGTGGGCCCAGTGGAAGGGCTCAGTGCAACACTAGCCTGGCCTTGCTGTGCCTCCCCGGCTCCAGGGACATACATTGGCACACAGGGGAACAGCAGCGCTTACCCCGAAGTTGCAAATACATTGACGTCAATAGGTGTTTTTGCTGAGAAAGTCAATGAGCTCTGGAGTGCATTAGGTATAGAAATGACTTTGGTATAGTCTCCTTGCAAAGTGACACAAGGACATATAACTAGGGTATGGGAATATAATTAAGAGAGAAAGAAGTTAGGATGGATAGTGGGGAAAGACCTTTGGTCAGTGAGGTTTGTTAGAAGGTACAACAGTCCCCTGAGGGGAATAGCAGAAAGGCATTCGCTTGGGATATTTAAAATTAGACTAATGAAAGTGGTAGCAAATATACTATAGGGGATATGCTTGCACTGACAGGCAAAATGAACTCTGCAACCTAACCCTGTCAGAGGGGCTCCTGTGAGAGCACCAAGGAAAGCGAGCGAGTTTGCTGTTCCTCAGAGGAGCCCCAGGATCCTGCGCGAAGGGCAGCCAGGCCGAGAGCACAGGCAAGCTGCCTCCACCAGAACTGGAAATTTGCAGCAGGGTCACAGAGGAGGAGCTCGAGGAACATACTGCAAGCCTGCTCTCAAAACCTGCCCCACAGCACTGTTTGCTTTAGCACTTGCCAAATTATGAAAGGAAAGTGGAAGCACAGCAGGCGCCTGTAGGTAGAGCAGGCAGGCACAGGGGGAAGAGCCATGCGCTTCCCCCAGGCTTGCTCTGCCTCCGGTGGTACCTGCTGAGCCTGGCTGGGAGAGCAGCAGCTCCTCACGAACTGCACCTTGCTCCTGGCACGTTCTTCACCTGCTACTGTTTGTACAGAAATAGACCTGACTTCAGCCTGACAGCTTATTTCAACTATTTACAAGAAAATTAACAAGATGTTCCACATTATAAAATGTTAACAGTTTTCCTGCCCCTTTCTCTCATGTTCCCAAATCAGTCATCAGCTCATGCCGCTTCCTACATGTTCCCCACGGGAAGAGGCAGCCTTTTGACCAGCCCCGCTTTGTGGTCTTAGGAGTAACGCTGATTGCAAAGAGGTCCAAAAATGGAAATTTCTCACAGTCATGGGTGATCCCACTAGCCTACATCTACACATGCTTTACCTGCTGCTGGGATGCAGAAGACTCCTATTTCAGGCCTATTATTCTGACCAGCGCCAAGTTAAAGTAAGCCCCAGGCACCATATCTGTTCCCTTGCTGCCTCAGACTGAGTTCAGATGGCCCAGTACTACAGTGGGCTGTTGCAATGAATCATCTACAGTAAATTAAGAAGGTGGCGAAGGAAAACGATTGAAACAAGCTATTTCTTTGCAGAATCCCATTAGCCATTTCCGGCTATTTAATTCTGTTCAAATTTTTGCAAAAACTCATAATGCTATAAAAAGTCAAGACTCATTGTTCACTTATTAAAAGCTAATTGTCTCCATGAAGCATAGTTTCATGACTGTTGCTGTCGTGATTTGAACAGCAGACGTAAACAGGGTCATCTCCAGCCATAGTGGGTGGATGTTTAGTTTATAGCACTGAGGTTAAGAGTGAAAGCGTGTGACTAAGAGCAGAAAACAGAGGAGCCTTTGTATACATCAGGAGCCCTGAGGCAAAACACAGAGAAGGAGAATGCTGACACAGACTTTAATGGAGAAAGAAAAGAGTCCATTATAAATGGTACAGAGAACACAATTCATTTAAGAGAAATCAAGATCTAAAGGACTTCTATAGGGGAATATGAATATTGACATCAGTGTTACATCTGTCAGTTTGTTGTCTGACTCTCTGCATGTATTAGAGTACTACGTACCATGTCAGGTGGAAGACAACTCTCTGCAAGAAATTATCATCCACTCTTTATTAGATTCTTGCTGGAAGTAGGTGTCTTCTCATTCAAACCTTTGAACAGGAACCAGCAATATGCACAATGAAGCAATTGCATTTCTTGCATTTTAACACCAATCTCCCAAAACACTCAGAAAATACCTTCAGGACTCTTCTTTCGCAACCCCCCTCTCTCCATAAATAGAGAAGGCTAGAGGCAGGGGGGAAAGGAATGAGGTTGGATTATTTCTGAATTATTCAGGTATAGAAGTGCAATGAGAAAGCTGGTTGGTGGAGCTGCTTCCAAGCTTGCATATACGTCGTGGTGACTAAGAACCAGCACGCTTACTTGCACCATGAAGCAACAGTACGAGTGCTTGAAAACATTCCCCAAACTGTGTACTACAGCGGCTTCTAAACTTCAGCAGCCAGAGTCATGGAAACAGAGTGCTTTGTGCAGTAGCTTGCGCAACTGAAGAACTTTTTCATCCTCAGAGTGCTTTACTGTTTTTAACGAGACAGGCTGAGCAGTTCTTGATAAACATTTTTTCCTTGAAGCAGTAATCCTACTTAAACTTTTTACCTTGTCTCTATAGCAGACTGCTACGAAGTTACTAGCAAAATTCATGTTATCTTAAAGTGCTAGTCATGTTATTATGCGAGGCAGGGGACACATTGTGAATGCTCCATCATGTTGCCGTGAAAGGTACCATAGCTGGAAATAAACTCAAAATCCCATGTTAGTATGGAGAGTGCTTAGGATTTCAAGAAGAAAACTCCTTCTCTGCAGTTCTTTAAGGGATCCAGTTTCTTCAAACCAAAATAATTATATGTATTTAATGTCTCATGTAACAGGAATGTTTCGGCTGTAGCGTTTCATCCTGATGCCTAACCCTGACAGTCTTTCCGTGCACCCTCCTGTCCATTTTCCCACAGCTGTACAACAACAGGTTGTGGTATGTCTAAATCAGAGACCGAAGTCTAATCTTCTAGGAGATCACAGAAGAAGAAAAGCAGTCCATATATCTGTACACTTGCCTCTGTTTTGAACAAGGTGCAATGTTTTCTGCTGCTTTGGCACATACTTCTGGGGTAGCTGTACGAACAGTTAATTTTTAAAAGCCATTCTTTTCTTTGATACAAGAATTGCTAAAGCTTTTCAGAGTGTCAGTTTAATTAAGGGTGAGAATTTAACCACTGGAGAATCAGGAAATTCAGAGCCAGCTCTCCCACCCATCTAAGTCAATCTCACTTCTGTCCCCTTGTATCAGTGTGTTACAACAGGCTCTTTCATGGTCTCATGATACTGGCCAGGGGACACACTTTTCAGTAGATCTAATACAATGAAAAGAAAAACTGTCTTTTTCCCCCTGTGGTCTTAGATGCACATGCGGCTTTTCATACCACACACATCATGTGTTTTTGGAATGAAAGACCCTTTTGTAACATGCACACACCAACAGAGGCAACTTAACATCGAGTAGGCTTGTTAACTCAGTTTCCTAAAGACTCCAGATGAAAATTGTACCAACATCACATGAGCAGTGTTCGTTGGGGGAATTTGACCAACTATATTATAAATATTTTCTGATACTCACATCTCCATTCCTGCCCTACCTGGGTAATTACCATTACTTAATGGAGATATTTTTTTTCCTCCCCTGTACTAACACAGTAAAACCGAAGGAGAGGCCAAAAAAACATGCATCTCGCTATCACTTAGGATGGCCAAGACATCCTCAGTTTTGCACCTGAGGGAGTCATTACCACTTTACACAGCCCTTTGAGCCTTTACACAGCCACCTTTGTCCACTGCCTTTAAGTCAGAAGACCAGCAAGAACTGTATCTTCTTGGTAAGATTACCAAACAATGACTGTCTTTATCATGAAGGCCTGAGCACTTTTCACTGTACTTGCTAGGCACAAGCTGGCATTGCTCAAAGGTTACACTTTACAAAGTTGAAGGATGCATGGAGATAAAAATTTTCAACCTCCTGATTTGAAGCAGGAAGTTAACTGTGTAGTTTCAACTAGCAGCAGTCCTTTGCCCAAGGGTGGGAATATTTGCCTTGAAAGAGTATTTCATAACTCAAATGAATTATGCCCAAGGATAGTAGTCCAATCTGGAAGGAAACTCTTGTCTTTGTTGCAGGGCTTGGTATTAGGGTACACATACAAGGATCTACCACATATTTTCAAAGTTGAACAACCAAAGTTGTATCACTGATTTGGATGAACTCCAGAACTGGCCAGTTGTGGCAATGCTCTCTATCCCTTAAAAAATAAAACGAAGAGCACAGACAAAGAATTTAACAATTTTATTAAAAACTGTACCAGTTATTAGAAAAAAAATCCAAGTATTAAAGTATTAAAAAGCACCAAAGAAAGAAAGCACAAAGCAAATATACTGTACAGATACAAAAAAGGAGCACTGCCCAGTCACCATTGGTACAGGCAGGAGTCCTGGAGGCACACAACCAGGATAAACAAAATGCTACATTCTCACTGGGTCTCAGTCCATGGCAAAGAAGGATGTGTGCACTTCAGGACTAATCCAGACAGAGATCTCGCAGGAGAGCATCGGGTTTACTTCTGCAGCAGGATGGTATATTATACTTACTGTGGGAAAAATCTTTATTGAGGGTATGGAAAGTTCATTAAGTACACTGCAAATTCTACTTCTCCTTACCCCTTTGCTTTTCCAAATGAAGGACTCCAAAGTTAAAAAAAAAAAAAACAAACAAACAAATAAAAAAACCCCAGAAAACCTATCTCACAAAAGTAGAAAAGTATCCCAGGAGGGTGAGGCAGAAAATGTGAATCCACATTTCACAGTATTCCCATCAGTAAACTTTACCTAGAAACATGGGAAACTGTACTACATCCTTGATACCACAGAAGAGAGAAGAAAAGATGCATGATTAATTTTACTAAAGAAACAGTCTAGTTACCCAATATCCAATTTGGTGGCAGGATTTTCAAATGTACCCAGTGGAAACAGGCACACAAATCCCTTGGGCTCTTTTGAAAGTTCCCTACTAGAAGCTTGTGACATTTATTTAAGACAGCAACTGTGTCTTCTTTACATCACACCAGTCTCTCCCCCTTTTTGTCATCCCATTTTCCTTTCATAAAAGTGTGATCAAAACTAGAGCTGAGGAACCTGTGACGATGCTCTCCTGGAGCTGTGTCCGCAAATCAGGGAGACTCCTTTAGATTTAAGGATAACTTTATACATGCAACATTTTCATAATGGATTTTAAAAACAGTTTAAGAATCTACCCTTCCCACCCCTCCATTCCCCAAAGGCAGCAAAGAGTCTGAAGACAGAACTGAAACATGGCTTTAAAAAACAGTCCACAGACATTAGGTTTCACTTCCCAGAAACCAACTTCCAGCATGGGATTCACAGGAAGAGACCCTCCTTTCTGTGGCTATGGGGGAGGGTGAGGCACATGGAAGAGAGAAGAAGGGGTGAGGGATGTCAGACTGCATTCAGTTTAAAAACACACCCACCCACCCACACACGTGCACACACACACGCGCACACACGCACACACACAATTACATTCCAGTGCATTTGATGTGTTTGGTCTTTTCTGCTTTTCCTTGTGGAGAAGAACTGAGCTGTGTACCACCTGCGTGAACACATGCAAACCAAAGAAACAGAGACCACTGAAGTCTTTAGGAACTGTAAAAGATTGTCCTATGATCTTTTATCAATTCCTTGAGGTATTTCTTCTTTCTAAAAGAATCAAAAGCAACAGGTAGGCATTTCTGAAAATGACGACCACAAATGCCAGTTTGAAAGAGACTCATTTGAACAACGTTATTGAAAACCCTTTTTGTCAAACTATGCTAATACTCTATAGTGCTTGGTCCGTAAGCAGAGCTCCCATGAACATGAATGGGCATTCCATGGTCCCTTTATTTATAATCTCCCAGTAAATACAGCTAAGCAGACAAGGCAAGACCTCCACATTTCTGCATTCTTGCACAGCTCCTAGAATATCTGCTAAGAGCGCTCCATATTTTTCCCTTTAAAAATACCCTCAATAGTATGCCATCCAGTACATCCCAGTCTCACCATTCCTATAGCTTCAGTGGAGACATGGATCAGGACCAGTAGAGGGAGAATGGAATTCATTTTACAGAGTTGACAGACTCACATTGCAACAATTGCCTCAAGTGATTTTCCTTAAAAAGAAAAAAAAAAAAGGGGAAAAAAGGGAAAAAAGGGAAAAAAGGGAAAAAAGGGAAAAAAGGGAAAAAAGGGAAAAAAGGGAAAAAAGGGAAAAAAGGGAAAAAAGGGAAAAAAGGGGGACAAGGGGGACAAGGGGGACAAGGGGGACAAGGGGGACAAGGGGGACAAGGGGGACAAGGGGGACAAGGGGGACAAGGGGGACAAGGGGGACAAGGGGGACAAGGGGGACAAGGGGGACAAGGGGGACAAGAAGAAGAAGCTTCTTCCTAGTCTACCAAGGGGAGGAATCTGCAGTTTCCCAGAACAGTGCCAAGCTCCAGTGACTACTATGGAGCAACTTGAGGGCTGAAGTACTCTCATGTGCTCACATCTCTCATAACTTCAATCCAGGCTCGAACGGACAAAGCTGACAGTCAGTAGAAAGAAAGAAGTCTTTGCAATCATCCTTCCTACATCAAAAAAGGGCTGGGCTCCTCTCCTCTATCCCCCTGTTGATACATAGCTCCAAAGCAAAGGCTGATAGGGAAGTTTCTTTCTAATAAAACTCTTAAGAGTTTAGCCAAAAAATATTTAATACCAAGCAGTTATTTAAACTTGTAAAAGACAGGCAGACTTGATACTACAGGAAAGTGGATTGCAGTGGAATATGCAAAACTCATATAAACCAATAAACTCCTGGCAACTGACATATGTGATCAGTTATGCAGGATTTCAGTGCTACCAGAGACCTTGGGAGAAGTCTGCAGTCCCTATACAGATCCAATGGCAACCCTTTCTATGCAAATCCATTCTCTCCTCTGCCTTTGTTGTATCCTACTCATGGCAATTTGCAGCTATCCCTGGGCAGTCACTTTGTGATTACTGGCTCAGCTTTCAAGAACTGCAGGAAACAAAAGTAAAACTAACTATTCCCTACTAGCACCAGGCTTACTGGATCCAAGGATGGGCTGGGTTACAAGATACTTGACAGGGCGGGAAATTGGGAAGCGATACAGAAATGAACTGCCACTGAGAACTCTCTCTCTCAAGGAAAGAGACCTGAGGTCTGAAGCTGTTTTGGAGATCTGGGAAAGGCGAGCAAGATGCTTCAACACTGCCGGTGCCATCAGCAGCAGCTCAAGCTTTTCTTAAGAACGGCTCATTAAAAATAGGAATTTGTTTTGGGAGAAAGATCCAACTGTTCTCTCTAAATTGTAGTGAGTTTTACACCACAGAGAGGAACAGTATCCTATTCCTTCCATGAAGACAAACAAATAATGGAAAATTTGAGCATTCTCCTTCCCTTACAGGACTTAAACCATGTTCATACTTATGTCTGTGGCCACGCTGTAATAGGTACTCTGAGAGGAAGATTTCCTCAGTGCTTGCTGAAGGGGCCCTACCAGCATGGGATAGGTGACAAAAAGATGGGTGATGTGCATCTGTGTATGTTGATAAACACGAGAAACCTTCCCACCTCTAGAGAAGACAGAAACATCTGACCAGGTGAGAAGGAAAAAACTTTACAGGCACTCACTATTTCCTCAAGTAGGCGAGACTGTATGTATGAAGCAGCTCCTTTTTCCTTAAGTGAATAACCAACCTACTCCTCAAAACTTACATGAAGTGGAATAAGACTCTTGGGTTGACAGAGTATATTTCCTTTCTCCAAGATATGCAGATATGGAATAAAATTAAAATATATTATCAGTGGCTGTAGATCTCTGGCAACAGTAACCATCACACATATTGCAGGAAGTCGGTCTTTGTCTAGAATTAGCTCTATGTCTCCAATGAAGTATTGTTCAGGGAGATTTTAACTTGAGACCCTGGAATGAGCAATTTTTATAAGTTTGTTGTTCCAGTGGGAAATATGGACTGGCAAAGATGTGCCTCTCACTAAACCAAATGATTCTGGTCAGGTAGCCAACATGACTGCAGAACAATTTCAGGTATTTGTTTTTCCCTGTTGAGAAAAGTCTTGCTCTAGATAAGCTGGTAGGGTCACAACACCAGCAAGTGCCAAAAACAGACCTATCTTTCCAGCTTACATACCTACAGAACACACCAGGCCTTATTTGCATTTGGATTTAACTGGCCTGTTTGCCAATCGAGTCAAGTGGGAGGGAAAGGGGAAAGCTCACAATGGTTTTTAAGCGTCAGATGCACTTGCTGAATCTTTCTTACTTTGCAGGGCTGTTATGATGCAGCTTTGATCTGCTGGTCTATGACTGCACCTGATGAAAGGACCCTGCCAACGAGAAGGAAAATGCAAGCATCATGTTCCAGAGGATGCTGTGCTGGCAGACAGCATTGCTACACTGCTACCTGAGCCTCAGCAGGTCCACTCCTGCCTCATTAACAGCTTTCGTGTTAGCCAAATGTCCTCCATTTTAAGAGTCATCTTTTTAACATCCAGCTTCCAAGGGGAAACCCCACTACAATCTTTGCTTGCACTACCCCTCAGGCTTCTCCCCTCTTTAAATCCCTGTTCTCCAGTGACCAGCATTTACTCCAAGTAGACCACGCAAAGCAAGGTTTGGAAAGCCTGATCTCTGTAAACATGGGCAGAGAGTGGCTTCCTATACTGCTGCAGCAAAGTCAGGAACAGGTACCACTTGCATCCCTCTGGGTAACTCTGTAGTGCACAGGCTTAAAGAAACAATACAAAAAAAAAATTCTTCCCTCTCCCTCTAAAAAGCCCTGCCCCCCTAAAACCTGACCCCTAAAATATAACTTGAGATTCATTTATATGAATTCTCAGTCATCCTGCACAAATGTATCACCCTAGCTCTAGCTAGAAAAATAACGTAAGAGGGGAAAAAAAGATTTTCTCACATAAACCCTCATTATGGTGAAAGATGGTGGTTGTGAATATATGCAAATTAAAAAAAGCTTTGGGACCTGTTTCAGGGAGCTAAAGCGCATTTTGCCACAGTAAAGCAGGATGGAAGTCAAGAGAATGGGGCTGTGAAAGAGGGAGAAAGTCCAAGTATAACTGTGTTCAGCAGATTGTTACCAGACACTACAGTGCAATGATGAGATTATACAAAAAAAAAAAAAAAGAAAAAGAATTAATTAGAGAAGGACATGAAGAGAGGGATGGAGAAGAAAGCACATGTGCAAGTAAACTACTCTTCCCATATAGTAATGCTTATTTTTAAGAGTGGACTAAGAGCAGAAGAATTCCTCAACACCTGAAGTTGACATTTGTAACAGTACTGAACAGTAGTTCTCTGGACAGATCTTTCTTAAGCTAGTTTTATAATTTGAGATTTACAACAAGTTGCAGTGGAAATACGCAAACTCTCTGAAGAATATAAAAGATGTGTTGCTTTACTGGTAATATTTTATCCAAGTTGTCACTGGGTTTGTCAATTAACAATATTTAAGGCTACACAGAAGTACTTCACTTGGTAGGTAATTCCTCTGTGCTGGTCTAATAGTGTCAGTCATATAAACAAACTTCTGAGCAGATAAAAACCAGGAACTCTTAGGATATCTCCCGTGAAGTAGTATTACTGCTGCTAGTCAATATATGCTTACAGCAGCCTCCAAATACCACTTTAGTAGAGTAATGGACAGACTGCTAGTACAGTGTACATGTCAAACTAGTTGCTAATTAATTTCTCTGTCAAATCCTGGAGCAAATTATCAGATGCCTGGCACCTAAGCCTTCCTCACTAACCACGTGATAGTAATAGAAAAGAAAAACAAAACAAAATAAACACCCATCATAAAACTAATAAAAACATATACATTAGCATTGTAGGAGAATGATGCTTGCGTCTTACTGCACAGTTTTCAGCTCCATGCTGGCTTACAGGCACAGCAATTGCTCAACTGGAAGCAAACATTTGCAGACACTGAATAGCCACCAGTAACGCCAAGCAGGGTTTTGAAGAATGTTCTTATAGAAACAATTTTGTCTATTTGGGGCAAGGAGAAAGAACCACCTCATGTGAGGGATCTGCAACTGGTGCTCAGTGGAAAGATTTAAAAGATCAAATTTCTTTGTGATTCTCTCTCACAAAAGATCCACGAAAATAAGCAGTAACCCATGCAGAAAACAAGCAACCTGCTGGATATAAGCTGCTTGAATATTATTGTTGCTAAAAAGAACTTTCTTCATGGAGGAATCAAGCATCTCTGCTCTGGAAGATACCCAAAGTACGTTTAGAGTCATCAATCCCAGACATCCTTTCTAACTAGCAGCCAAAATGACAAACTCCTGCACTCTATTATTGACTAACAAACAGCAGAGGAAGCTGTTGTCTAATACCTGCCTCTCTTGCACAGAGGTTACCGGCGCGGGGAACCAGCAGCAAGCGTTACCAAACACATCCACATTCTAACTTTCCTTCAACAGTGTTGGACAAGAGCTCCCTGCCTCATGAGGCAGCAAGCAGCAAAGAAGAGTCCATAAAAACCCCATACTTGAAGGCGAGTATAAGAATTTCACAGAGTCCTCACATCCGGCCGGCGGTGTGTATGTCTCTCCCCCGAACCAGTGTTTGTTCAGTGCTCCCTGCAGACTAGATGTGGCCTGAAACAGGTGGGCGAAGCTCACCTCTGCCCAGTGTGGTTCCTGTTCGCCTCCACATTTAAGGCCAAGTTGTGTAGAAAGAGAAAAAGCTGCCACCACACTTGATTTCTGTTCTGCTGATGCTGTAGAGGAGAACAGTTGAAACAAAGTTATTTATATTTCTAAAATTGCAACATACCACTTCTCTTTTCCAAAAACAACTCAGTTACACTTTTCAAGAGCAGACACTTTAATCCCATCAGCATAACAAGGGGGTGCACAGAGGGATGAGGGGAGAGAGGGAAATGATAAGTTCTCCAGAAATAATTGTAGCTCTAACATTACAAAAAGAAAAGAGCAGACCCTTTATGCATTGTGCACAAGAGGATTAAACTTTTTTTTTTTGCTTGTAGGATTTTGCAGAGTTTAGCCAAGTGCTGTTTTTAATCAGATTGGCTTCTGAGCCTTTCAAAAGCCCCAGCTGCATGAACAAACAACCTTTTTTTTTCCTAAAAAAAAAAGCCCCCCTTCACCCCAAAAGTAAAAAAAAAAAAAAAAGAAAAAAAAGAAATATAACTGGTGATCCATCTGTAAGTGATTTGACACCGTGAAGGTCAAAGGGTTAATCTTCAATTTAAACCACACTGCTGAGACAGCAAAAGTCTGATTTCATCTAGTACAAGAAAACACATTCGTGCACACACACACTCCCCCACCCTCCCCCCCCAACATTTTCCTTCCCAGCATCTCCAAGATAATACTGCCCTTTTTATAGCCACTTTTGACAGTAAGCCATAAATAATCAGCCTTGGAGCCCTTTCCTACTGACTGGAGCCAATTAAACCTTAAGCAAGAACATACTTGAAAACACACAAAAAACCAAAACCAAGAGGTTATTTCAGGTCCCATTGTCAAGGAAGAAACATGGGAGTTGAGTTTCAGGGGGACACCAGACTATATAATGCAGCCTTTGGGCAAGGACACTGTTCCTGCTTTTGTTATATGTAATCACCTCTGCAAAAGTGGCTCCTATTATCCCCCCACCTTTCTGCACTTTAACAGCATCTCATACAAACAGGTGGGTTTCTCTTTACACTGCCCTGGCTGGGATACTATTTCACCTCAATAACCAACCCTCAATTAGAAGCCAGTCTTTGTTTTCTCATCCAGAATTCCATATTTGCTAAGCAGGACTGATCATTTCTGAAAAACAAAACAAAACACCCCCAATTCCCTCCACCCCCTGCCAAATCCCCAGCAGACAAGGAAACAGAAGACTGGCTTCCAACAACTTTGCCTCAGTGCACAGGAGTTCATTACAGAGCACTGAAGCACGTTATATGAACAAGGTGTTTCAACTTAGATTAGCCCAACAGGGCAGAACCATATGACTGCAAGGCTTTCTTTACACAATCATAAATGAGAGAGAGTTGCAACTGTAGTTAGTATATTGGAGATAACGTCAATGGACAGCTCTCCAAAGCTTTCCCAAATATTCATTATATGATGTTCATATTTCAGCATAAGTAGATCTGTGCCATTTGAATCAAAAGTACACACAAAACAGGGTTCAGAAAGCCTGCGTTAACTTGCCTCTTAGCAATGGTTTATTCTTCTTACTCTCAATACTTAAAAGTTGTGTTCTGGATTTAAAACACTTCACACAGATCTAACCACACATCTCAACATCACTGAGCATAACCCACCGACAGGAACTCTAGAGCCTTATATCTTTTATTTCAGAATATCCAGTCCCTGGGTTCAGTCTGCACTGATTGTCCATACATAACTAGGTTTATATATACACACATATACATGTATGCATGCATATAAATACATATGTATACATACATACAAATATATACACACACACATACAGAGCATTACTAGGTTTGTAAGTTAAAGCAATCATTTTTAACTATTCTGTAGGGCTGGGTTACAAAAACCTAAGTTGGTCTCAAAAAGCAAGATTTTTTTGTTTTTCTATTCACCTCAACTTAACCAGACTTGTCCTTCTTTGTCAAACTCCAGAGATTTTTCTCACCCTCCTCCTCAGAGCCACACATTTCCAAACCTGCTTGAACATGCGTGTGCAACCACAGTGGCCCAATGACATCTAGGTACCATGTTTTTATCAAGATATTACAGCTCAAGCTGAATGCACTTTAAATAGAGACTTTCGGGGTAGCACGTGAGTACAATACCTTCTTCTAGGCAGTTTCCACAAATAGCAAACTATGCTAGGAGAGCACAGTGGATGCACACTGCAGATGTTGCTTTCACAGATTATTTCCTTCCATCGACAACCCAAATGGTAACTAAGTCTCTTAAAGGGAATTAGTATGCAAGTGTAAAAGGAAATGTAAAAGGGTGTTTCAAAATTTTCATCTAAAAGGTAAAATTTAAATATATTACAACTTAACTGGTGGCCCCTCTTCAACAGAAGTTCTCATGAATTTTACAAAAAGTGTTCATCTAGGGGCAGACAAGAGAAGATGTGCTAGTCTGACTCATGACAAAAGGACAAATATGTATATCAAAAAATTCCTGCACTAATATTCCACTTCATGTAGGAGGGCTGCTTTGAGCTTCTCACACACCACAACAGATTTCTAAATGTTAATCTCTGTCCTTCCCTCTCCTCAAGTTTTCAAGGTCAACTTATAAGTAAAGGATTACACATGCTTTGCTGTGATAGGTAAAGGAAGTCATGTTGAGAGAAAAAGGCGGTAGAGCTCCTCCTCCTCCTGTGATTTGGGGGAAGAAGTTGTTCTTGGTTTTGTTTTTGTTTTGTAAATAAGAGATTTAGGTATCTTCTTTTGGAAGAGTCACAGACCTACAAAAGAACCAGTGGGATGCAGTATCACAAGTACTGAGAAAACAAACTCTAAAGATTTTTTTTTTTTAGTTCAAACTCTATTGTGTTTATTTCACTACCTATTTAAGCCACTTTTTTGGTGTAACATTATTTTGCTTCTCCAGTTAAAAATGTTTCCCACTATTTAGCTGAGACAGTGAGATTTCTGTGCAAGGAAAAGCAGAATAGGAATTATTTCATCCTAGTTTCCCATTGCTTATAAAAAGCATAAAGAGGATCTCGAATGACAATATAAAGGACATGGATATCATTAATTCTGTTTTCAAAAAATGGCAGCACAAGGCAGGTAAATGGTAGCCTACAGGTAACTAGCAGGCCAAGGGCAGATTTCCAGGTTTTATTCCTAGACCATACGGCTTCTATTTTCCTTGGTCCATATTCAGCCAGCATTTCCTTCCTCTGACTGTAGTTCCACAAACACTCACTGGCTTGCACACTGAAGAGCCCATTCTCACTGTCTTCTCCTTACCCTAGTTTTGGAAAGCGAACTAGAGCAAGAAAATGGTCCAAGCCAGAACTAATACGGCAAAAACATTATCTTTACCATTGATCAGGTCATCCTGTAGTCAAACTGATGCTTGTGCCAGCACAACAGAAAGGCAATCTGCAAACAAGTGCAAGCAGGGACTGTTTCCTTCAATGGGAAGCCTAGCTAGCAGGGTTTACAGAATTATGGCTTCACTCCTGGCTGATTTGCTTTCTGTGGCACTAACTCAGTGTGGGACAAGAGCCACAGAATGGAAACGGCAGATATTCTTTGCAATAGAGATAGAGAAAACAATTTACAGAAAGAACTGTCCAAGCCTAAACCAGTCCTTTTTGCAAGTTTCAGTAGCTTTTCCCTAGATATGCCTCTGCTAAGACCAAAATACTCAAATATCTCAGGTTGAGGTTTTTTTTGGTTTTTTTTTTTTTTTTTTTGGTATAATTCAGCTGCCAGGAAGTATGGAAAACCCAGGAGAATGACTCCATGAATTCTGCATCTGATTTTTCAGATGTGATGAGTTCCAAGTCAATTCTTGCAGAGTTCAATCACTCAACCAGCATGATATTGTGGCACAGGTTTATATTTTTCCTAAGCTTCACTTGCCTAGCTTCACCCTCACCAAAACGATTAAATCCTCAGACTCACTGTAGCAGAAAAGTGTCAGGGATGAACATTTTGCTACCTCCCTGAGATAGCAACACAGTGAGTATTTTGAACCTCCTTTTCCAAGAAGGAAAGAAGCCTCTTTGGCCCTCTACCCTAACTTGACTAAAGCAGACTGGAATTGTGAATACAGTAAGTCAACACAAAGCTGGAAACACATAAAACCATTTCCTATTGCAGCTGCTGCTTTTTAAAGGGGATATCCTTACGAGACTGTCTGTCCAAGATGCTAGGATGAATGCTTCAGTGAGTCACAAGAAAGGCCATTTTACAGGAAGAGTGTCCTATGCAACAACAGTACATGAACAAAGCCTATTCCATGAACTGTACTGTTGAAAGCCAGAACACTGGTAAATGAATGCATAAGAAAATAGCAAGAACCCTGCTGGAAGCAACCGGAGGAGGCACAAAGCTGACCTGAAGTTTATTCCCTCTCAGTAATTAACATTCCCAATAAATGTTTCATATCGTAAGCATACAGATACCTATCTGTCACACGTCAAATAGCACTCCAAATGTCAAAAGCATTTTTACTCCTACCAAGCTCTTAAATGTGGTATTTTCAAGGAAATATTAGTAAAGGCAATACACACTTAAAGAAAATGCTTGTCCCTTTGACCCAGTTCCTTGAATCTTTGGGCATAAATGATTAATAGATGAATAGAATTCACTCTGTGTCCGATACAGAGGTGCCATGAACATCCCTCCTAAAAAAAAATAAAGAGCATGCTCATCATATAGACATCCTGTATGTGGGTGTGGTGCATTCCTATTGCAAACACAGAAACGTGCACCTGTCAACCCTCTTTATCTCATGGGCAGCTTTTGACTTTGCTTCACGGTTTCCAGACGTTAAGGGTCCTGATCCTATCACATCTTGAAGGATGAAAATATGGCTGTAAATGGCGATATTATAGCAAAAGAAGAATATTGGCATATGTGCACATAAAACCCCATTCTTTCTTTAATGACTAATATAAGCATTAGCAATAAGTTGTCGGGATCTCACTTATTTACTGCAAACAAAAATACTTGCACACCGGGCGCAGTTGCTGACTCATTGCTGAAAGCTGTTTTGGCTGCCAGGTGGCTGGAGGCATATTGTGCTACCATAAAATACGCTTCAGTTTAGAAAGGCTGGAAAGTCACAGCCCCCAAGGCAGCTGAGGTCACAGGAGGTGTCCCTGGTTGGGGAAAGAAATACGGGCAAATACAAATCTTTCCAGTTGTGGTGTCTAATGACAAAAGAGTAGTGCACACATAAAATAAGTGGGAAAACAAGGAAACAGTAACAGAGAGGAATTGAAAAAGCAGTTAGGTGGCAAGATTCCTCACAGCCATACAGAAAGGAGGACAAGGATCCTGCTCAAGGACCTTGACCCTTCTGGCTCACAAGCCACAGGGCTCTGTTACGCAGAACTGAATTTGTGGTAGCAGGAGAAGCTGTCACAAGTAGTGTTTCCTTTCCTAAACCCTCAGTTAGGCTTTGTGAAACAAGACGGTCAACATGTGTGGGTTGGCGCGGGGGGATTATACAGAAATGGGTGCAGAGAAATCGAAGGAGGAGAGATTCAGGGTGCAGGAAACGGGAGACACGTGAAACCAATTTACGGGCTCCCCATGCCGAGGGCGCAGCAACAGGAACAGCACTGACCCTCCCCACAGAGACCTTCTGGTCTGAGCCGCAAACAGCTCTGTTTATTACCCCAAACCTGCTCTAGGCACGGCTTAGCAGGTGAGCCCTTTCTCGGCTTTCTTGTAATTCAAAAACAAACAGCAGCCCGAGCTGGTGCCTTCCTCTTCGGCCTGAACCTGCAGGAAGTGGAAGCAGACAGGCGCCATGGCAACAGCCAGCTGACTTGCAACCTGGGAAGGGCAACGACCGGCCAGGACTTTCCCAGGCCCACAGCGCTTCCCCTGCGAAGGCGCAGGAGGGCATGCGGAGTTATTTTCCACTGGGGGAGGGAAGGGGGGAGAAGAGGAGGGTAAATAAGAGCCTCGTATTTCCATATAACTGCACCTGCTTTTGCTTTCCGCCCCTCGGTGCTGTGCCTGGGCCAGATCCTCTCCCACTTCGTTTGGGGAGAAGAGGGTGCGGAAAACACACGTCCAAATCTCCCCTTCCCTTCCGCGGTGAGGGGTGGGGAAAAGCTCCTCTGAAAGGATGGATGCCTTCGGTCTGCCCCCTCCCTAAACCCGGCCAGGGCGGCAAGAGGAGCAGGTCTCCCTCCCCGCCAGCGCTGCAAGCAGCCGACACGCACCCCTGCCCACACTCGCCCCTTCACACAGGAAGCAGAGGCAGATTTATTTACTCAGCACTTAAACTTACTCCGAGTGTGAGCCAATGGTGCTGCTTTACAGCCTGCCGTGGTTATAATCTAATCTGCATATGCACTTGGGACAAACTGACCTGTATTTCTGATTGATCCCAGCAAGGAGCATGAACACAGAGGTGCTCCTGAGACCACTCGGTGCACTGGAAACACTCCGAGTGATTAAAGCGTACCTCAGGTTTTTGGTTAATGTAAAACTTCCAGGACTTTCACAGGAAAAATCCTGGGCGGGGGGATCGGAGGCCAGGGAGGCACAGGGCCACGGTGCGGGCGCAGCGCTGGCTGCCCCGAGGGCGGCCGCAGGCAGGTGCAGTGCTGGGGCCGGCGGGTAAGGCAGCCTCTCGTCAGCAGTTCTGATGACTCAGAGGCTAAATTTAGAGAGCGATATAAACACAGCAGCCACAGCGCAAACACTGCCCAGCAGATCCATTCTCACGCACAGCTCTCTGAATCCACTCCTCCTCGCTCAGCAAAGACAGGGCTCTCTCCTCTTCGCTTTAAGGGCTTTTCAGCAGGTTGCTGAAGGTGCAAGTTCCCCATCACCCACATCTTGTGACATGTTACATCAGAAAACCTAATTAGGATTAGTAGAAGTTGCCTCACTGCTTTTATTTTTAGATTATTGTTATTCTTTCTGCTGTGGTGTGGTCCTCAAAGTTTCCTTTGCCATTGGCAAGGGTAGCTACCAAAAACAAAAAAAAAACAAAAAAAAAAAAAGAAAAAAGAGACACTATAAAAGGCTAGTGGGACATTCCTCTTCAATGGCTAGAAACAAAGGAGGACTCTGCAGTTGGGCCCTCAGTTTCCTGCCTTTCCACCATAAGATTTAATTGAGTAAAATACAAACACACACACGCCTCTCCATAAATAATCATCCCAAACATCTCACCAGCCCCCTAAGAGATGGCAGTATCTTAACAAGATCAACCAGTCTAAGCAGAGGACTGGAGGCAGAACGACTGGGTTTCAATCAGTGATCACTGCATGATCTCAGACAAGTTAACCTGCATTTCCTAGTCTCTGCTGCTTTAAAAAAAAAAAAAAAAAAAAGTGGGATACTACTGCAATTATTTCTTAATTGAAAAACAACTTCTCAACTGTGGCACGGTGCTACAAGTAGAAAGCACATTGCCACTGTCCTAGCTAGCATGACTCTGGGAGTCAAGGAAATACAGTAACCTATGAAACATTGGGATTTTACAGGAGAATAAGAAGCACCAAGTTATTTATATCACTGAATGATATTGCAGGTAATGTTATATCACTTGTACTGTCCCAAAGAATTATTTCATAATTTTTTTTTTTAACCTGTGGACAATCTTTTTATTTTAAGATTGTAGCTCCCTGCCCTAAGACATTTCAGTCCCTTATTTCCTGCCAAGTGAAGAATTCACAGCAGTCAGTTACAGCAGTCAGTTACAGCAACTCTTATGTCTCTCCTGTCACCGGGCTCCCTTATCCTCTGACCACTTCCTCTACCAAACCTGAGCAGGAAGTTTTGTTTTTTAACATTGCCCCCTATTTTTAGAGAGAGGACAAAAGCATTAGAATCTTTTGTCTGCTGAAGGTGGACAGAAAAAGAATAGATTAGGCTAGAATAGATTAGACAGAAAAGCTTTGTGTTTATTAAAAAACAAATACATAGTGGTTGCACTGTGTCATATCAAGGTTCATTTAGCCCTCCCTCCAATAGTGAGTGGCCTTATGTTGCTGCCTGAGGAAGAGCAAAGACAGAGCAAGTATATGCAAGAGCTCCCCCTAATACTCTTTCAGCATTTAAGCTTAGGACTTCCTGAGCCAGATAAGGTTTCTACCTATTGAGTGACCCCTTCAATGGCCAGAAGCTTGTCCAGACTCCCCTTGAAGCCAGGTGAAGTGCTGACACACACAATATCCCTTGGCAAGGAGTTCCACAGATCTATTGCACAAGAACTACCTCATTTACATTGAACTGGCTCCTACTAGCTTGATTTGATTTTGCCTAGTTCTTGTACCAGGAGAAACAATGAGTCTATCTACCTCCTTCATGCAACATTTGATTTCTGTTTAAGATTTCTACCATATTCTCCTTGCTTGGTATCTTTTTCAGGCCTAAGCGTGCTAGCTCATTCATTCATTCCTCATATGGAAGTTGTCCTTTCTTGCACTTCTCTGAACCTTTTGCTGTTCTGCTGTATCATTTTTGGAGGAAGGGAACCAGAACTGCATGTAATATTCAAGATATGGGAGATAAACAGTGGCATAATTTATACAGTGGCATAATTACGTTCTTGCTCTCCATTTCCTCTCACAAGACTTCAAATAATATTGTTTCAGATCAGATTTCAAATTGGCCCAGCAAGTTTCTATTAACCTGGTTGTCAAGTATTCAGCTCCACAGCTAGCAGGACTTGGGAAAGATCAGGCCAGGGACTAGGCAAGGGGCAACAGGTCACCGTGTTATTTTTAGGCACAGGAGAAGGCACTTCCAAGCCACCTCTTCCTTCTGGCAAACTAACTGTCATTTGTCAAAAATGGAAAGATGTAAGAAAAAAAAATTAAGAAATCTGCCTCCACTTCCCCATATCAAGATCCTGACTCCACTGTGTGATCTCCTCTGTTTCCTATGAACACTCCATTCCTTGAGCCTGAGACCACAACCCCGTAGTCCTGTAAGCACTTCGCTCCACATCTCCATCTCCCCAACCTCATATCCACCCTATCCTTCGCCCTCTCAGTTGGGCTTCTAAGTCTATCCTCTGACCCACTTACGGAACTCTCAACCCGGTATTTTCTTCCTCGCCATGCTCCTGCATCCTCAGCCAGAATTGGCATCCCACAGACAGTACAGCCAAACAGGAGATCCACTGCTTTGCACAGCAGCAGCTGGGACCAGCAAACGCAGTCTAGCAGCAGAGAAGATCTTGCTGTGATGCACTTACCAACTTGGGAAATAAGTGGATGAAAGCTCTTAACAAGTCTCAAAGAGACTGCAGGTACAGGTAAAGTTAGGAGTTGCTGCTGTCACAGGTTCAGCTGCAGGACAATTTGGGAATCTCTGCATTACCTTATTAGGAAGGTTTTCTGAATATTTTTCTAAAATATAAAGTCCTCATAAAGGACAGTTTCTAACAAACAACTCCAGTTAAAAAAAAGCTTCACCAAAAAGATTCCCTGGATATCCTGAGTGTCTACAATGGAGAAAGCCTGATGGAGTATGGGATCAACAATTCACATATAGTGCTGTGCACCCATTGTCCCACACTGAGAACTCTTTGACAACATACACACTGGCACTGTTGCATAAGCAGAAGTGTCTCAGAGGAGGCCTCAATAATTCTCATGACACACAGAGGGGAAAAAAATATGCAAAAATGTAACCAGTTTCACTTTCAGAGGAAAATAACTTTTCCTCACGGACATTTTCAGTGTCATTAACTTAAAGCAAATGGGTACATTTCTAGTAGTCTGTCCACAAGTGATGTGAATGTAAGCATTCAGACTCCACATGCTGCTTGGACCCATCACACAATGACAGCAAGAGGGTTATTTGTTGAACAGAACAGGGAATTTCCAGAAACAAACAGTTTTCTATAGTGAGATTCATGGTTACTTTTTGAGCATGGTCAGCATATCTAAGTCAACTGCAGGATTCCTGATGTGCTGGAAAGGGGCTTTGTTGTTGTTTGTAATGTACTTATTTACTCAAGAAAGCTCAGCTCTGATTCAGCATCTGGTTCTTATTGAGCCTCAGCTTTTTTTAAACCAGCCTTTCCAGATGGGTTGACTGAAGCACAAGGAGGTCAAGAGACTTGTCTGAGGTCATACAGCAAGCCACTGGCTCCACTTGGACTGCAGCCCAGAACTGCTCAAGGCTGCCACTCCTTAGCTCTTAAAGAGACAATTTTATCCCCTGTGAAGTGATCTTATCATTGTGAAGAAGAGATGTGATAAAACTGGTCCCCTCGAATCTGCAGCCTGTTTAGAAAGAGTTATTTTATTTGGAAAAAACTGTAGCATTCCAATGTCTTAATAGAGCAAGCTGAACTAACGAGTGTGATACTAATATACAACCTGATTCACCTCACTCTTATATAACCTATGTGCTCCTATAGGGGCTTTGTACTACAGCTGCTGTCTCCGGTTCTCTATTCATGTCCCATCTAGCAGTATGTCCGATCATGAAATACATTCTCAGTTCAGCACAAGTTAAATCCCCTTCTCAAGGCAAGAGAACTCAAATGTACTCAGGACCTAAGGAGGAGCTCAAGCGCTTGTTCCCATGGCCTTGACAAGTAGGGCACAGGCAGCACATTGCAGCTGATTGACCAAATACTGTAAGCTCAGCTCCACTCTCCATAACCACAGAGTGCATCTTTAAGCTCAGTTACAGGCTAGGATACAGCAAGCACTTCAGACAGAGGGCACACAGATCCCATGGCAGGCCCAGCCTTCCTCCTAACAGAGCATACTTGCTCCAACTCAAGCAAGATGTGATCAGTACAAAGTTCTCCCTCAGGAAGCATGGTTTGGCTCTCCCTTTGTCTTCTATGGGTAGCATAAGGAACGTGTTGTGGAGCGAACATTGCCAGAAGCTAGGCAGACAGGTAACAGGTACTAAAGAGCTGGAGCTAAGATAGATGAGTCCCACATGTCATTCTGTGGAGCCCTTTGCAAATTGGACTAATCTGTAACAGACTCCGCTACTTCACAACACAGAGCTTTGCTCAAGCCTTTCCGATAATAAGTTCAGCACCTTAAAGATTGAAGCTGCAGAGTGCTAGGGAATGTTGTATTATTGTTCTAGCACTGTTCAAGAATAAAAATGCCAAGTTTTAAGTTACTGTATTCTGTTTAAATATATTAATAGGAAATGAAACCCTGAAAATGGTGTACATGCCAAAAGCGAGCATAGGTGCGGCCAACTTTCTTGTTCTTACGAGATACATACCCAAAAATCTTGTGTATGGCCAAGAACCACAAAATAAATACAACATAGCTCAGGGAGCCCAGGGAAGAGACAATAGTGACCCTCCAGGGTTCCTAGTGTGGGATGGGGTTAGAGTGGGTGTGCAGCTGAGTCCAATGACAACTTGGTGACGTCAGCCTCAGTAGCTACTGCCTGTTCAGTTCCTCTTGAAGCCAGGGATGTACAGCAACCAGAAGCCTTTTTGTCAACATAGCCCTGCTGCTGCAGCAGGGGAGGTGCCATACCTGAACTGCTGGAGAGCCTCACAGAACAAGAGCCATGTGAGGCAACTCTTAAGCTAGCTGGATGCGTTAATCCAAAATTGAAAGCCCTTCCTTAACCCCTACTGAAGGAGGGCATACTTTTTCTATTTACAGGTTCAAAGATAAAACATTTTGTAGGCTCCAAAAACAGGCACAGCCTGGTGAGAACTAGGCTTGCTCTCTCTCAGGACTTCACAAGACCACCCTGGTGTGACTAATTTTGTGGTATTCCAAGTCTGATTCCAGACACCACCCTGGAAATAGTTGGTTTTGACCAAATGTTTGAGACAAGTTGGAAAGAGGCACCAACTTCTGAGATTAGTTTCACAGCAAGACAAATGACAGCCCAGTTTTCCATGTCTCAGAGGTTACCCCTTTGAAATCACAACACATTGTAAAACAGTTCATGTGTCTCCAGAGGCAGACTGCTTCTTTAGCAACTAGCTGGGAAGAGTCACTGCACACAGGGCAGGGGGGCTTCTGCACATGAGATCTGTGCCAAAAGCCAAAGGAAATCCTCCATGAAGGGCTAGGAGGGAAGGGACCGGGTACAACAGCAAAACACTCCATGTGGAACAGTGCCTTGGACACTAATATGTAGCTCAGTATTCAGTTTCCCTGACAAAAAAGAAAGAATCCCTTAACAGATCCAAATGCCAAGGCCTATCCCAGGGTCAGGCTGCGGAGAACCACTGGCTGAACTATTCCATCTTTGGGTTAAATTTGATTTTTTTTTTTTTTTTAATTTAAATGGCTGAATGGCTCCCCCTCCTCTACAACTTGTTGCTCTTCCAGTTCAAACAAAGACAGCAGAGCTCCTCCTCTGCTGGCTGCACGATGGGGTAGTGCAGGCGTTTGCTTTTGTTTACTAACTCTCCCACATGCTTGGCTGACACGCAATTTGCCTGGCCCGGCAGTCCTGGCTGCAGTCCTGTGCGTGGTGCTCAAAGCCCCTGCAGCACACACAGCTCGCCTGAGGCTGAGCGACAAAGAGCCAGACCACGGGCAATTTTAGTGGGCCTTTTTGGGGGGCATTCTTGGATGCATTTCCCAGACATCATATAGGTACGCTCCCCAGATGAAAGGGGTCAAGTTACAACCAGTTCCACAGCTTCACTCCAGGGCCCCTCACAGGGATGGTTAACCTTCACTTTGCTGTGAGAATCTGGCTACACAGAGCGGAGCCTTCAGCTGTTGCTAGTGAAAAGGTAGCAGTGGGGAAAACCCCATTCAACCAAACATAACATGTTAAAAAGCTCATGAGAGACTTATTTCTCAAATTTGCAGAGTGGCATTCATAGCCAAAACAACCTTCATTTCTACAAATAAACAGCTCCTTTAATCCTTCTGCTGCTCAAGGATGCCCAGCAGTTCCAGAGTCCCAAAATTCCCTCATCTCTTTCACATCACAAAGAGCATCAAAACCCTGCCCAGCCACAAGCCATATTCTCCAACCAGGACAGAGTTCCTCACTTACCTTTGAGAAGAACTGCAACAGAGCCTATAGCTAATAGAGTAACAAAGTCCAGAGCAACTCACTCGGAGCAAGAGCTTTCTGTCATGCTCTGAAGTCAGCAAGAGCGTCAGCTTCTTCACATGCAAGTGGATACATACTCTCCTTGTTAGGCTTGCATAAAGTAGAAGAAGGGCTCCTTGCACTGCACTTTGGCAATCTCTGCCAAACTCTGCACAAGCTGGGATTTCCATTTCTTCACTATTCAACAAGGGAAGGAGGGCAAGGAAGGAAAAATCAGGGTTTTAAGGGGTGTTGTTTTTGCTTTGTTTCTTTGAAGAGAACAGTTTCTTCTTTTTTAAAGAAAACAAAAACAAGACTCTGGAGTGTGGTTTTCAAACCTGATGGCATCTTACAGCTGTCTTTTGTTGTGAGGAAGTTAGTCACAAGTCAGACACTAACTAGGACTGCCTCAGAGAGGAGTTGCTAGCAAGTCTAGCATAATCTAAATATACTTCTCAACATTTGAGTCTACTACCCCTAGACAATATGGAGCATCAAAACAGACTCCAGGCTTCTTGTCATTGCCAAGATGAGGAGCTGAGATAAGCCAGAGATGGCCAATTGTGCCACAGAAGAGAAGATGCTGAGGGTGAGGGGAGCAGAGCAGAGTAAAAGCTGTAACAGAAAGCCGGGGGAGAGCCCTGGAGAAAGCTTTGGTGACGCTGTCACTGATCAACTGCAAGAGCTGGAATAGCAACTGCTAATGTCAAATGAGATACTTTGCCAAGCAATAAATGTAACCCCACACATCCTCTTCCATCTATCCATCCATCTTTAGGAAGAGTCATCAATCTAACATAAACAAAATATGCAGTGGGACCCCAGACATTTTATTGCTGACAGCAGTCAGAGCCTTAGACAACAGCCTGCTTAGCTGATGCCTGGAGCCAGCCTTGTAGAGCACCGCTCCGGGATAACTGACTCTCCACCTTCCCCTTCAGAAACACCCTACCCTCTGCACGTGGAGCCGGTGGAACTGGTCTGCAATGCACTGCAACTTCCGTGCAATCTGCACCTCAGCACGTGCTTCCCGCTGACCTTCCTGCGGCTCCTCTTGGAGATGTGGATCCAATGCAAAGCCAACTGAAGGAACGTGTAAACGGTAACCAGCATTCCCTATAAAACAGAGATAAGAGGAATCATTCTTCCAACACAAAGAATAACTTCTTTTCAGTACATTTCATGGACTAAAGGGTTGCACATAATCCTAATTTTTTGACTCACGTTAAAGTCCAGCTTCTGAAGCCCAAACAATGACTATGCACAGTAAGCATGCAGTAAAATATTCACTCAGCTTTTAAGTAGCTTTATACTGATTAAGCAGAGCATTGTGTTTCTTCCCATAATCAAACAGCTGGCAAGATCTTACACTCAATTCTTTCTGCTTATTCATAGTTCAGCCAAGTGCTGTGATTTTTTAATGACAGTTTTACAACATCTCTGCCTCAAACAGTCTCCCATTAAAGGTTGCTGTATCCTTTCTGTCAGGCTTTTCTCACCTCTCTGGCATTTCGTGGGACTGATCTGAATTCAAGTTGAACTGGATACACAAAACTGAGTAGCATCCCATCAGTTACTGGTAAAACACTGGACAGACATCCTACTTATGCAACAACCTTTACTCCAAGAAAGAGCCTAAAAGCTGTCCCATTAAGTGTAAACTTTTGCATTTCCCTCTCTCCACTGAGAATTTCTAGGAGTCTTCTTATGTGGATGAGACAGCACAAGATATTAAGACAATGTACGCAAATGGCAGGATATGAGGCGTGGTGAGCACTTAAATAGCTATCAGTAAAATAAAATGCGACAGAATAAAGCCAAAAAAGAAAAACAGGAGTATCGAACACAGCAGAAGTAATGAGCAATTGCCTGGTTCCCACCATGGGCAAGTAAGGGTAAGAAAGTATAAGTCATCTTCCCCAGGAAGCAGGACAACAGCAAAATAACTGGAGTCCTTGAATTAAACACCCTAATGAAAGAACCCTTGCCTGACTGGGGAAGTGCTAAATGGACAGTTTCCTTTCTGCAAAGCTGGTGAACTGGAGTGCTCTTACCATAGAAGAGTCTCCGGGGCTCTTCAGTGACTCCACAAGGCAACATAACATCCTGACTGGAAGAGGACTGGCTGAGTGTTTGAGTTGCCTTGTCCTGCTGCTCAGGATGCCTGCTACCGGGACCACAGCAGTGTGTGAGGGGAAATAGTTGAAACCTCCCCAGAAGGCAGCTGTAGGACTGGTTCTGTGTGAAAATGCCAGTTGCAGTCATCTCACCAGGCTGACCTGCAAGTCCAAAGTCATCAGAGTGAAACACGTCATCGTCCAGCCCATCCAGGCTAGAATAGTCCTCTTCCAGGTAGCTGGGGTGATCCATTGCTCCTGCAATAAAAGAACATTTGAGGAAACAGCTAAGACACAACAAGAATGCAGCCCAGGAGAGAATGCCTTCAGCTCCAACAGGAAAACTCAGGTCTTTCTTCCATGCCTGCTTCCCTCCCAGTGCTGTCCATCTGCATGGGCAGGAGAGATGAGTAACTCAGTGATGAAGATCAGGGCTTTGTGGGAAATCCTGGAGCTCTGGGCCAGACAACACAGAAGTTACCATGTGTCTGAGGCTCCACCCATGGCTCCCATTCCACAACTGATCACAGTGAGGGAGCCAACCACCTACCACAGCATGTAGAAACTGAAAATACATTGTCTTAAAAATCAGCCCGAGTCCCTCAAAGTGCCCTGTGCCAGTCAGCTGCTTTGGGATTTGTTTTGCTTTAGCCTGCTGCGTTTGAACTCTGTGGAACCCCATTCATTTTTTCCCCATATATTATTTATTGATGAAGTGAAGCTCTGTAATCACAGAGCTCCAATGCCAGCCTTTCAAGAAACCCTAATGGTTGCAAAACTCACAAGAGCTGACAAAGCTGTTTCTGTCAAGCTCTCCATAACTTCTACCCTGTATAAGGGCCAACTTTCCCTTCAAGTTCTCATTTCCTCTCTCACCTCAACTAACAAAATGTCCCAAACTTGGCAATCCAATCACTTCATTACCCCCCCTACCCTAAAGTAAGTCTGCATTATTAGTGCACCCTATTACTAAAGGAAAAAAACATTTGCTGGTGTCAGTGTTTAAAGCAGGACTTCCATAGCCATCACCATGAACCCTCCTGAGCTCTGCTGCAGCACAAAATTGGACAAAGATGGTGGTGGAGAGAAGAAAAAAAACAAAAACAAAAAACAAAAACACCACCAACAGCAACAACAAAACCACATCAAACCCTAAACCACAATTTCAGGGCTCTTTGCAAACATACAGTAATTAGAAGCAGATTTACAAAAGAAGCCATGAGTACTTTTACTTGTTACCTGTGCATCTAACCCAATTGGAAGACAGTCTCCTAAGAGATCCATCTCTAGGATTTCCACCCAGTTCCAAACAAGGCAGTGAAATTCAACTCTTCATGTCTCTTCCTTTGCTCTGGTTTGCGAAGCATTTAACAGAACGGAAGACTAGCAAGAGGAATTTCAGGCCTGAAGGAGACATTAATAACAACTTTAAAGGTTGTGTTCAGCGTTCCCCTTGGTACTCGCATCTCCCCCCAGGTGAATGACACTCACCACACCAGCACGTTAGAGGAGACACAAGGACTGAACAGTGCAGGAACTATTTGTGCAAGGCTCTAACTTGGGCACTACAGCTATTCAAGTTATTGCCACTCAGCAGTTCACTCCAGCCCAGCCACGATCCCCAAAGAAGAGTTTGCAGAACAGGGCAGATACCAGCACCACAGTTGATCCAGATCTGCTGGATGACAGCAGCGCTATCTTGGCATAACCTTTTCTTCAGTGGCTTAAAGTAGTACACCAAAATGAGTTACAGGCACAGAGACACAGGCATAGATCTTCTGTCAGCTCTTCTGTTGGATCACTCTCACCTGACAGAAAGGCAGCGTGATAATATATTTCGCCTTTGCAGCAAGATTTGCCAGATCTCAACTGTCAGAGCCCCACTGGGATGCACGCATTCATTGCAATGAAGTGCAACACAAAGCAAATAGGCAGACCAAATGCTTAAAAGAGGGCTTAGAAAGCAAGAAGTTTTACTCTACCTCTCACAATAGTCGCTTTAGTCCAGAGCTCTTAGAGAGTGCTAAAGAGAGAACGCAAAAAGTAGTCTAAAAGATAATTTACCCTAAAATTCAATTAATTTCTTTCCATGATCTTAAAATGTAACTCATTCAAAGAGCCACAGAAATTGAGAGAGACAGTTTCTCATCTGGGAGGTACATCGAACAAGTTGCGCCCTGACGGCTCCGCAAGATGTGGAAGCGTGCATCTGCAATGTACTTTTACTCACAGCACTTCCACGAGAGAGCAAGAAACCCTCCTAGCTGAGAAAGCCCGTGCGGCGTCAATGAAATTCTTATATGCTGCAATCACATGCCTGCTCTGACACACAGAGGGGGCAGGAAAACCAAAGGGAGGGCTCAGCAGACACGTGCGTGCCAGCTTCCCAAAACAAAGCTGGCCGGTCTCACTCTAAGACTGAGAAACTCCTTTAACTCTTCCATTTCCTCTCTGTTGCGGGCTCCGACACCGCAGAATTACTCCCACCTGAAGGATTTAAACGCTGCTTCTCCGTTCAGCGGGAGGCAGCACAGAAAGCTCAGCGGGACGGAGCAGCTCGGGAGGCGAAACGCTCGCAGCGCGCTGCTAAACCACCGCCGCGTCCAGCGTCGCACGCGCGAGCCGCCACAGCGAAGCGCGACGCCAGATGCGCAGCACCTGCCCAAGTCACCGGCACGACGTCGGGG
The DNA here is from genome assembly GCF_036370855.1 of Dromaius novaehollandiae. Lineage (NCBI taxonomy): Eukaryota > Metazoa > Chordata > Aves > Casuariiformes > Dromaiidae > Dromaius > Dromaius novaehollandiae. Next base: position 37,500,203 of record NC_088102.1, read on the forward strand.
CGCTTCCCCACGACACCGAAAGATTATTTACCTCCGTACACCTCTGCCTTCTCCACGCTGACCGAGCCCGCTCCCAGCGCCGCCCGCACAGCGGCGAGGACGACGCTCCGGCCCCGCGGCTGCTCGTGCCGCGCTCCCCACGAGGAAGCGACCCCCCCGCCACCCCGGGCGCGAGGAAACCTGGCTTTCAGCCGCGAAACGCCAGGAGGCCGGGCGCGCGCAGGTGCCTGCCGCAGGTGCGCGCGCAGACCCGCGGCCCCCACCGCCGGCCCCCGGTCGCGCGTGCACCCCCCCCCCCCGCACAGGCCCGCCCCCGGACGCCGGCGGGACCCCGGCCCCGCAGCGCGGCGGCAGCCGCCCCGCACCGTCCGCGCGCGGCTGCCCGAGGGCCGGCGCCGCCACTGCTGTCACGAGCGCGCCCGGCCTCAGCGCCCGCGCCGCGGAGGGGGCCGCCCGGCACTCACCGGGAAGCGGGGCGGGCGGGCCGGGCGCCGCGCGGGGCCGGGCCGGGCCGGGCCGGGCCGGGGCGTCCCGCGAGCGGCAGCGGCCGCGGCGCCTCCTCGCCGCCAAACTGCCCCCGCGGCCCGGCGGCCCGCGAACAGCTGACGGGAGCCCCGCCCCCGCGGCGTCACGCGCCGCGGCCCCGCCCCCCGCCCCCCGCCGGCCAATGGCGCGGCGCCGAAGCGCGGCCCCGCGCGGCGGGGTCAGGGCGCGCGAGGCAACGGCCGCGGCGGGGGGGCTCTGCCCGGGCCCGCCCCGGCCCGCCCCGGCCCCTGCCGGCGGGCGGGGGGTCCCGCCGGGCGCCGAGGCGGGGCCTCCGCCGCGGGCGGCCTCCCGGGGCGCGGGCGGCGGGGCCGAGGGGGCTCCGTGACCTCAGGGAAAGTGTGAATCGCTGAGCCGACTCCTGCGCTCCCGCCTCCTTGTTTATTAGTGATGGGAGCTTTAAAAGCGCACGGCGAGAGTTACGCGTACATCGGCAGTCGGTACTTAAGCACGGGAGCCATCTTTGAAAGAGAAAACGAGATGAAGTTAATCCCTGAGGTCTGAGGGGAGCGTGGGGAGGACTGTGCCCGGCCGAGAGCTGCCCAGGGCGCTCTGCTGCCCGGGGAGGTGGCGGGAGCCTGGCAGAAATTCGGATTATTGCTGTCAGGACCGTGTTTAGACATCTCCTCCGGCAGGGCCTGACTGCAGTGCAGACGGGCAGAAGGAACAGCTCGGTTTATTCATGCTGTGTGGGCAAAGGACAGCAGAGCAGACGTTTGGAGGTCTCGGAGACAGTGTTGTTAGTGCGCTGGGTATTAGGCATTCATTAGTATGTTCATCCATGAGTGGCAATTATAGGTACCCCATCCAAAATTGCATCCAAAATCGCAGTGACTGAGGTATTTAACTGGCGAGGGTCACCAAACCCAGCCCGGAGGAGGTTACAGGAGGAGCCCCCAGTAGTTTGCCTCACCTTGCTGGTGATGAGTCTCCAACCTTTCCAGTCACAGGCATGGAAAGGCGACGCACCTCCCTGGAGGCCGAGGAGAGGCCTCGGCACGGCCAACCGTGCTATTTCCCGGCCAGAGATGGGACTGGTTAGGAAGGGGAGCAGTCTGCACGTACAAACTGTTTTTCCGTCACTAAGCTTTGTGGAAAAGTGAATTGCTCTATCCTATTTCAGGTGGGAACAAGGAGAAAAAATGTTTACATCTGTTAACATTCAGCAAGACTCACTGTGCAAACAGTGTTTGTTTTAGGGCCCTGTGAGGCCACTCTTAGCCTGATCCTACTTCCCTAGTAATGGTCCTGAGAGCAGAGCCATTGAGACAGACGGGCTAGCAAGTTCTTGGCTAGGTTTAAAACTGATGGGAGTCTGACTCCAGCAACTGCTAGCTATTTTCAAAACAACCTGTTATTTGCCAGCTTTACATGACTTTATAAATAGACTCCCCTTGATTTTTAAAGCTGAATATTGCCGTACTAGGGTCAAGGAATGCTTTACAGCATTTCATACCCATGCCTGAATATGAGTAATGTGCACAACTAAGCAGAATAAATAAGGATAAACTCTCAGTAGTGCCTTCTATGAAGCTCAGTCAGTGAGAAGATTAAAAAAGGAAACAAAACCAAGCCTCATACTCCAAACAACAGCTTACTATTGTTTTACCTTACTCTGCCATTGTTTTCATTTCTAGGTTGTAGACTGCTTTCCCTAAAATCAACAGCAAAACTCTCTGACTTCAGAGGTGCAGGATCAAGCGCCTCAACACAGAACAACACTCTGTCATGTTGTTTTTTAAAACCTACGTAACAAGATCACTTGGAAGGGAGATTTTAAAACCCAGCTGGCAGCAGAGTAATGTTAATTGCTGTCAAGTCTGCCACACAGATATTGAAGTTTGTAACTTAAACTCAGGGGAGGGGTTAGATTGGAAACTGATTGCTAGTCAGGTGAGGCAGACAATTGTGGGATCCTCATACAGCAGTCTCCTGGCTGGGTCCTGTGAGCCTCTCCAGTTAAATACTTTGGAGTCACTGTGGTTGCAAATGGGGTATTTGCAAGTGCCAGTAATAGATCAACGTGCATCCTCTCCAGAGACTTGTCTCCTTATGGTTCTTGTTCCAGAGCTCATGTCTACTCTTTTATTTGTGTGAAGAAGGGTTGAGTTTTTTCTCCATTACAAGGAGACCAGTGTGTATCTGACTTGTACATCACCATCAAGTGAGAAAGAAACAGGACTGGTTTCTTTCATTTTCAGTAAGGGGCTGAATCCAAAGTTAATTAAGCCTGGCTGTCCACTTTTGAACGTCAAGGCAGTGGGGAGTGGGAGGAGAAGGGAATGCTATGAAAAAAGCAACAAAAGCCATTCTGTATGTTCAAGATGTTCAAATTTTGTGACACTGATGGTCAGGCAATGGCAAAATGCCAGATGCCAGAGGGCTACTTCTGTTTTGAGTGTGCATTGCTATAAATAAAAAAATGAATGCACTACGATTCCAACAGCTTATGTCTTCCAGACTGAGTAATAATTGCCTGCTGGTTAGGGTCATTAACAATAAAAACAGTACCTGCTGATCGGCTTTGTTTTCATCCTGGTGAGTTGCAGTTGGGGCCACACTTTATATCCCCAGAGGCTGCATTTTGGGAACTCCTACTGTGCAGAAAATGTATGGAAACTCAAATCTATGTATATAATCAGGCTGGATGGCAAAAGAGCTCAGGAAGGATATTTGTGCCTTTCAATGATTTAAAAAAAAGATATGGCAGCATTTCTAAGAGAGGGGACTCAGAGGGATTCCTTGAGGAAATTAGACATTGTTAAGAAATGGCTCCGAGTAAATAGACCGAAACCAAGACAGAGACAGCGAGTCTGAAATGGAAAATTGTGAACTGAGGGCAAGCTATAACCACTGATCCCTCTGCATTCTGCTAAGAGAGCATCTACAATGGCACAGAGACGAGCTGCTTACCTGGGAACTGGAGCCCCAGGGACAGGCATTCTGCCAGAATTTTTTGCTCATTAATGTACATGGTGGTACATTTATTGAAGAGATTTATCTAAAATCATGTGCAGTGGTCTCCCAGTGACATCTGGAGAGGGAAATATTGCTCCATCCCGTAACCTTTATGTTAGCCTGCTGTATTGCTCTAAAGACTGGTGAACAAAATTCCTTCTTTTATTTAGTTAGCCTCCCCATACATATCCCCTATGTATCTTCAGAACTATTTCTTCTTATCTTACTGACTAAATGCTATTGTCAGCATTGTGCTGTAACTGAAGAATATGTTGCAATCTTAAGTCTTGCAAGCTTCACTGCCTGGGTGGGCTCCTGAAACCCACACAGGGCCAACATGACTTTGGTGGGGGCAGTCTTTCTTAAAGCCCCACCTATTGGAACCAAAAGAGTGTGTCATGATCTCAGTTTTCATTTCTATTTTTTCTAGCTCTCATGGTTGGAATAGGGAACTTGAGAGTAGCCTAATGGATCATAAAACAAAGTATAAACAAGGAAAACACTCCAGGTTGATTATGCTTATTTTGTTATCTTAAGAACATTTGACCAATTTGATGTTGTTTTCAGGGGGCTTAATCCTTACTGAGTGTGTAGGATAGGAAAATAACTGTATTCTGTCCTGACGCACATCAGCAGAATCTACCAACTGTGTTCTGTCACTGCATTTTACCATCGTATGAGGCAGAAAAAGCCCAGCTTGAATTTCAGGTTTTGACCCTCCTGCACATTCCTCACACAAGCTAACCTTGCGGAGAAAGTTGGCCTTCCTTGTGACTGAAGGGTTCACTGGGTTCAGCATGCGCTGCTGATAGGAAAAAGTGTTGCACATTTTAAAAGGTATATTCGAGAGCAGAATCACTTACTGAGAATAAGTGAGCACTGAAAGGATGTTGCTGTCGGGGTTTTCTTCTGAAGGAAGCAAATTTTAAGAAGGCTTGCTGGGGTTGCTGCTTCTAGTTTTTGAAACCAAAACAGAAACACTCTTCTCTCCCCAGATCATGGGAATGTCTCGGGAAAGAGCTTTGTCCTCTTTCAGGGTGCAGCACCTGCTTTTTCCTTCAAACTCCGAAGACAGGAGTTTGTATTTTCCATTCAGTGCTTCTGTTCTCACTAGTGCAAACTCACTGATAGCCTTAAAGGCAAATGGTTGAGTGAAATGCTAACAATTTGGGTCAAGGTGGGAACATTTATGTATGTCACTGAACATGCTCTTGTATGATGCAGTCATACTGATTTTTCCCCCCCTGCCTTTTCATTCTTTCCTTCCCCTCTTCCAACAAAGACTTTATGTACAGTTGCACTTTCTCTAAGGGATTGTCCAATTCTTCAGAGACTTTGTACAGAGCAGAGTTTCTGTAGCATGCTAATGATTTAGGGGAAAGTTCCCAGAGGATTTCTCTTCCCTCCTATAAAAGAACCCCAAAACTGAGACCAGAAAAAGCATTTGTTCACATGCATTGTATTGGTAATGTCAAATTCACTCATTTTTTTTCTCATCTCTGGCTTTCTTCCATTGCCTGTCTTTACCTTCTGATTTCATGCTTCCATCCTCTCTCTTCTGTTTTTTCCCATCTCACTTCATATGACTTTGCTTCTACCTTTGTTATTTGTTTCTTTCATATGTTCATGTGACCCACTTCTGCAGTATAAAATCACTCAGATGTTTGACTCTACTACTGTGATTTCATAAGGGGACTATAGTAGATAATAAAGTAAAATATATATATAGTGTTAACAGAGTTGGAGCCTTATTCTGTAAAGGCCTGATCTGCTCCTTGCCAAAGACAAAGGAAAGCTGACTTCAGAGGAGTAGGTTCGGACTTGAAAATGCCAAGCGCATTTTTGAGTGTTACTTGCAACAGGCACCAAAGATGCTCAGGACTCACCAGGACTCACCAGAAACACTCGGTGCCTTGCAGGATTAGGTCTTTGCTCCGTATTGCTGCCTGGGAAGTTACTGTGCTGCTAAATGTCACAGCTAACTAATGTGTGACCTCTGGGGCCTGACACCACGCTCTTCACCTTGCCTGCGTAAGATTTTTTGATTCTGTGGCTAGAAATCTGTCATAAAAGGCTTAAGTCTGAGTGAAGAATTCTTCTTTTGAAATAATAAGTTTAAAATATCCGAGTGATACATTTTTATTAGATTTTTTGAAAAATTCCCCAGTCAATTTTTCCATTGTTTTCTCAGTTAACAACAGTAATAAACCCTATCCTGGAGCAGATACACAGATTCTAAATTCCCTTCGTTTTGATTATTCCCAATGCTACTCACAGGAAATAAAATAGAGAAGTCTTTGCAGAATCAGGTCCTAATAAAATAAAATGCAGTGCATATGGTCCCAGTAGAATAAAGATATATTATCATTCCCACCTTACAGAAGCAGAAAATCATGTTAGTATATTGTATGTTCTAATACTGTTTCTCTAAGCATTTGCTATTGGCCTCTGTCAAAGATTGCACACTGGGCTAAGTGGACTTTTGGTTGGAACCTGCACAGTGTATTGCATTTCTTTGGGTAACTGCTCAATGTTACTTCTTGAGATTTGACCTCAAAAACATTCATATTTGGATGGAAAATGGTGGAAAAACAGAGCTCAGCTATCATAAATGTGAAGATAAAGCAGAGAAACTTGACCCCTGGTGCTGAGTGTTTATGTTTCCTACTGTAATATGGGACTGTTGGGGCAGTTCAGCACAGTGGAGCATTAAGCCTAGGTGCAATAAAATTCAAACTAAAGTTAGGAAGCAAAACTGGGAATACAACCAGAATTACCCAGTTCTGCCAGTAATTCAAAAGTTCTCAAATCTGCCAGCTGCTTGACATTTTTATCTACTTCTTTAAGAAAATACAAAAAGAAAGTTGAAAGAACTTTATTTTGTTGCTCCAATCTCAGGTTTTCCTTCCAGTTTCATGAAGAGCCTACAAGATGTTAAATATTCAGCTCAGAATGCCTTTTGGAAAAGTCCCTGCATTTAATAACTTGTTTGTAAGTTCAGGCCCTCTATTTTTGCATGTAAATCTGTATCCTCTGTTTCACAACCTATAGGATATTCTTAAAATACTTTTTGATGTTTATTGTCTTCAGCTAATGGTTTTAATAAATTCTCATGTTTGAAGTTTTTTTATGTAACACAAAAGTTAAAGATTGTTATGAAAGCAAAATAATCTATATGGCAGATAGAGAAAAAATTCCTTTTGATTCTCTGACTTTGTTTTCACTATATCCATTGTAAATGCAGTATTTTTTATATATATACACTTATTAGGGCTAAGATAAAACTGAAGGCTTGATTCTTCTCCCAGTGAATCCAATGGCAAATCATCTCCAAATTCTGGTAAAAGTAGGATGGATAGACTTTACAGTTCTGGTAAGAAAAAAACAAACAACTTTCTGACAAATCTCAAAGCCTGGAAAATAAGTCTGAAAAAAATCGGCAGAACAGGAAGCTTTACAGTTTGCCTGAAGGAATGTTTGCAACTAACTGCTCATGAGTTTATCACAATACCTCCCCTACTCACGAAAACCCTTTTCCCACATGAGCCTGTGGACAATAAGGAAGATTGCATCACTTAGTTTTGGGAAGAGGGTTTTCTTTGGGTTTGATTTCTGAATGTGCAGTTCAGCACTTCTTGTAGTTAGCACCTACAAGAAAACTCAACATTTTCTGTGTGATAGGTAACAAACATCATAGCTCACCTATTCTCCTCTGCGTAGTCGGATGCAGCTGTCCTAGCACCAAGATTGCAGGAAAGCTTTATCTGAAAAGCATCAGTCGGTTTGGCTCCTGTCTTCCTCTCCCCTTTTTAACAGCTGGTGTTTCCAAGAACTGCGTTGAAAGGCTGAGGCAGATTTTCATTTTTAATAACTGAGCTTCAGGTTCCCCGGAGGAAAACGTCCTCCATTGGAGACAAGAAGGTCCTGTGTCACCCAAATTCTTTATTTATTAAAGAGATAGATGAGATCTTCTTACAAAACCACTGTAAAGACTCTCCTTAAATCTGGAGAGGTATCCATCGCTGCTTTCTTACAATCCTTTTTTCATTTTTATGCCCCATCATGAAAATCCAGCAGGTCACCCACTGCTAGAAAGGCAGGAAGAATCACCTGAAGTGCAGGGTGTGGGGAAATTAGAAAATGATGCTTGTATTCATGGGTCTGCCAAAGACATAATAGTACAATGGAAGTCACTTAATTGCTTTCTGGTTCAGTTTCTTCAGGTGTACAATGTGAATAATACTTTAGTGAAAAACTTACTGAGTTCCTTTGAAAGGTGCTAGCAAATGACAAATATTATTTTTGTCCATTCTGTTAAAGGAAGATTATCTTCCTTCAAACTCCCATCCCTCCTCACTGTGTGGTGCTGAGAGTGTACAAATACAGAGCAGATTGACACATGTGGAAAATTCATAATAGAACATGAAATTCTCTGGACCGATTCTCAGTATTTGTTTCCAGTTCTTTAAACAATCTATTTTTGTGAAAAGAAAAGAAAAATTGGGGAGTTGCTCACTGAAAATAGGGCAGTCTGGAACAACAACAAAAAAAAACCTAAGTACAAGAGTGCTCCTCTTTAGAGGGAGACACAAACATAATAGTTTCAAAAAATTCCATGGAAAAAGCAGTTTGTAATTGAAAAATAGCATGCTTCATTTCAAGAGCTACTTTACTGGAATGTGTCAAACCCCAAAGGGTCGTGTTCTCAAATGCCTGTGTGTACCTTGGGTGCCAAAGTCACGTCTGAGCATTGCCCCATATTTTAAAATCTTGCCCAGAATTTCTGGTTTGAGAAAAACTTAGGGAAAAAAGTTTTTTCTTTATCAGAGTAAAGACTCTCTGCAAAAAGAAAATGGGAAGGTTGAAAGCTGACTTGGTACCAAAGAACTTGAAGCAATCAAAGCTTTTGTAGAGGTTTCAAATGGACAGCAGGCTAACTGCTGGTCTCAGAGGAATTGCAGGAGGAGAAGGCGGAGAGAAGGGAAGAAACCAAATCAAACAGAGCCATTCAGCTGGCTGAGAGCTTTGGATCCTACCTCTTGATTGCTAGTGTAAGGTAAGGGGGAGTAGTAATGGCCATAGAAATGCAGCAACCTCTCCTTCTACTTTATGACTCACAGTTTATTTGTTCCCCTTTGGGGAGGTACCGTGGCTTCCCCACTGGTGCTGCACGGGCTAACACCCGACCTGACTCATCACTCCCCTTCCCTGGGGACTAACCGGAAGGACTATTTCTGGTTAAATTAACTTTCATATTTTTCTTTCCCTTTCCTTCTCTCTTGTTACAATTTTCTGCTTGTTTTTCTTTCTCGTACCTCTGCCTCAATTTCCTGTTGCTGTCTCTCTTCTTTTCTTCCTCCCATCTCTTTTGCTGTTCCAGCAGTTCCCTTTCTTTCTACCACTTGGTTGCATTTTTCAATCATCTTTCTCATATTCTCTCCTGCCAAGGAAGGGGACTGGAGATACTTGCTCCCAACACCACTGAGCCTTCCTGACTGTAGTTGGTGCTCTCCGTTGTCAAAGTATTTTACAAGAGTATTGTTAGGCTAATCGAGGGAGGAAGGTAAGCAAGTGGCCTGTTTTATTGACAGGGAAGCAGAGACAGCTACCTCATCTGCCTATTTCTGATTTTAAGCATCCAGTTTGAGATGCTAGCTAGCCTCCCACTCACTGGGTTTGACAACTATGTTATTTCTGTCTGTTTTCCTTAAAGATCTATTATTTCAGTATCTAATTACCCACACTAACACTAGCTGATGTGTCCAAGAATAACCAGAGGCGCGGTGGTAGCACTGCAAGGAGCAGACTGTCTCTCTTGTGGATTCCTTTATCTAACTTCTGCTTTGTGCACGCAGCAATGGAATTGCTGGTATTTCAATAATAAGAATAGGTAATGCCATCTTTGCAGAGCTGTCTTGATAGTCTACAGATCCAAACTGCTGAGTCATATTATTGTGTTTGGGGCTTTCTGTAAGGTATTGTATTGTTTTAGAAGGGAAATCACAATGGAGGGATACGGCAGCTCATGTGTCAGGCCCCCCGGGAACGTCAGGTACCCGCAGAGCACTGCTTGCCTTTGTGTTGCGCGGTTCTCTGGGAAGCCTATGCAGCCACAGCCCCAAAGAATAAGCAGCTTTATTCACTGTTTCCTCTCAATTCACTGTAACTAGGGAGCAGCTACTGAGGAAAGGGGTGTATTACCGTATAGGAGAAAGGTTACATATCATACCTTTCTGTGTATTGGCTCAGAGCTGTAGCTAAAATATCCACTTTGGAAAGGGTATTTGCTTCCATATGCACATACAGATCTTCTAGTATAGCTGCATAGCAGCCAATTCTCTCGAAGGATCTGATACTGATCCCCAAACATCTAGTGAAATGAGTTGATTAGTGTATGCAGAGACTATGCAAGCTCCAGTTCTTTACTGTGTGTTGTAGTGGATAGCACTCTGCAGGTTTTTTGAAGAGTTAGATGGGAGTTCGTGTTTAAGTGAAAGTAAAATTAGATCTAGAATGAGCAGAAGCTAGACAAAAGGAGCGAAAGATGACTCACAATGAATCTCTGGGGGATCTTAGGCAAATCACAATGCCTGTCTCAGGACTCAGAGTTTCTATTGCTAAAATAAAGATGTAATTTCACACATCACCTTTATAACTTTGAGATCTGAAAACATATTAAAGAAGTGAAAAATATTATTACTGTACTATAGAAGCAGTGGTTTTTCTTTCTTTGAAATTGAACTCTAGATTATATGCTTGCTTACCCCATTTTTATGCCCATGTAACACTATCAGCTTAAATGAAATTAATATTAATTTATCCTTACTGAAGACCTGAGGTCATGGACTTAGGTTTTATCAATAAATTCCATGCCATAATAATGTCCAGAGTCTCAGTTTATTCATGTTACAAAATGCTGTCTCTCCTCAATCAGTAAAGTTTTTACGCAAATAGAAATAAGCAGCCATCTAAATTCTAGCAGGATGTGAGAGTTTCTACATTCAAATACTCTGTCGGCATGTATTGCAAACCACCTGTATGTTCTTTTAGAAATTTTCTCTTAAAGTCCAGTGTTTCCTTCATGGTATTCCCAGATTTAGGAACATCCTACAAAAGATTCTGCATGTACTCATTGTATTAAAAATACCAAAACAAATGTAATCCAGCCATGCTGATCTACTAGTATGAAAGCTTGCAGAAGATAAATTTGAAGCCCCTGTGTTTGACTATTCATGAAAAGTGAATCACTACTCTTTTTCTGAGTACTTACACAAGAAGTCTGACTAGATGACTTACAGGAATAGAAATAATATGGTCTTTGGCGCCAAGCACACTTATATTTTAAATGGAATACCCCTCAGCATGGAAAGAGGGAATTTGGAGAAAAAAAGCTATGGAAAAATTTTAACTAAAAATCAATTGAGGCTATTGTGAGACGACATTCCATAAAAAGGACGAAGGCTCATTTTCCTCGCTTTAATTTGTTATGAACTCTTCTCAACATTTAGCAACTACAGGTTTCAGAGAGGGCTGTCACTAATCCTGCATGGTGAGAAGGATTTTTGATGTCTGAAGAGCAAGCACCCCAGAGCGGGGTCAGGGGGCTGGAAGGAGCCCTGAGGGAAGCTAAAGAAACAGACACACTAGTTTACGGGTTGAAGGTGAGTTGGCATGTGCCTGGTAGACGTCTTCTAAATATGAGGAGCATGCTTACGCAAGGGATAAACAGGATTTGTAAAAACAAATATAACTACAGGCAGACACGTTAAGCCAAATACATTGCTCTCCTGGCTTATACAGCAGGGGTGAACTTGGCTCCATGTGTGACCTTATCTAAGACTAGAGCTGTGACATCTGATAAGTACATATATTAACACTGTATATACTTGGAGACTTTTATTTATAAATGGATTTACAGATAAATACTTTCTGGTATATAGAAGTTACGATTCTCTGAATTTGTGTGTGTACGTGCCACATGGCACAATCTATACTCTCGGTTTGTGCCTATATATAGAAAGTAAATATATGCAGCAAGGCAGTGGGGGCAGGGGAGGCCTTGGCCCTGATCCATTACACCTGGCCTTTCTAGAAGACCATTAAAATTTCATGTTGTTTTCCTCCTGTCTCCTGCGGTCTTTGTTCCACTGAGGCCACTGCTGACCAGCACGCCTCCCGGGCTAGGCAGAGAGAAGGAGAAGGTCTGCAGTTTGTATTTTGCTGCTCCTGCAACTTCTAATGAGCTGTCAATCAATGGCCTTGTTTCTTGGAGGCTTATCTGTGACTGCTGAGAGGGGCCAGCCCCAGGGATATATGCAAGCTAGAAGAAAAGACACCAATGGCATATTTAAAGTGCTTTTTAGCTTTACAGCCAAGATTTCTCTCCAAATTATTGTTGCATTCAAGCTCTTACAGTAAAAAACGTCACTCAGGATTACAGCACACAAACAATCTGTTATTTTATTATAAAGGAAGAGCAGTAATCTCTACACCTTATCAAAGTCATCACGTAAACAAGACAAATTACCTTGCGTCAGACTGGCTTGCAGATCACCTTTTTTGGCAGAAAGAAAGGAAGCTAATTTCTAGAGATGAGTCAAAAGTGGAACCATGTTGCTAACCCACAGAAGCTTGGGAGGGTGGGTTAGAAAACATGATCTAGTTCTACTTTGGGTACATCTTTGTAGTACTGGTAATTCAGCTGCATCACAAACCCATAGGAAAAAGTGAAAGAAGCTGAAGAGGTCTATAGTAAGCTCTGAGCCAGTCTTAAAACAGCGCCACTGGAATAGCTTAGAGCTACGGCTCTGTGGTTCTGTTTGGATGCAGCCCCTTTAGCTAAGGGCTGCAAAGCAGCCTCTCGCTGCCAGGGTCCGGTGTGCTGTTCGGCGAGCGCCCAGAACAGATTGCGTGAGGGGTCACTGCGACATTGCTCCTGAACTCAGGAGGCACTGCAGACACGCAGAGCTATTTAACTTGAAATGCCAAGACCTGGAGGGCTTTTCCTACTAATTCATTACATTTGATAAATTGTGAAGCCAAACTCCATACTGCATCCTACTTGGCAACAGCTTTTTAACCCTTTTCATTGTTGTCCCTGAGGGAGAGAGAACTGAGAACTAAACTGAAGGTCCACCAACTGATATTAACCAAGTAGCTTTGCTTTATACCTGGATGAAGATGCTCATGCAGCTTTAATTTTGGAATGAGAAAAACAACCATATTTCAGAACAGCCGAAGAAGACAGGCAAGCGACTTTTCTTTACAAGCTGTTGTAGCAGAAGTTAGTTGTATGTTTGAGAAAGGGGGAACTTTGCTTAATATCATAGTTTCCTGAAATAGTTTTAGCATAGTAAATTTCCATTGCTGAATCCAGACTAACCCTGATTCTCTGTTGCTTTGACCTTGTAGAACATATCTTAGAAACCTTACTGCTCCCACCCAATCTCTCAAAAACTATTATATCTGATTTCATTGCTTTTAACATACCTATTTCCCCAGCATCTCTCTGAGGTGGGGAAATGCCCCACCTTTTGCAATGAGAGGAAACTGAGGCCAAGAGAAGCCAAGTGACTTGCCCAAGGTCACATGGGAAGTCTGTGGCAGGTGGGGAACCATGCAGGCAGCTAACACTTTAATCACAGGACCACTCATCCTTCACTGCCCTTTACACCTTTGCAAAGTCAACTACCATTCCAGTCTGGCAGCATTTTGCACCACTTCCAATTTTTTATGCACCAAGGTTAAATGCCAGGATAGTCTTGTATACAGCTGTACCATACTGTCAGTTTATACAATTACATTTTGAGTCCCAAGATATCTAGTGGCTTTTGGCAGGCCAAGCTCCTGGACCAATACTTTGTTTCAAACCATGGTGTTGGACGAGAAAAGCTTGAAAGCAAAAGTCTCAATATGGTAATGCAAAAGTCAGATAGAATGAATCGTACACACTTACTGAATTTTAAAAACAGTTTTTTTAAGGAAAACTCTTGCCTTTTTATGGATTGACTCGTGATTTCTGGATACTTCATGTTGCTAATAGTGATATTCCCTCATACAACCACAGTGAAAACATACTGTCAGTGAAACTGGTACTGTGCTTAAACTAGAGCATCAAGAGATGGCCAGAAAGGTAGTGGGAGAAGACTCTGAGGTTATGTGATCAGGGAGCTCTGTAATACATGAACATGAAGTGTTACAAGTTTGTACTTTTTCTTCGCAAGTTATTAAGGCTTGGCTGGACACACAGACTTTGAAAGACAGGAAATTTAGGGAAAGTTGTTCTAAGAATTCCATTTTTCTTATACATGCCTTCATTCAAAGTACAACTTCTCAACAACAGTGATGTTGGCATGGACTTGAATAGGGGCTTTGCACAGCCAGAGCAAGTAGAAGACAGAAGGGTTTTCACACACTCTTCATCTTCTCAGGCTCTACTACACCATGGTTAACATATAGATTTTGTGTAGAGCTGTGAAGCAGATGTGCAGTACCCAGATTTAAGCACACTGCACTGTGTTTCTTGTCATCTTCTTGGTGTGGAAGCCAACAACTAGCCACTACACAGGAGGCACACAGCAGTCCCTTCTTTCAGCTGTTCTTTGGAATGAAAGTGGTTACAGCTATTATATTTTGGGCCAAGTGCTGATAGGTTGGTTATAGCATCAGGTACGTGCCTGAGGAGCCAGCTACTTGTGTCCAAAGGAATGACTACCCTTAGGAAATAATTTGGGTCCACAAATCCCCATTGTACCCAGGTACCTGATTCAAGGCCACAGGTAAGTGCCTAAGTCCTGGAGAAGGGTAGGGCTCCCTACATGCTCAGCCTTCCTGCTTTCCTTAGGTATCCCTGTACTCAGCATCCCAGCTGCTGTGAATCTTATTCCTAGGTGCCGGCTGCTCCAGAGCGTTGGTCATCTAATTCGGGCTCATGAACTCAAAGCTAAGGGCCCACAGAGTAGCTGTGGAGATGCTTGGCAAAACCAAGCCTTAGTACGTCTGGGCCTTGGTGTATAAAAATGCACCTTTCTTTTGGCTGATGTATAGTTCCTGCTCTTAGGCAGTCCAGACAACACTTTATTGCACTGAAAAAAGCCAGCCATTACAATTAGCTCTGGTATACATGATGCTATTGGGCCCTTTGTATCTTACGGAGTTTCGTAGAATTTGAATACAGTTAAGAACTGGAAGATCTAATGTGTTACTGACCCTATCTGACCTACCAGTCCACTGTAAAAAAACCTGCATCCTCCCCCACACATGCTAACTATGAGTATTACAGGTTAGGGCAATGCAACCTTTCCAAGTGGTTCTGGCTAAATCCCTTTGCATCCCTCTCCCCTCAGCCTATCTCTCAAGTCACGTGGATGCAACAGCGGCAGGTCCTGTTTAAATAACTGATTATGTACAGGCACCACAGGGGTCATTCAGCTGTTGGGCCTTGTGTGCAGTCCTCACAGCTGTTCCCCATTTACAGCAAGGCAGAGGAATTTTCTGTGGGCAAAGTTTGGCCCTTGGGCTGCCAGTCAGACCACCCCACTTATCGGTGAAATCTGAGATGTTCTGGGACTACACTGGAAAATCCCTTTCTAAATGTCATCTCTAATTATTCTACTGCTTAATTCTTAGTAGTCCAGAAAGACTCTCTGTCTGACCATTTGTACATTTAGAAACCCCAGATGTCAACTGCCAGCTGTGTTGCACAGAGCTGTCTGCTACTCTTTGGGTTATAGTACAGTGGTGCCAATTGTTGATCTTCTCTGAGATGTGTGAGCGTAAGAGCAAAGCACTTTGGACAGTTCACAAGCAATCAACAGCATCCTTAAGAACAGGCTTTGAACAGTCCCTATTTGGATTCTTAGGGTCAAAGAAAGTGAATCCTTCAGCATAACAAGACAGCTGTACGGACACAAGGTTCTTCTGTTTTTAAAATAGAAAACACAGCATTTGAAGGTCAATGCTTCAAAGCTCAGGTATGGATCCCAAGTTCCCCAAAGCAGGCCGCAAAAAGACCTGGAGATTTGCCCTTATTTAATTGCCAAATCACTTGAAATGGTGTAAGTTTCTCCCACTATGTTTCACCAACACTGTTTTTGGGGTTACCCCTCATACCTAACAGTTTCAGGAGACTTCCTTTTTTAAAGAGCAGGATCAAGAACCCCACTTAGAGTAAATACATGTCAGCTCCTGCGACCTTTGTCTGTGGTTAGAGGACAGCATGTCTTATTTAAAAGAAAAGTGAGTGAGAGAGAGAGAGAGAGAGAGAGAGAGAGAGAGAGAGAGACTGAGTGACAGATACCTCACTGCAGTCCCCACGTGAATAATTGAAGTGGAATCTGGAATGCACACCGCCTTGCCGGGGACTTCTGGAGACCACGTCTCATCGGAAGAACTGACTGTTACCGGAGAGGTAATGGAGAAGTTGCTGGCCCAAGCCTCTGTAGTCTCGGCCTGCTGCGGAACAGAGACGCCTGGGTCAGAAGGGGCACCCCTCGCAGCACAAACTATATGGGATTTGAAAACTGGGCATCAGTCCAAGGCCTAAACACAAGCTCACAAAGAGATCCTTCAGAGATGCCAAGGGCAGCCAGAAGCTTGCCCCGAGGAAAGGATGCCAGGATTGCTGAAACAGTGATGCCACAGGCGACGAGAGTCTAGAAATCTCCTCTTACTCACTTCAGCATTGAACAACCCTGAGCAAAGCTACCTGATGTGCTATTAGAAATATTTGCATCCTTTTGCACTGCAGCTCTAACCAGTGGCCTTTTCTAACTATTTACAAAAAACTAGATGGGATTTAAATCTTTCAGTGGTAACACTTGCCAATACAGTGATACTCTTCTGAGCTTATTTAACTCTAACAGCCTGCTGACTACTTGTATTCTGTTGAATCCATTCACTGGAGACAAAATATATATCAAATCTTTTCCAAGGTATAGCATTATTTCGCAAAACATCATCAGGTTCAACCTATTAGCAAAAGTATTTTTTTGCAAACTTCCTAGCTCTCCAGTCAAATACCATGGGAATGAAAATCATCATACTTGCTGATTTTAAAAAGAGATACCAATTTTGCAAATGAGTTTTTTAAATTTAACGTACAAATTTGCATTTTGCTACCAATCCCTCTTAACTTTAAACTCAGTTTGCCAGCAGCCACTCCAGGCAGACAAAAACAGCCAGAAATATTATACCTATTGCGACCCAGACTGCTGCCTCGTGGGAATAGAGAAGAGTTTAATGGGATGGGAGAAAACATCTGTATAGCTACAATTGTTGGGGGAGAGAATGGTTTATTTAGTTGCTTCTCAATGACATATCTTTCTTAGGTGTTTCTAGGATGCCCATTGCACAAGTATCTGAGCTCCATCTCAACTGTCTGGAAGGTAGTAACAGAAAACTGCTATTTGATCTCACTCCTTTATCTAATCTCATCTATCAAGAGCATGCTCAGCAGGCTGGTATCTGAGCACCTCAGAGAAATTACACAAAGTCAACAACCTTTTTTGGCATCTCCTTTTTGTATTGGAAAAAAGCAGTACTTAACATCAAGGAAATACAAATGAGTACTGTGTGATCCAACCACGCGCACCCACAGGGAATGTGGTGAAAATGGGTAGGGGGGAACATAAAAGAAGCTCCCCTTTCTATGGAAGTCTTCCAGCAGTCCCATCATCATCACTCATTACCTATAACACAGTTGATACAAAAGTCTGCATGTTCCATGTTCTGTGCAAATGTTGTAAAATGTTTAACAGATGGGGAAAAGCAAACTACAGGTAAAATGTTAGTCCCAGACTACTCAAGCAGATAGCAGCAGAGCCACAGCTGCAGTCCTTGGGCCTGGATCCAGGACAATACATTCTCTGCACTGGACTTGAGGTAGCCTGCACTTGAGTTTTTAAGCCTCAGTGGACTCCCTCAACCCACAGGTTTACCACAGAGGACAACTACTTGTCATCTCCTTTCATCTTCTTCCCTCCAAGCATATGTTAGCAAAACCTCTATACACTATCTTACCAGGGTGCAGTACATCTCCACACCACAGTATCCCACTGTGCCAACTCCCTGCACACACACCAGGAACAGGGAAGGTGGACAAACTGCACCTAGAAATCCCCGGTTGGCCCTTGGGCAAGCTTCGAAGGTGCCTTTGGGCTGAAAAGAGCAAAGATTTCAGGGCGCCTGACTTCTAGGACCTCATCTGATGAGGAGTACTTTTAGCAGCAGTACTGGCCAAAGTACTCACACCTTGTCTTGTCCCAACCCTGTGCCATCTCCTTTTGAGTTTTGCCCGTGCAGCAGGTTGTGGGATTAGATAGTGACCCAGACTGAGCAAGTGACCCTGGTTCCTTTTAATGCATGGTGCCAGTAGGAGCTACACCGGCACAACTGAAGGGGCAGCTCAGCAATAAGAGCAATCAGTTGATGCTGTTTGCCACCAAAAAAAAAAAAGTTGCCAGATTTTGCCAAAAGCCAGTACTTAAGTTTAAGCCCATATACTGACGAGACTGCTTCCTTCAGCTGCTGTTGCTGAAGCTTCTACTACATGGCTTGCTGATAGACAAGAAAGTAGTCATTCGCTAAGTAGATTCTCATAACTTCTACGCATCAAATTCATTTTCAGGTCTGCCCTGATAAATGTCGGCCTCCTGAGGAACAATAAAAGCCTTGATGTAGGCACTTATGATTACCTCTGTTAAGTAGTCACAGTATTTAAAGAAAGAGTGTGTAGTAGCTGAAGGCTTCTGTGCACCTTCAGGTCTGTAGTTCAAATCTCTCGTAAAGCTTAATTGCTTTCCTGATCAGTCCTGCTCTCTGCAGTGTGGACCTCATTTCCTAACATGCTGTCAGTGCCAGCTGCGAGGACCTGGAGCCTATGCCACTTTATCTCAAGTTGGGCTGAACTAACGGCGCCTGGAATTAATAAGGGATCATGTGCTCAAGTTCTATAAATAAATGAAAGGGACAGAGTCATCCCTAGGATCCTTGCCACCTTTTAGGCACTCATGCATACCTTAAGCGCACTGGGCCAGCACAACAGCTCAGGAACAAAATGAGCAATTAATTAAACAAATGTACAGCAACAGAGGTAATGGAGTAACTATCTACACAGTGGGAAAGCTTCCCAGAGCCATGTCACCTGATCAAAGCCTATGTTAAGAGAGCAAGGTGGAAAGGAAATGAGTTAAAAAAAAGTGAGTTTTAAAAAGATCAGAACTCGCATCTGAAAACGAAGAATACTAGTTCTGTCCTCAGGGTACAGAGGCATTAAATCATCAAAGGATGTGAAACTCCCAGTGCATCAGCTGCTCCGCAGAGATGCCTGTGCACACACTCCTACCCGCAGTAAACATGAAATAACTTGAGATTGTTTGTCCCTCAGAGAAAGAGAGATGGCAGCCTCACAGTTACGTTGGCTAACTGCTGGTCATGAAAGCACAGAGCAACTGATGCCCCTTCCGTTCATAGCCAGGCTCCCCATGTTGTAACTTAGTGTGCCCCTATGCTTGCCTACACCAGCAAGCTAGTGAAAATATTGGCTTGAGCTTTACACTGCAGTCCTGGTTAGTTTTCTGTTAAAAGGTTTAAAAACGTTGATACAGCTTTCTGTTAGCTTCTTTTAAAGTTACATGGATGAGTTTTATTCTGTACCTCAAATGCCATACCTCCTGTCAAACCAGGCCAACAGCAGAACGTGATGTGCTTTGTCCAAAATTTGGGCTAGGTGATAGATGTGTCCTAAAGAAGTACTAAGACGTCATGCTGTATGACTGTAAGAGCCTCTTTTGTCTTTAGAGCAAAGATCTCCAGGTATCATTCACTGAGAATCAGTTCTAGTAATTTCAGAAAAGCCCTGCAGGTCTCATAGCCTAATATGAGGTGTGAGAAAACATCTACTGAGTCTTTCACTCTGAGATGAATAACAGCATTGATTTTGGAAGAAATGCTGCAGTACCAATAAAAAAAGCATTTAAGCCCCTCCAACATTCTCAATTTGGCAGAAAAATCCCTGATCTTGGAAAGTGGCTAAAGATACTATGATTGAACAATCCAGAACTGCTGAGTGCACATCAAACACATCTTCATTAAAAGTTGTTGGTAACTGTTGGCTGAAATACTCCAGAGAACACTAATTTTAAGCAACTGTATTAAAAACCAGCACTGACCAGCAACTCTAGTACAAAAATATTATCTGAAACACTAAAATGATCTGTGAACCTAACTCATTTCCCAGTGTAGATGTGAGCACAGGACACAGATGTATTTGTGCATATGTAACCTCAAATAAACAGCCAAAACTAAGGAAGTGTGCGATGAAACACATAGTTCCTAAAAATACCTGGCAAGAGGGAGAGTTAAACAGTCAGTTTGTGTTGTACTCTTTAGCTACTGATAGGTGGATTAACAGTCAGTTTGCAGGGAAAATGCTACATAGTATCACTGGGAACAAATATGAAACCCAGAATAAGACTGAGGGTTTTATTCTCCACTTATACCAGTATAATTCCAGAAGGATGTTCTTGACTTCAGTGGAATAAATCCTGATTCACAATGCTGTGAGTCAGTGGACTATAAGTCCCAAGGCTTGATATTAATATAGGATTTATTTCTTGGATCCAGTAATAATGCAATGTGTACTAGAGCTGTTGAAAATGATTGGGCCCTATCTCCCACAATGGGATGTAACCAGGGATGTAAGTGTTGTGCATTTCCCTCTCTAGTACAGGAGAGCAAGACAGTGCAAGGGAGCCAGACTAAAAACACACATACAGATACAGACACACACACTTCTAAGTCAAAATGTTGTTTTCAGATTTCCATGAATGATGTGGGTCCCTTGGAAAAAAAATCTGTTATCTGTTATTTTTCCACTGATGAACTAAAACCAATTTTTGATCATCTCTTTTCATTATAGTAGTAACTATGTTTATACAGTTTTCAGACTTTAGTGCCTACGCTTCATCAGTGCACAGTACTATTAGTTGGCTGAATATGGCACAGCTTATCATGGGGGGAGGCTCTGCCTCAAAACATTGAGATGCATTATACCACTCTCAGCTGCCTCTTTACTGACGGGAGAAACTCAGCTCAGCCTGACATAGTAACATGCAAAGCAGAGCAAGCGTGCTGATACAACGCTCTTCATATTTCAGTTTAATGACATTTTGAATATTCCTAGTGAATTCACAGCAAAACATACTACTGTTGCCCTTTATCTCAGGCTTCTAAAGGGAACATGTGGCTCTGATTTACCTTCCCCCCCCCCCAGATTACTGCATGGAGGAGCAGCAGGGGAAGGAGGCTAGACAGAAGAATTACAAAGCAGCCCTTGCTATGTCTAAAGAAGACCTCTAAGTGAAAAGTTATAAGAATGGCAGAAAAATTAAGCAAGAAAGTTGCAATGTTGGATTAGGTACATGCAAAAGCAGGAAAATGTTAGGGCAGGTCCTTGGCTGCCATAAGCAGCTGTAGCTTCATTAAGTAGATGACCAGCTTGATTTACACTGTAGGGGATCTGTTATGGTGTTCAGTATCATTATAATTTCTAATGAGCTATTTTTGTTGTTATTAATTTTGGTAGTCCTAACAATTTAGCTTTTGTATCAGCCAAAATAACCTATTTTAATCATTAAGAATATGATTCAGTATTGCCACCTAAAGTTGCCTTTTGAGCTTCAGAAAAGTACTCTTGATGTCTGTCCTGGCAAAATGCCTCAAGGCAGATCTGAATGTCTGCTTGAAAGGCCTGTCTAGACTAGGAAAATGAGCAGCACTTACAACATGCTAATGAGTACATATTGCTTAACATGTTTTAAAACAAGAGAAGAGGAAAAAGATGCCTGCTCAGGGTGTAGTGCCTTGTGTAGCTAAACTACCTTAACATCTTGCCACTGACAACAGGGAAAATCATGCTCCCTCTTCCCTTCTTCCGCACTGCTCCCTATCCTATGCCCAGCTGTATGGTCCTGCTCCTGGCTTTAAATCTGATGATGTTTGCTAGGCCCTTTCTATGAACCAATTCACTGAGCCTAGCAAGGAGTCTGGATGTTTGTGTGGGTAGATGACCCCTTCAATTTCACATAAGCCATCGATATGTACACGGACTTCAACTGGCTGCCTCAAAAACTGTAAATTGGAAATAAAGCTATAGTAACAGTCCCAGTTCCCCCTTTTGTGGAACAATTTTTAGGTACTTAGTCAAAAGGCAGTCTTTACACTTAAAAAGTGAGTCTTCACAGTTGACTAAAGTTACTTCGACAGCCTATTCCAGTAAGCTCCTAGATGGGGTGCACACTCCTGACTGCTCAGGGGTGACCCCACTCAGCACATTTTATTCTACTGCAGGTCACCCTAACCCCCTTTGGCCTGTCTCTGAGCTGCTCAAACTTCCTCCCATCCCTCTCTCTCTCCATGCTTCTCCCCTTCCTTTTGAGCTACCAAGAATCAGCATCTCCTGCTTCCGCACTCCCTCAGAGCTTCATGTTTTTCTCTTCTCCCTTCTGGCCCTCATCACCTCTCTGCGTCAGAGCTTACTCTGTTTGGGCCCCTCTCATTCACCTATTTCTGATCACCATCCACCCGCTCCAGGAACTCAGATTCACTCAGCCCCTGGCTCATAGGCTGTTGACACAGCTGTCTATATTAATGTTTCTTTCAGATGGATAGAAACTGATCAAGATTTGGCCCTCAGTGAATTTTTGTAAGGCACATGGCCTATTTTTCATGATGGTAAGTGTGTTTGTTCTGTTCCTTCTGGGTATGATAGGATCTTACTTACTTGGATGCACAGTGCTGTGTATTATGAAAGTGCCTCTGTTCACTTTGGCCTAGCTATCTGTATTCAAACCTTTTTTTTGCAATAATCAGAAAAGGAGGGGTATAAACACCTAGCCTGGGGCGCAAGCAGTTAGTTCAATATAAAGAGATTTAAGTAGGAGCAATGGGAGAAGGAAACAGGCTGAATGTCAGGAAAAGCTCTGCCAGTGAGACGTGTTTGGCTGTGAAATCTTCTCCCAGGGGAAAGAGGTCAAAGCCTCATTGTTTGGAAGTGGGGCTGGTCAAAACTCTTTTTGGAGCAGCCGAGGGAGAGGTGGAGGTGAAGAGAAGAGCAGCAGCTGTGCATGGCGGAGCAGCAGATACAGGAGAGGAAGTGGCTGGGTGGACAGGGAGAAGAAACAGGGGAGGCTGAAGAAGGAGTGGTGCACACATACGCAAAGGCACAAGGGACACAACAAAAGGAGTAACAGAGGCACAGTAGGGAGCAGGGGACAAAAGGAGCAGAGAAAGGGAAAGCAGAGAGGAACAAGCAGGAACAGGAGACATGCAGGACAGAAAGGAATGGCAAAAAATGCTAAGGGCAGCATTGAAAGGATAAGAGTGTAGGGATGAACAATAACATGGTCTCATTTCTCTTTTGTGCACTCAGTGGCTAAGCAAAGCTAAGAGATATTAAAGCACAGGGAAAGGACATCTTCTGGGAACAGTTTTTGAACAGATCTCGTGTCCTAGGACACTTTTTGCAGTTTTAGCGACTTTCTCATTCTGCAGTTAGAGGAAATCAAGATTCTTCAGTGTTTTTCTTGACAGAGTCAGGGACAGACAGGTTAGAAAAGCCACCAGTGCAGTTCCTTAGAGCATGAAGCATAGGCACAGACAATGTAGTGATGTTTCCCATCTTCTTGATGATAAATGCTTGATGATATGAGCTGAAGGAGGCTGTCAGTGTTAACACTGCACCATTTTTATTGGCTACTCATTGTTTTTTGTTCCATTTTTACAGAGTGTAGAAAATTCCGCAAGTTCAGTAACATTTCATTCCTCTCACTGGAGTGAGCTCCCCACCAAGCAAATCCTATAGTGACATGAATTAGTTGAAGTTCTCCAGGAATCCCTATTACATCCTCTATTAAAACTCACCATTAATTACCTGGTATTCCAGGACTTCTCAGAAGTTCTTCAGCTATTGTCAAGAAAAATTCCCAGCTCAGTTTCTTTCCCTGTAATAACATTGATGTTTATTTCTCTCTAAACCAGGCTACTCATTTGATTTTGCTGAAGTTTGCTTCGTAATTTCTATGTAGATCTGAAAAATAGAAAGCAGTTTATCAGCTTCAGTTTTGGCTAATCTGCCATAAACTGCATGTGCTTAACTCTTCCCGTAGAGATCAGAACAGTGGAAAAAAATACAGGATCTTCCCCAGGACCAAGTGACACATCCCATGCCTAGAAAGAGTCAGAGTCCTGGCAGAATTTACCTGTGGTCCAAATCCAGACCAGCCTGTTATATTTCTATAGCCCTGTTCAAAATGCTTATTTACAATTCCTGCAAGTCCTTTCAAATGCTCATCTACAATGAATATGGCACATTAAATACAGGACTCTCCAAGTTCATCTGAAGACATTTCTGATAACAACATGAATTGCCTTCTCATTCTGCTTTTTATCTTCGTTGTTAATCCCTTCTCAGAAAAGGAGCCCTGCTTGGATTACTGAGAACAGCCTCTTTGTTCTCCTTGTTTTTTGTTTTAATTGCCTTCAGAGGACTATTTTAAAAGAATATTCGAGACAGAAATACAAGCTGGCAAGAAGGCCATTACTATAATTTCATATCTGGTGCGATGAGCAGGACCTTCACAGTAATGTAGCTCAGCTGCCAGTTTCAAGGCTAAGACAGTTTTGTGACAGTTGAGCCCAAGTGGAACCAACCAAATATAAGTCTGTTGAAGCTACTAGAGTTTTTTCACTCCGTGTTTACAGTAACCAAGATCAAGATCTAGTGCCTTAGGTTGCCAGCAGCATTCACAGAAGGAATTTGAAGTGAGAGAGAGAAATCAGTTTTGTTAAATGTTATGTCAGGCCTTCTTGAGAACTGAAAGAAGCGGGGCCTGGAAGTTAGATACTACTTGCTGCCTCTAACTTAATTCAGATCAATAAAATCACATTGGGATAGTCACTATCCATATGCAAAGTCAGTCATTCTCTCTCAGTTCCCAGTGAATAAGTCTCCAAAGGAATTTGACAAATGGTCATAGAAGGTAAGCTCCACATAAAGGCCAAGTATTAGAGTCACTTTTTCCCCTGTAACTCTGAAACACTCCTGTGTCAGGGTAGGGCACTCTTGGTGGAGTAAGGCAGCTTGTTTGGCTGGTGCAGAGCTGTGTACACAGATGCTTTACTCACCAAACCATCATTTTCCAGGGCTGCTATTTAAGCGAAGCCAACAGTGCCACTCTGCGATGTGATCGTGGTATAGCACAGTGCTAGATCTATACTTGGCTTTGCAGAGCCCCAGGGAAACAAAACACCTGATGGTACGAGACTTTGGTGGCAGGGAGGTTCTGCAGCTGGCAGGAAGGGCTCCTCTCTGTGTGCCAGCCCAAGTAAAGTGTCCTACACCAGGGCTGGTAGTATGATATCCAGAAGATCCAAGAATCAAATTAACTATATCCACAGAAATCATTCCCTCAGTACTAGAGGTGCAAATATAAGGCCTGATGTACATCTGTGTGATTACAGCTTTATAATAAAAAAGAAACCCAGGAAAATATAGTAGTTAAACTTACTGTGACCAGCTCCTTTGGCTTTTATCAATTTCTGCAACATCATCTATTTTAACACAAACCCTCATTTTTGGAAGAAGTTCAGGTAGAACTTTCTGCATTTCACACTGCCTGACACCTTCCACTATAAGAGTCGCATTCAGCTGCCTATAACTTTGCTAAGCATAAGCTAGGCTGAGTCTTACACTACGGTTGATTCAAAAAACCCCAAAACAAAGAAAAAGAAAAAGCAACACCCCACCCACTTTGGTGGCTTTGGTAAACCTTCAATAAAGCTATATAAAGGCTGGAAAGAAGCAGCTATTTGCCTACTTGGAAAGGGTCTCATATCTGTTCTGTTCAGCTAGCATGTTCTAGTAACTCTCCAGCTTGCAGCAGCAACATAAGCAATAGCTTCTGAAGGAAAGTCTGAGGTTTCAAAGACCGACCTAGGCATTCACAGACCTGGATCACTCACTTTGTTTCTGCTGGGAGACTCAGAGTATTTGGGAATGGTAGAGGTTCCCTCATGAGGTTCCAGCCAAGTCATGAAGGAGGTATGGGTTTCCCCTTTGGGAGGTATTCAGTTTATCCCCTCCTAGCTCAGAAAGCAGATGAGAGCCTGGGGTCTTTCTGGTTTATTGCCCCATAGCCAGGAAAGGAAGATTTCTAAGCCCTTCTGCCCATACTTTGTATACCACTGGTTTAGAGCAAAAACTTGAAGTTAGGTAAGGAGGGCAGCCTTTGAGTCAGGAATGTGTCTGTTACCTTATCTGTCTTAGAAAGGGCCAAATGGAGAGAAAGCAAGGGATGTCAAGAAAAGGTATCTGAGCGCCATTTTGGAGAAATGGATTCTGGCCCTGCCAACCTATCTAATATTTAACATCACACAGAACCAAATGTTCTCATTTCTTCCAGCCCCCAAATCTGGTGATGTATTCTGCAAAGATATTGAGCACTTAACATTAAAAAAAATGTATTATAAGATGCTGAAGTTCCAAAGTTTATAACTGGTTTCTCATATTGGGTATGAAATTAATCAATTTCATTGAAAAATGCTGACCTTACTCTGCAGCTCAGCCTCTTCTCCACAAAATAAGAATATGATGATCTAACCTAGGTGTTGTAAGGAAAAATTCAAAGCTCATTAACTGCCTGTGGAAGATGATGGTACCCTGAATACTGCAGAAGATCCTATGAGGAAATAAATGATAATTTGATATTGAAAGCAGAGCTTGTATGGTTTGTATAGTAAATAATGCAGAGGTCTATATGCATGATGAAGTGCAGAAAAGTAATTAATAGCTACCAAGTCATGTGCATGGGCTGTGGTCTCTGGAAAAATACAGGATGATTATTGGTTTAATGACTAGCATCGTGTACTCAGACAGGGACCAAGTCAAGATGACATACACATGCACACACAACTCAATTCTGGCAATTCCTGACTTAAAAGAATTTGAAAGCTTTATGTTAATCTTACATTAAAGACAAAAACCTAAACTAGAAGAGACCCCTATACTTACAGGGGAGAGCTTTTTATTTATTCTCAGAACTGTTTGAAATAACCACTTTTAAAGAAGTCATTCAAGGACTAATATCAAATACTTTCTTGCAAAGTAGAATTCCAACATAAATCAAACTTGAATAAGATATGCATCGTTTACCTAATGTTTCACATCTATTTTAATTCCAGAAAAATCTTTAAGCTTCTTTTCCCTAGTATTTGCTTCATTCTGGTTGCCAAATCTGATCTTCTAAAATCCTCAGCGTATTTTTCTGCAGTTAACGTTCTTGCAGAAATAACATTTGAAGAAGCTGATGTGTTATTTCTTAATATTGTAAATCCTGTACCTGAAGCTGTAATCCCAGATTCATTGTGTATATATACATTATATATAAACACATATAGAGACATTATATCTATAAAGAACACTGAGCTGATTGGCCGAAACCTCGTACTACTCAAACTGTTCTACACATCTTCGAGCATTAAAGTTACACTACTGATATAATGTTCTTTTTGAAGATGTACAATATGGTAGTGAACTTCAGTTTTATACAGAGGCAATTGCTAGCCTGTCAATGAATATAAGCTATTTCAGTTTCTGTGGCATTGCGATTCTTTGTGGTAATGTGGCACTGTAAAATTGCTCTCCTCATGTGGCTTCTCTAACCCAGTTTGCAGTAGTTTGCCGAAGAAAGCTGTACTATAGTATCACCTGGTGGCCAAAAAGGAAACTCCATAATCACAGAGTTTGAAGGCAATTAGTTGTTTTCCCTCAAAGAGAAAGTAAAATTCATTTGGTTTTTAATCATGAACAAACTTAAGTCAATCATTAGAGTCTGAGGACAAAGGAATTACTTTTTGATGAGAAGAATTAAAATGAAATATTAAGAAAACAAGCATAGATACAACCTTATTTTGTTTTAGAGGCTGTAACTATTGCTTTAGTTTTCTGCATTAGACAGAAGAGCTTAAAGAAGTGTTCCCTTAGCAACTTCTAGGTGTCTAATACAGTTTACTTCTCATGCATTAGTATTGGTTTTCTTCTTTCTCAAATCATTGATTGGCATTTTCTCACAATGTCCCAGTAAACAGTGGAAAACTGAAAGAACAGATACAATGTGTTTCTGCCATACTGAGGCCATGCAATGTTTTCTTAAAGGAGCTATAAGTATGATTTGTGACTGTTAGTTTTATTTATAAGCTATCAGTCCTAGTCCAGATTCATAGGAACTTGGCAATATAACCAGAGCCACGTTTTTAAAGAGAGTAATAAAGAAGCAGAGATACAACATAAATGCAAATCATTCCTTATTCTGAAGGGGCAAACTTTCAATTACTAAGAATGGGATTTTCAAAAACACTCAGCACAACCTTTTTCTGTCCTTCTGAAAGGAAAAAATCCCATTCAGGTGATAAGAACATTTATTCCTACACTAACTGCTGCTGGTTAATATTAACGACAGTTTAATACTCTCTTGGCCATAATAAAGAAGCTATTCCCTTTTCATGTCAGTTTTTGCATCCAGGCAGTGCCACAGCTTTCACCTGAATTTCTCTTTATTTGTATTATGAGGGTCTGTGGGAACAGGAATTTTAGTCAATTCACCTAGAAACAAAGTACATTAAGCTCAGCATGTTAAACTTGGAATTAAACTGAGAACTGAACTAATGCTCCCATCAGAAACAAAGTGGCCTTCGTTCTTTACTAAGCCTTCTCCTCCCCACCCCCAAGTCACAGCATCCAGACAGGTTTTATTTCGTGTTCATCACCTTTGATGCCTTAGTTCCTTCACCTTAACTTTACCACATAAATCCAATTAGACAAGCCTTGTGCAAGAGATGCATCAAGGTAACGGGCAGCAGGTTTATATGAGATCTCATGAACCCCTGAGGACAGGAAACTCCTGATTTTTGCTGTTAGCTGGGGTTAGGGACAGCATTTTCCCACCCTCTTTGTTTTACATGCCCCTAAAACAAATGCCAAATGGGGGAAGAGAAGTTACTTTAAGATACCTGCAAATACCGTAAGTCAAGCAGCCTGTTGGACTCAAGTGTGTTTGTGCGTGTAGGGGTGGTGGTGGTGTTCCAATAAAAACTACACATCACAAGCTGGGAGGGACATCCGATGTTAATCTGTAGTAGTAGCTTTTTAAAATAAAATGGAAGCAATACTGTGTAAGAGTGGAAACAAGCTGTAATCACTTCTATGTCAGAGTAACCATTTCCCATGGAAATAGTTCCCACGCCTATTACTTAACTTACAAGGATGATGATATGTTATGCAATACGTAACCTTGATCTTTTTGTTTAAGGCACTCCTTGTTTGTGTACAAGTTTTAGATGTGTTCCATGTACATTTCTATTCTAAAGTGCTCATGTCTGCTACTTTATCAAACTCAAGCTAACCTCAAACATCCTTCTTGTAAGACCTCCTGATTAAATGAAATCCTATAACTTGCTGAGCAGCAGAGGATGTGGCTGAACACACACCAGCTGTGTTTATATCTATGCTTTGATCCATAAGTTGATAAGGAACCAAAATACTCATTAACTTCAATGAGTATTTCCCTTCTTTAAGGGAGCACAATTAAAGCCATGCAAACTATGGTTCAGATTTGAGTGTTTTTATACACCTATCTTCCATTCATAGTTTAAGTTCATCTATTTAAATCTTTTTGCTCAATTTGAAAGATGAAGCTATATCTTACTTGAAAAAAGTGTAAATGGTAATAAAACTGTAGGACATTTTTTCTTTATTAATATTCAGTAATCATGGTCATCCAGCCATTGAGACCAGACTGCTCTACATATCCACTGACATTTTTATGAAAAACATGGCATCTTGACTCATAAGACAATTTGCATTGTGATGCTTTTCCTAACTTCAGTCTTTAAACCATCCTGAAATTGTTGCTTCCTCTGTCTAGCAGCATAAGGACAAAGAAATTCCATAGCTGGTATAAGTAGCTATGGGACAATTGTGGCAGCGGGCATTTTCTGGTAGCACTGAAAAAGAACAGGGGCATTAGACTCCTCTCCCCTGCTTTTCATGTTGCTGGCAGAGAAGGTAATTGGGAGACAGGAAACACAAACAGGATTTCCCAAGCACCAGTGTTGCTGTTAGAGCAAGCTAGTGTTGCTGGCAACTGATGTACATCAGAGTATCAGGACAGCAACAAGCTGGGAGGAAGAAACCAGCTGGAAGAAAACACATTAAGAGACCAAAAAAGCTGCAGTTAGACATGTATTCAAATCATCCTATTTCATAAGACAGTTAGCTCATCACCTTCAGTAGTGGTTAGGAGTTCTCCTAATACTTTTGGATTTAGTGTTTGGAATATATTTTTGAATTAAACTTATATGGAGACAGTACATGCATTGATGCAAGAAAACAAAATACATATGCAGAAGCTTAAACTGGGGGGGAGGGGAAGGATGGAATGAGAATACAAGTTGCAGATTAGAGGCAAGATCTGGAAAAAAAAAAAAAAGGAGAAATGTGATAGAGACAAGCACGGAGTAAAGCACTCCAACAAGGATAATCAAGCAAGTTACTACACCTGGGGGTACCAACAGGCAGAAAAAGGCATTGGGCTATTATGGATTGGAAGTCTTTCTACTATATTGCTCCACTACTGAGACTAAAGTTTCAATAGGAGTACTGTTTTGGTGTCCAGATTTGAGCACCCTTCTCAATAAACACATGGATCAACTGGCAGAATCCACAGAAGAATGGCAAGATTGACCAGAGACCTAGGCTACAGGGTTTACACAGAACCATCAAACTGCAGTCATTTTTATTAGAGAAGACTGAGGGAGACATACTACTACCACCAATAAAACCTACTTCATTTGCAAGCATCCATAGTTTGGAAACTACATCTGTCTGCTGTGTTAGCATACCAGCAGCTTAAAGTGGTTTTAAAGCCAGCCTAGCACTCATCCTTTCTGAGACAAGTCTCTCTCCCACACCAGAGCATTAGCCACCAAGGATTTGGCAAGACTAGGAAATGTGGGTGGTCAGGCCTCAGCAGAGATATCCAGCTTGCTTCCCTGATTTGAGGTCCAATGGTTTCCCTCCTCTCAGCCACTCTGGAAGATTTTATACTTCCTCTGTCTTTGATTAACAAGAAGTGAGAAAGCGGTTACCTTATGCCAGACTTGTAGCTAGTCTCACATTGTTGTGGACTATATTGGAAAGCATTAGAATATTGTCTAGTATCTTTTTCATTATCTACCTTACTTAAGGCAGCAAGATTTACTTAGTAATTTCCTCAAATAAAGTCAAAGTAGTTATTAACCTGTCTACAATCATTTGTGCTTTTGAGCAATGAACATTTGAAATCTTTTTAGCTTAATTTGAAGGCTTTTCCAGCAGTGTTTTATTCAAAGCTCACCAAAAGTAAAGAAAAGCAATCTTTGATTTGAACACACTTTGTTTCAAACTCACCTTTCACACAGGTTCCTTGTGAGATAATAAGGAAACAGTAAGACGTATTTCACTGTCAAACCCAATTTCTTTCTCACATAAGTAACTGTTTTGGTGTTTACAGAAGTATATGGGTTCAACTGAAAAAAAGAATTAGAACTACCATCTTCCTAAAAAATGATTTTAAGTTACATGATAAGAGACCACCCTTCTTCCAAGGTTTCATTTCATGGAAAAGAAGTATCAGCTGGGTATTTGAGGTAAGAGAAACAGCATCTTTTCTGTTACCTGGTTGATTATCTTAAAAATATTTTTTCCCCCCCACTATCTTTTACAGACCATATTGCAATTTAGCCAGCAGGAAAAGTCATCGTAAAAGCTATGTAGTTTTCCAATACTTCAACTGTAATGAAATTAAAGAAAGAGCAGGACTTACTATAGCACTCAGCATATCCAGAATCGGCATATCCAGAGATTTTACATAAGGGGAAGGTCTGACCTTTAAGCAAACAACATCCACTCTGACAAAACTGAGACCCAAGTGAAGAAAGTAATTCTCTCTAGCAGTTGCCACTGTTCACACTTGAAGGATGCTTGCAAAGAATCAAGTAATATATTAGCAAAGAGAACTAGCTGATGCAACGCTGAACCAAAATGACCTACTACTGTTGTTACACTGAAGAGAGTTATGTTTCATCATGTGTTGGCATGCTCTGAATATCAATAGCTAGAACACTAAATACATTATGCACTTACCTTCAGTGATGAATCAAAGTGTTTCTGATTCCAGAGATAATAGTATTTAGTTGTAGCAAGAGTAGCATATGATGAAGCCTTCTGCAGGGGCCCATACACATATAATAGAAAGCAGGATAATTAGAAAATGGAAAAAACATGGGGCAAGGGGAAGCGCAAGGCACTGAAATTATCACAAACACCACCTGAGGCAAGAAGTCCCTTTCCTATACATGCTCTGACTGACTCCCTGTCGACTTCTAGGCCCCACTAACTGTCCTGACCTTGCCCACTGACTAAGGAGCCTGATGAGACCAGCTAGCTTAGGTGATACATGCAAGCTTAACGACTAAGGTGTTCAGGTGGTCTAGTCGTCTAATTTACTGCATAAGGAGAAATTGGTGAGCACAAAATTAACCTCCTTTTGTAAACTGACTCCTTTGATCAGTCAGTGATCAGTCAGTTGGCCACATACATATGCCCTTAATGTATAGCTTTCATATCTCCTGTGCAGGTGTCCATTCTTCTTCCAGTCATTCCTACCCATGAAGATTTTTAGGTCTAAGAAATTCAGAAAACATTTTCCTTGAAGTTTAGGCTATGCTGAGCCAGTCACAGCTATAAGCTTAATCTTTGCTAGAGAAAAGAAGTCTACAAAGTGAGATGGGAGCAGAGTAAGACTATAAAAGAGTGAAGTTTACTGTATGATGAGCCTTGAAATTACAGAGTTCCTGACTTTGTGGACATTTAGGTATTTGTTATTTAACAATCTTTAGCACACTTTCTAGTGTACAGGACATTAAATTTCAACCAATGCCACTTTCTTTCTCAATCTCATACGTCTGTATCTGTCACAAAGGCTAACTTACTGAATAATGAACACCAAAGATATTCTGCAAAATTATGTTCACCATATTGATTGATTTCTGACATTTTGAACTGCAAATAAAACTTTTTTCCATGACTTATTCTATGCACATTGCTTTCATAGGATGAGAATATATCTATTAGTACCTGTGAATGTAGAGAATGAAAATAGTGTTCCAAGGTATTTAGGGAATTAAAATACATTTTAACTAGTGTTGTAGCAGCAGGTGTCATTCTGCTTTCTACATCATCCAGCATACTTGTAGAAAGAGCAAGCAGGGGCTTCAATTCTGGCAGAAATGACAATGACTCAGAGATGTGATGCCTAGCTCAAATTGAACATATATGAAGAAGGATGATTCATTTTTCATTATTTGAATAAATCTGGATTCAGTCTCTAATATTAGTGTACTACCTGTTCAAACCCAAAGAAGAACCTAACTGCATATTCCTGATTAAGGCAAAGTACTTCATACTAAAAAAACAAGTGTACATTCTTATTTTCAGTAAAAATCCCATTCTCTTTATTAATTAGAGAAGTTTTAAAAGATTTGGAAACATTTACATGCACAAAACTCTAAAAGGTTTGGGTTTTTAAAGAAAAAATTAAGTTAGTGGAGCCTGAAACTTTCTAAATTATCGATGACTCCTAGCAAGGGTAGCGTGGGGCTGTCACTCTAGCACTGTGCCACTGCCCAAAGCTCCTCCGGGCCTGCCTGCACTCACAGCCATGCTGGAAAAGGCTAGTGTGGTGGGTTTCACTCTTTCTCATTTTCTTTTCCCCTTTCCTTTACAAGCCTTTACCCCGGCTCAGGAGGCACTGTTCTTCCTCGACGCTGAGGCAGTCCAGCTCCTGTAAATTGCCATTGCTGCCAACTTGATTTGATGTTGCCCAATACCTAGAGCTCTTCAGGCTTTTTGTTCTTCTGCCTGTTGTAGACCACAGGCAGAGGCTGCCTGAACTCAAGGGAGGTGTGATGCATTTATTCCCCTACTGTAGCAGACAGCTATTTCTATCCTCTGGTTTTATTAACAGTTTCTCCCTCACAGCAAGGAGCAGCAAGCAGGAAAGACAGAAGTCACCTGCCCAGCTATTTTGCAGTATCAATATTACTATGACTTGGATGCTTGAGATACACTCAAACCTCAGCTCCCCTGGAGGGAAATGCTGCTATTCTGAATGTCTTAAAATGCCCCCATCTCTTTCTCTCCCAGATTTCAGTGCCACCACTTTGCTGTTTGTTTCTTTAGGGACTTTTCACACAAAGATTCCCAGAGGTTTCTTCTCTTCCACACACAGATCACATGATTCCTGCAAGGCCGCAGAAGTACAGCTGCAGCAGCATTAGCTTCATCTGTTTTTTTCAGAGAAAAACCCTCTTATCTGCCCCTTGTCCTAAGGATCTCTATGGGCAGCGTTTTGCTCCTAAGTAACCTCAGGCAGAATGGAAAAGCCCTTCCCT
Organism: Dromaius novaehollandiae; assembly: GCF_036370855.1. Taxonomy (NCBI): domain Eukaryota; kingdom Metazoa; phylum Chordata; class Aves; order Casuariiformes; family Dromaiidae; genus Dromaius; species Dromaius novaehollandiae. The sequence goes on from NC_088102.1 coordinate 37,534,250, forward strand.
TATGACCAGTGCTGTAACTCGAAAGAGAGAATACTTCCCGTCTCATGAAAGCCTAACCGTTACACATGCTACGGGATCTTTCCATAATCAATAACCGTAGATCTGTGCTTTCGTACTATTAACTATGACATCATAATTACATCAGTCCACACCTGTGCTACCCTCTTATGCCCTCTGCAGACCGGACGTTGGGCCTGGGGTGTCTCTGGAGCGGTTAGTTCGCATTTGCCTCTCCCTTGCCCCGTGGGGAACCTGCCAGGGCACAGCAGCAGCGGCCTGCAAAGCTCCCCAGGGCGAGCTGGGGCGAGCGCGGCAGGGGTTTGCCCCCCAGGCTCTGCTCACGAGCTGCGCGCCTGCTTCTGCAGCAGAAGGTGCCTCTGTAGGACAGTTATGTCTGTTCCACTAATTGTGCCATATGAGGCACCAAAATAAATTTGAAATAGCTATATTTCTCCATCTGTCAGTGATGATAAAGATACATACTGAGTGGCATCTGGCCAGGTTGCCCAGCCAGCCAGTTGCTCAATAAATGCAGGTTAGCGTTTGTCCGATGCAAAATTTGAATGAAATAAGCAACAGGTATGTACCATTTCTTTAGGAAATGGTCAGCGCATCTCAGCATGAGCAAATGTATATTGAGGCTGAAAGTATCAAGGAATTTGAGCGGCAATGTATTAATATATATTAATAATTTATTACTGAAATCAGATATTTGTATTCTTTTAGGAAAAAAAACCATTTTATTTGGAGTCTAGGTCCAGGAAGCCCCAATAATGCATTTGAGAAAATAGCTGTAACATAGAGTACACTAGCGGGAATATAGTAACTGCATTGTTATTATTCAACAGTGGGAGAGATATAAAACACAGATATACAGTACACAGATACATAATTTACATCCCTGCATCAAATATTTATATAAGTTAAAAATGACAGCGTGCAACTGTGTATTTGTTATTTGTGTATTTATCAGACTCGATAACAAGCCTGACTTTTTTAAATTAACATTTCTTTTCCTTGCAGCACGGTTCTGGGCAGCAAACCTACATTTTAAGTTTTTGACACCTGCTTTAAATCCAGTCTTGTAAAAAAAAAAAAAAGTTTAGGTTCTAGTTGCACAGTAGTCTGTCTTTGATTAAATAAGTGATTGCTATTGTAGCGATATGCCCACAAGAGGGCATTTCACTAATTGTGAAATGCCTGGTAGTAATCTCTCACAGTGCTACGCTGCTTTATAGCAGACTTTTATTTTTACTTTTATCATCTTTCTTTGTCTTTTCCTATCACACTGGAAATGTTGTACCATTGTTTGTTAATTAAATGGCATCCTTTTATGTGTAGGTTCTTACCCATCTAATAATTGCTGGCTGAAAGCAAATGAAATGAATGATGGAAATTAAAGATGACCATCAAGCTAAGATATATTGAGCTTGTTTCTGCTTAGAAAAGGAAGCAAGGGCTGAGAGGCAAACAGATAAAGAGGAGAGGAAATACCTGTGGCATAAATAAGATGAAAAAATGGAGGAGACAATGACAGTCATCGAAAAAGCAGAAAAAAATACAACTACTAAAATTCTCATCTGAAAAATTAGCAATTAATTATGTCATCACAAAAAAGGGGAATTTCTAAGCCTTTGAAATGCATGTGTTTCAAAAAAGCAGTAGTCTGAGGATGAAACCCATGAAAAAAGATGAATGCATGAATACAATGTTGATTTTCCTTAACTATTGCATGTGTCTTTAGATTGCCAGAGGTTGCAACAGAGAAGCTGAAAAGACATATTTGGATAGCAGCTTCATTTTCACCTCTCTGACCTCCTCTACCAGTTTTCACAGAGGATTGGTTAGAAGCTGTGTTTTCCATGCAGATATGCAGGCCTGATTAGTCAGATTGTGGATGACTGATCATTTTGCCTATCTCCAAAGTGTTTATTCCTTATTCTTCATTTCCTACTCTTTTGGGCAATGGGGAATTTATTGGCTTAAATTGTTGGAAAATGTATTATTATTTTAATTTTGATCATACTATATTCTGGAGCACCCCTGCCACAGTGGTAGAAAAGATGCTTTTTGTTGCTTCAGAAATAACTATTGCTATTGCTGACATCAATAGGAGTTAAAATTTTGCAAGCAAAGAACAGTATATGGTATTACATGCAGAAGTAAAATTGGGTCAGCTAGTCAGCATGTTTATAATCTCATTTAAAATGAGATTTATGCTTGGCCAAGGGATTCTCCTCTGTCTCCTTACAAGGGAAAAGTAGGCCTTCATAAATCCTAGGCCGGTTACTGAAGCTGATCAGAGGTACCAAGTTAATTGGTTCTTGTTACGGATCTCTTCTGAATTTCTCTCTCTCTCAGAGCACGGATTTCATGTAGAGGGTAATGGCTGTTTTACCTGATGCTAGTTAGGGTTGTTGCAATCTGCAGTAGCAAATTGTTATGTTCTCCCATCTCACTCACTCACTGTGACCGCGAGGTGGGGAAGGAGGGTCGGATACTGGCACAGAGAGACACTCAAGACATGTGAAGGGTTAAACAAAGTAGACTTAATGAAGGACTTACTCTCCAAACTGCACCGGGAGCCCCGGGAACGGTGCGGAGGGGCTGCTGGTGGGGGCTGCTGGACGGATGGGCGGGACGCCCAGGCAGGACTCGCTGTGGCATATCCTAGGGGCCCCTTTTATCTGCTAGAGCTCTTTCCTTATCTCAACTACGCAATGCTTGAGCGGTTACTGGTTGCAAAGCATCTGGAAATTGTTGGCAAAACAAAATACGCATGTCCAGCCCTGGCCAGTTTGGGTCGGTTTCAGAAGAGCACACTCGGGGGCTACTCTCAGTTCTTCTGTCAGTACTGGAGCCCTTGCCAGATCCTCCGCGGGTGTCCTGGCTGCCCTCAGAACCAGGGAGAAGCAGGAATGAAGCTAGCTACCCTTCACTAACAGAGCTGTTCAGCAGTGTTTACTTAAGCATATTGTTACTCCACATCATTCAGTAGAAAAACAAGTTCCTTTTAGGGTCAGCCTAAATATGGCAAGTGTGATGAGAAAAGAAAAAAAATCACAAGGTAATGATACTGAAATCCATACTTGAAAGCATACGTTATCACATCCATATCATAATGAAGATGTACCTATGCTAAATCAAATTTGCATATTCAACTCGAATTCTCAAATTTCCTAATATTTAAGGGCTTGACTTTGCAACCACAAAGTTATTTTAACATGACTGCTTTTTAAATTAATATTGAACAGTGAAACATGTAGGTAGATGGATACATACAGATATATACAGATACATACAGATATACATATAGATATAACCCAATTGTCTAAATAAGGGACAAGACGTTCACAGTTTTCACTCTCTATCTGATCCAGTTTTCAGCTTTGGGAAGAGAACACTGTGCCTCTTCACAATGTGTTTATATCTAAAAGATTATCTTTTCAGTGACAAGGACTAAATATTTTCTATTAAGTGAACAAAAATTCTGACTATGCTATGTGGGCTATTTAAATATCCCAAGTGCGTAATATCCAGCCTATGAGTCTAAGCACGTGACATCTCTAATTCAGATCATTAATTCTGGGAGGAAGCCTGCATGCCTAAAAGGAGGGTGTTCTGCTCTGACTGAAGTTTCTTTGAGCTATTGCTACAACAACATTTAGCAGCAAACAGGAACTTACTGTCTGTGCAAGCCTATCCAATATCCTTCCTTGTATTGTGCATCTTTTATTAGGAAATATCTTATCATGAATCTTCACCTACCTACTAAATCTGAAAAACAGCATTTCAAGATTCTGTCACCTGTTTATAACTCCCTTCAAAGATGAAGCCAAGAAACTGCTCTTCTGGATAAATCTTGCATTGCTGACACAAAGACAGTTCAGGTTTCTCAGCCAGCATTATGAACAGGCAATTAATAAGCAGCCTTCACCTTGGTGCAATCCAAGTCATCATGTGATCAGATGAAGGGAAGCTGTCAAAAGCCAATTCACTTTCTAACAGCCAATACCTGAAATCAGGTCAGTGACTTAGCAGCATAAGACATTTCTTGTTGTGTCCAAGAACAAAAGTTTGCTTTAGTTGCCAGTCTCTCTTGACAGTCTTAATAAGGCTTAGTGCAACACAGTTCCTTGCAATTTTTTTACCTCCTTTTCAAGCAAAATGCTGAAGGAGATGGTTTTGGATGTTACAGTTTTCTCCAAAGATGCAGCCCATAGTTACGAAACTTAATACACTTTCATTACAAAAGGCTTCTGATAAGACAGGAACATTGTGGCAATCCTTACATGAAGTCTTTAAAGGTCATTCATGTGATTTCATGACTGTCTCAAAGTTGTCTCGTTAATGTTAAGCCCCCAGCTAGATTAGCAGACATAATGCCTTACAAACACAAAGCAGGAGAAAATCTAGCACCAAACATCTTGTTAAAATAAACAAACCAGTAAGAGTGTAAAACTTCCTATGAACTCTTACAAGACTTTGTAGAGAGTTTTAAACAGTGCAACATACATGATCACAGTAGCCCCAGGTAGCATTGCCAGAGGAGTGTGACACATCATTCCTTTTCAGATACTTGGTAATACCACAACTTCATTATAGCTTTGAGGACCAAAGGGGCATCAGCTGCTAGAATTTATAAAACCTATCACATAATAGATTCCTGATTTTCTTACTCAGCATACATGTCTTACAAAAGGACTATTTAGTAGACTAGCTCAATAGTGTAACATGAGGTCATTTGTTACATTCACTTCTTACTTTTCCTCACTTGTGAGGTTTGGCACAGCAATAACAGTCAAAAAGGTTTTTATATAAGAATACCTCAAAAGTGTTGATTCTAAGCTGTGCAAAAGTGTGTGAGCAAGCTACATCAGCTTCCTTCAGACATGTGTGAAGGTAATAACCTATATGCTCTCCTCCTTCTTCACACAAACTAGAGGGAGAGCAATGCAAGGCTTTGTCAGGGTCTTGAGCACAGCAGACTTTAATTGCCCTGATCAGCCTCAAATGGGGTCTCCACCCATGCACAACCCACCCATTGGCCCTGGAGCTGCATTTAAGCTCAGGCCTGGGTTTTTCTCTTGCTTGAGGTGTGATGAGCTGTGCCCTTGGATCTACCATGTCACTGTTGATGTATCTGCTGGACTGTAGCTGATCCTGGCTGCACTGGTTCTTTTTGTTTGGGTACTGTGGGATTGTGCCCTTCTCAGGGACACTACTGTCTTGATGTCATCCTTGCTCTGGGTTTGTACTCCCTGGAAGAGCAGCCTCTTCCTGGCTGAGCCTTGTAACAAAATAGGCTTGAGTTGCTGCTGTGAAAGAAGAAATAGTAGTTTTGTACCAATTTTGGTCTTGGCTCCCTTGCTAAAAAGGGGGCTGTTCTGTGTTAATAGCTGTGGTGATTACAAATGGATAAATACTGCATGAAATGTGGAAATGGTTGTTTAAGCCCAGATGATATGCCAGAGAAGGGAAGGAAGTTGCATAGGAGAGTGTGGTGACTCACTTGGTACTCTTTGCTATCCAAAGTGAATTTGAAAAAGGAGCTGACTGGCAGGTGTGGCTGTAGAAGGCATGGAACATCCAAGTATCTGGAATTCCTGTATATGTCTACTTATCAATGTACAGAACATGATATATATATATATAAATTGTCTGCCTGATTATATAGGAAGCAATATAATGACTCATGTTGCAAGCCAAGCTGACAAATGTGTGTTGTAAACTGTCAAGATGCTATAATATGATACATAAGGACTTACCTTACTGGTCACCTGAAACAGGCTGAAATCATGGACCAAGAGATAGGCCTCTCAAACTTTGCAGTTAGCTTTCTGAGTCATTCAGTCTCATTATGACTGTATCTGTATGAATTAATAACAAAGAGAATGTTTTTCTTAAGCCTCTTTATTAGAAAAAAACCCCTGCTGTCTGTTACTTATTCTTTTAGTGCTACTGCAGATACTTTGTGTTTTTTCTAACAGTGGCTGAGTAATAGTAGAGTAGAAAATATAATGACTTACATAAGAATGAATATATGAATCCAAATATCAGAAACTGCTTTTGTTTTTTCTAACACAAAACATGAAAACTAGTGTGTTTAACTTCTCCATGTTTTAAATCTGAACTGTTAGAAGCATACAGAATATAAAGAACTCTATCAAATGCTTCTCTGTTGTAGTTAAACAGCTCTTCTTGGTTTAAATATGAAATAGATCCTATTATTTTCATTACTGTCTTTGCTATTGTCAAGTCAAGTACTACAAGAAAGGAATTGTTTGCTTCAGTTTTATTGTATCAGTAGTTTAACCTTACTATTTCTTTAAGAGACCAGGTGGGTTTTGTTCTAATAAAAAGCACTTGCTTTTTATAGAAGAAAATACTTTTCTGAAAAAAATCAGATTTACTCTTGTTTTTTTTCCCCTGACTAAGCTTCACTTAGATGTGATACAGTAAATATACCAAAGATATTGCTGGAATAAGTAGAAAACACTTCTAATGCTGAGATAATATTCCAACAATAAAATGCTTTTTTATTGTCTTGTATACCTCACCTCAGTAGCCTGTATTGGAGGCCAGACTGCAACAAAGGCAGGTCTTGTCTTGATTAACTCATTTCTTGAAGTATAGCATTAACACTACTTCAATCAATATACTTAATTCTGTTTCTGTGATGAGAGCCAGTAACTGGATTATGTTGCATGTATGTGTTGCAGTAAACTAAGCCCACAGGGCTGTGGAGCTCAATTGTTTGTACAAAGAGGAATTTTCTGTGGCTCTGCAGATTTTTATGCAGCTTTTTAGGCAGTCTTTTGCGATAATCTGTTCAGACCTTGTTAAACAGTCTGCTGAATTTTCAGTTGATTCCTCTGTAGAACTAACAACTTCTACTAGCATTTGGTGTATCTTCTATGAAAAGAACTTGCCTTGGTTTAAAGACTTCAAATGGACATGCATCTACCCTGTTTGAGTCTGACTTTTCTTTATTACAGCTTTGTTTGATAGAGATGTCTTATCTTGACCACTAACTACCTCTTATATTTTCACTTTCTTCTGTTGCTTTTTTAGTAGTAACAACACCCCATTTATGCTGGATGATCAACTACTTAAGCGCTTCAGTTATTCTTGGCCTTCTTTTGCTCTGTCATAGAACCCTGAGTCCTGTGCTTGATTCCTGTATGTAATTCTCATTAAAGGGGAAATCTCTACTGCCAGGAAAAGAGCACTGAGTGGCAGTGACTACTTTCATTTCCCTTGTGCAGGAAGGTATTTACTTTGATGACAAAGCAATTAGTCAGAGCCTTTTCCTCTTCTGCACAGTTTTAAGCCATACTATTACATCAGAAGTTTTTGGCACCTTGAAACTGAAAGAAAGTCAATGCACTTGAAAAATGCATGCTATTACAAGGCATAAGTGTTGTATTATTGGCATAAAACCCAGTAAGACTTTATTAAGTCTTCATGGGTGCAAGCTCTTCTGCTGATGCTCTACAGTTAGAGAACTTTTCTAGGTAGAGGCTCATGTCTCCTGATGAGAAATTAGTAAGACTACAAACACCATCTAGTAGCCAAGGATTTAGGCAAGTAAGCTTCATTAGGAAGTTAGGTCTGTACAGATGGTGCAAAGTACCACAGTCAATTTTCTGTTCCCTAAGGCTTTTACTAGCTCTTCAAGCATGTCAGAATGCCATGTGGTATTGCTCCTTATGGGACACTCTGCATCTTCCAACAGCTTCATGGGCTTCAAAGTCCTTCCCTTCCTACTCCTGGCTTTCAGGTATCTTTCAGTCCTTTCTACCTTTGGCAGCAGAACTTTCTTCAGTTACTAACCTCTAAGATAAATTTCTTTCATACTCAAATGATAGGAGTAGGCTTTGAAATTAAATATTTCAATCCTGATCAAAAATCACAGTTTAAATTTGCTGCTTTAAATCTTTGACAAGTATCCATTCACTGCAGCAGTTGGCATCAGGGTGGAACAACTATTATCCTTTGCAATCATGGAAGGTGGTTGGAGAGCAGATCTGCATTTCAGTGTGAGGATCAAAACTAAGTTGCAAATCCAAAGCAAAGAGGAGCTTAGTTGTGTGAAGCAAGTCCATCTGTGGATGGAGATAGTTATGGGATTCTTATGCCTATCTCCTGAGAAAATGATAAATCCCTAAATGTCATAGGCTGCTTGCCAAAGGTAGCATATGATTGTGGCTCATATAGAGGTAGCATGTAAGTGTGCCCATAGCACATCTGAGGGCCTTGGGCAAATTACTACTCTTTGAGCCCCTTTAACTAGAAGATCTTGGAGATAGGAAGGCACAGTGCTAAGACTTCAAGGACATCAGATTTTCACATTCAAGCTAGTAGCCCTGTACCGTTAAGGTGGAATAGCTGTTGGCAGGAAGGCATCAAACTAGAAGGGAATAAAATGGACAAAATATGCCAAATGAGTATCATCTTGTGCTAAAGATGTCCCTTCAAAGTCTTTGTTAATGGTCTGAGGAAGGCTATGGTGCTGGGAGATATGCTAGTTTAACAGACAGACTTCTGGCTGTGTTGCCAGTGAAGACTGGTACCTCTCCTACCAAACTCCAGAAGATGGTCTCTGGGGTGGATTCAGTGCTTAGGGAACACATGGGTATGAATGATACAGGTAAGGACATGGCTCTAGATTCAAAATACAAGCTGTTAGAAGACTACAAAGACCAGGGAGCATTGACCATACCACATGTGGGATCAGGCATGAAGGTAAAAATTAAAGTCTGTGTGCTTAATTGAGAAAGGTTTATTAAGAATTGGGGAAGCTTTAGGACTAGATCAAGTTGACAGATAAGGTATCTAAACTGAAATATAACAAAGCTGTTGTCATTTAAGATTTATTAAATTATACAGAAGTTTTTTGATTGGAGCTGTGAGTGAAACAGGTGCAAAAGAACAGAGTTCAAAATAAATCTGCAAGGCATGAAGTCCAGTCTTTTCCCAGCAGAGATGTTGCCAGACAGTTCATTGTCTGTTTGCACCACTTCTACAAAATATTTGTTTCAAGGACCTGTTGTGTTGCCTATAGGAAGTCAGAATGGATTATTCTTCTCCTGCATGGATAATTTGGCTTCTAAAATGTTGGATCTTGCTACTTTTTTGTGAAGCACTGACAATCTTAAACTGATGTTCCTACTAGTAGTACAGTTTTTCAGATGTTTGGCTAAAACTCCAGGTTAAACTTACGAAACTGAGGGATGGGAAAGTGTTTCCACAGGTCAGACTGGTAGGAAGCCATTAGAGACATCATTTGCACCAGTTAGCTGTTTTGAAAATATCTCTAGATAAACTGCACTTGGAGGGCTATCTTGCCCTTTAGAAAGTGTTTAAGTTCAGTTTTGAACCTAAACTACTGTCTAATCTGTAGAAACCTGATGACCAAATTATGGCATTTCTATAGAAGTGGAAAGTGCTACTGTAATTTTCTTAAACAGCTTTTCTTTAGCTGTGTCTAATGATATTTAATTTTCTTAACTAAAACTTTCTGTTGCTGCTAACAGCAGTTCACCTCAGAGCAGGGAGCACTACTGTAAACAGTGCTCCAGGCAGCAACTAAACACTTAAAACAATCCAGCTCAAAGTAGGGCTATGTGACCTCCTGTGTAAAACACCAGCTCCTGTCAGTACCCTGTTTACTCTAGCACTTTTGTTGCTGCTTCTGGCTGAGCTACTGCTATGGTTTGTCTGTACTTAAAAATAAACCAAATGGGCATTAGGGAGTAACTGTTCTGTATGCGCATAAAGCTCTCACAAGCCCAGACTTGCACCAGGAGTCCTTCCACAATGTCCAAGCATGGTAAATTTCCACTCGCAGGCGAGCTCTTAGCAGGGGTAGGAAACTTTAGCAAATGCTTCTTGATGTCTTCTAGCATCTCTGCAGCAGTCTCATTCCTTGGAGTCTGCTCACTGAGGAAGATTTTTTTAATCTTGCTAAGCAAGGATGAACACTGCCAGCCTACCACTGAGGAGAACAAACTGAAATAACTAGGAGCCATTACATATTTACTGATGGCATATTTGTCTACTGTTCTAACAAATGCAATGGGATGCAAAGGTCTGCCTGGATCTCAGGAAGCAGGTCACTAGTGTATGGCTCAGATCTCGGAAGTGGACTGAGATAATAAGATAGAACAGAACAATAGATCCAATAGAATAGCCTCAACTGGGATCTTGGAAGCAACCCAGGAAGCTTTTATAAATGATACTCCCCAAAACAGGTAATGAGAAGGAAGAGGGGTCTCATAGCAGCAGAGCTTTGAACCTAGTGTTTGGAGGCTGGATAGTAAGAAACTGATTATTGTATTATCAGTTTAGTGTCTATACTAAATTCTAACCCTGTCTAAAACCTGTGAAGGTTGAATAAAAAAATTGAGGAAAATATCACTTTTAGATATACCTCTTTCCTTTCATAACCAGTAGGCTTATTCTGTTGATTTAGATGAATATTTTCTTCCTTGGCACTAACAGCTCCCCATCTGATGGGTGCAATAAAACAGCTCAAGTATACTAATAGGAGATGGGAATACTATGAACTTGAAGAGCTATTCCTGAAAGTCTTTTTCTTCCTTCCTTTGACTTCTTCCAAGAAAGTCTTGCAGAAAGAATAACTTGGAAAGAAGGAAATAGAGCAACACAGAGTTCATCTAGTATGCCCAGGCAGTGCCAAGGGACAGTCTTTGGCCTCTTCCTTCTTAATAGGTGCCAAAGGACTGGAAAAAAGATAAACAGCTTAGTTTGCACTTAAGCAGTGGTGGGGCAGGGAAAAACATGTGTTGGAAAACTGCAGTCAAAAATAGGAATAGCATTAGAATGGTTTCATTCATCATTGTAAGTTTAGTTAGATTTAAAAGAGAAATAAGTGGTAGAAGAGGAAATAAGAAAGTAAGAGTGGGATCTCAAAATATCTGTTAGAAATACACAATGAAATTTTTTGTTTATATGGTTGTTTCCTGTGAAGAGGAGCTATTGGAGTTAGTACTGCAAATTGGGAGTACTAACTCATCTTAGGCCTAGGCTCTGCTGTTAACCTCTGCTAGAGTTGTGGCACTCTGCATGAAAGAACAAGGGCTGATCACCAGGCTAGGTCATTGCTCAGAGTTACTATAGTAACTCTAAATTTGAACTGAACTTATGTGATTATATTCATATTTTACCTGGGTATGATTTTCATATCACTGAGTGTAACTGAGCCTGCTGTACCAGAAATAGAGTGTATTTAACTGCAAATACTTTGGAATATAAACAAGCTGAAGCAAACCTAGAAAGGTTATCAAAGTTTCCACTGCAGATTTGTGAAACAGTACATGGTGCTGGCTTGTCTGATGATCATATTTGGTAGTAAGAAAAGTAATAAATTTGAGGGCCATTTGGTAGTAACCTAAAGTGGCTAAGTCTTTAAAATTCCACCTTATTGCAGGCTTTCCTAGATGGACTAAAGCTCTGAATATGTTGTCCAGACCTGTACTAAGCACACTGTAAAACTTGGAATGGACTCCTCATGAGACTGCCTGCTGTGATTGTCCTAATGCCTTGTATGATAAACCAGGTGAGGGGGCAGATACTGGCAAGAATAAAATACAGCAGCAAGGAAAGGGACAGCTTTGTCCAAGGATTCACCATGGTATCTGTTACAATGCAGTGTAACACTTCAATTAACAAAAGGATTATCTGCCTTCAGGGTGGACAAACTCACCTGAGAGGTGACAAAATGATACCATGCTTTCAGAAAACCAGATTTACAAGTTTTTTTTCAAGAAAATCTTTGAAAGCGCTAGGACTAGTATGTCAACTAAAATTGGCATTCACTAAAAGATACTAAAAGATCATGATTCTGGAGGAAACCTGTAAAGAACATATACTGTTGGACATGCCCATCTTGCCATCAGATACAGTCTGGCCTTGCATCTAAAGTCCTCTGCAAGTCTTAGAGCAACTACAGTAAACTTACATAAAAGGACAGTATGCCTGATTCTTCAGTTTCCCATGCTGTGTATTTTTTAGAGTTGTCCAAAGCAATGTGAGGTTCTATAAAATAGGTCATTAAATTTCTCCTTGTACATATTCCACTCACACATTGCATCAGGCCCTTCTAACAAGCTTTTGTTGGAAAGCACAATGAAAGGATGAGAGGCAAGGGCCACACTTGCAGGGGAAGTTCTCAATAGATATAAGAAAAATCCTTTGTGATGATCAAATATTGCACCACATGGCCAGAGAGGCTGTGGGATCTTGGCCCCTGGAAACTGGACAAGGCCTTGAGCAGCCTGATGAAAAGTAGCCTTGTTTTGAGTGATAGGTTGAACATGATGACATCAGAAATCCTTTTTGACTGAAATTGTTCTATGATCTAGGATTCTATTATCAAAGGAAAATCAAAGTCAATGGGTAGCAAGCAAAGCTAAGAATGGAGGAAGGAATGCAGCCAAGAGGAAATCCCTGGGACAGGCAAGGAAATGGAAAAGGACTGAGAGAGTGAGAGGACCTTACATGAGAAATTGGCAAAGAGCAGGAGCAGAAGGTGCTCACAGCTGCCAAAACAACACTGTTGGGTCCCCCAAAGAGTCTTGGGACAGCAGTGACTTGGAGGAATGGCTGAATAGCTAAGAGGTGGCAGCAGGGCTCCCAGCAGCCTTGGGCTCCCATGATTCCTGCCTGCTGTGCTGTCTGGACAGCTTTCTTGCACCAGTTTCCTTCCTGGTCTTCCAGCCAGCTTTCCTGACTGTCCCCTGCACCAGTCTTGGTGGCCCTTTAACACACTTGTGCATTCCTGTACGAGGCTGCATTCTCCATCTCCCTTACTTTGGGAAGTGCTGATACAAGACACTAGAAAACCCTTTGTACAGTCTGCATTATTTTAACAGATTATACTTGGTGTAAGATGGAGGTGAATTGACCTCCCTGCCCCCAGTTGTGCAGTAATAGCTTCTTACTGAGAAATCATAGTGACAGCTTATTTCTGTGTCAGACTTGCCATTTCAAGTACTGTAGCACCCTCCCCCCCCCATTTTTCTTAAATAACTTTCAGGCTACCCTGGTATTAGCTGTCACTATGGCATGCTGAGTACTTTTTCCCTCAGAAATAACTTCTGCTTAGCTACTTGTTCAAATTATTTCCTAACCTGTTCACTGTTTTCTACATGCCCTCAGTTTTTCTTCTCTAGAGAAGGTGGTACATGTATATTATTGCTTTGTCTTAGATATTTATGTATCCTAGCAGAGCTGGGGCAGGTCAAGAAATATGTAGAAAATAAAATGTTTAGTAGTAGACAAGTGTAGCAGTTTGACTATGTGGTTCAGACAAACCTTGCTTCTGTGGTCTTGAAATATGATGGCTTCTAAAACATAAGTTGAATCTCCATCACATTTTTGAGTTTAGACATTATCACACTTGGAGAGAACTTGGATTCAGATTGGACTTTTAACCTGCTTCTGTTTCCATGAGCCATCAAAACTGATCTCAAATCATAAACCTTGAGAAAATTAAGTGCAGATCAGGCCAATGGTCCAGCAATGGGATTTGTAACTCTGTACTTAGTGAGAAGCTATGTGACACTTCAGAAGGTCTAGCTGTCCACAGACACTGTTCCCTTTAACAATATTTGCAGTTCTTGTAGCATTCCAGATGGCTTGTATCAGGCTCATCTGTTTCTTGGCTTGCAAACTTACACTGTAAACAGCTTAGGGGATTTTCTTTCTTATTCCTGAGACAGGTTATCCTTTGGCTGCGAGTTCAGCTCTTGGACTAACTCAAACTATTTCTATATATAGTATCCACACCAAGAAAAACAAATTCTAGAGTTCTTAAAAAGAAACCCCAAACAACCAACCTACCTGTCTTGCTGTTTCCTTCCCACAAATAGTTCTCAATCTGTGGTGAAATGCATTGATTTGTGCCTGCCTGTGCTAGTTATCCAGAGAAGCAACTGCAATTTGAACATAGGGAAGCCCTCTTAAGAATTTTGAAAATGGGTAAAAAGCTATGCCCTGAGGTATACTCCTGTTCTGCTTTTTTTCTTCACCTCATCTGAGTGCAGTGCCTTCTGAGGCTGTTCCCAGCTAGCCTGCTGTGAATCCTAATCAGGATAATACATATATACATATTCACAAATAACCGCATTCTTACACATACACCAGTCTGCAAAATTTGACTGCTAAGGTTTTTGAAAAGTCTGTCTCAGATCTTGCTGTGTTTAATCACTCTTGCCTGTACTGACAGCTGATTTCACAAGAATACCTTCAGATCTTGCATTGCTACTGGGCACACCTAACAATTTTTTATTCTCTCAGAATTAAAAGAAACTGCCTGTTCAGAGATAGTGGAAGCTATTTCTGTTTCCTCTTGAATGACTTGTTTTGATGCTTGAGAAATTTATTACTCTTATCCAAGTCAAATGACCTTCACAGTACAATAACAAATGTAGAGCCACGTGATTTAAGCAGACTCCCTATCTGCACTTTTTATCCTTGCTGGTTGAAAAGGGCTTAACACTGATCAGTTTTCAGCTCCGGCAGCTGTTTGGTTTCTTGATTACAGCACACGTTTACTTTTCAGAGGGTCTTGGGTTTTATGGTTCATCTAGTTCTGTACTAGTAGACCAACTAGTGGGAGAGTACTCAGGTTTGCCTGAACTAGTTGTTATGCATAGATGTTGTTAGTATCTTCTGTTGGGTTGTGCTGCTAGTCCCATGTAGGTTTCCAAGCATATCTGTTGTTCTTGACTTTGTTCCCTCTTCTGCTGCCTGTTCTGACTGTCTATCAAAATAGCTAGTTATAGTGCAATTCTCTGACTTTCAGAATGGAAACAAAGCAGAAATAGTCAGATTCGCCAAACATCTAGGCATCCACACTTCAAGTTTTCTTTATGAATATTCCCTTTACTCAGTAGTTCAGTAATAGAATGGTAAATTGCTTTGGACAGCTCCTCTGCTTCTTTCTCCTGTCCTCTTCTGTAGCTTACATAGTTGAAAAAAGGAAAAAGTGGGAATGCTAAAGAGTCAGCAGCAATCTACAACTATGGGAGGGGAATCAAGGGATGTGCTTTAGGGGAAACAGACCTATAGCAGGAATGGATCCATGTGATGAATTCAGTGATGATGGCTAGAGTTATTTCAGTACAGTTGTTTCTTGCATTTCTCCTCTGCTATTTGGCTGCTGGGGGTAGCAGCCTGTCAGAGTCGTGGCATTCTCTTGGGTTGTTATAAAAACAGCAAATGCCATCATTGGTTTTCCACTGAGGGCAAACGAAGTGTTCAGTAAACAGAATGTTCCCACCTAAGGCAAATCTTACATTATGTTGAGAGGTAACTGCCATTCCCTTGCTGTCTTCTGTCAGTTCACAGTCTATTAAACAGTAAAACTGGTAACAATTTACATAGCACCTTTCATCTTGAAGGATCCCAAAGGCTTCACAGGGATCATGTCCCTGCTATTGAAACACAATTTTTAAAAGCAACCAGTGATAATATAAATAGTACAGGACAGGAAATGGAACACAAACAAATGCCAAGTCCAAACTAAGCTAGAATATGCTTATTTGTTTACTTGAACAGACTCTTGCTGTGGGTATAAGTTTACAGCCTCAAATACAAATCCTCTGAATAACCTAACAGAGCTGTCCTATCCATATGCTTCAAAATCACCCTAGAGAAATCCACACCTCAATCAAAAATGTTTGGACTGCATAGTCCATATTTTACTTATTCTGCCAGTAAACTGCTCCCTATAGGCTTTGCATTGTCTTCTTTTTATTTCAGTTAGGAAACACCCTGAACCCTAGTAACTAAGTTCAAATAAACAAGCATTCACTAAGGATCAGTCACACCATTGTGCTTGCTGTGTAAAGACTTTGTGCCTAAAATATGGCACTGCCCTTGCCCTAAATAAATTGCAATATAAGTAGATACATGTAGCAACGCTAGTGAAAACAGTAGCTTGGTGCAACTGGGCATAGAGGGTAGAGAAGAAACACAACAGCCAAAATCTGAAGTACAGCGTAGGCATAACTGGATCCTAATCCTTGTTTTAGGCTGAAAGCTGTCGCTGTCAACATTACTTTCTTTTGTTTTACACTTAAATTCAGAGCTTTTAGGATCTGCACAGAGCACAAAACTCAAGATGGCTGAATTATAACCCTTCAAACGTTTTTTGTGTGCAAAGAATAAGTATTTGGTCTTGTTTGATTATTCTGCCTCTGTGCTGTCTTTAGGACTAGTTATTCACCACCAGAAGGAATTTTTTTAAGTGGTCACTAAAACTTTGCCACAACTGAACTGGCTGTTAAGTATTACTGTGCTGTGCTACTCCAAGCTGACTAAAGTCAAATCCCTGCTGCAAGCCTGAAGGATGTAAAATGTTCTGGAAGAAATAACACCTACAGTGTTATTTGGAGATAAAGTGGGTGGGAAGCAGGAGGGATTCCACAAGGCTCACAAACATCTTTCTGCTATGTGGTAGATATTAAAACTTTCCTCTTTAAACTGAAAAAAGCATCAGTAGCCTGCTGACTACTAGCAAAACATACCACTTCAGAGATCCCTGGCAATCAGTAGCATCTTCACTAAGGCACTCTGGCTCAGCTTATACCAAGTCCCTTGCTGTGACACCGAAATTTAAAGTACTGCTGCCATCTGCAGGGGCTCATCTTGATGTCATTTTCATGCTTTGTTGTGGAGCTTGCCAGAAACAAAATACTCCCTGAGAACTTGCCCATTAGGCATCATACTGTGGCCAGTGTTTCAGACTCCATAACGATTGCCTCTTGGTCTGTGCTGCTCTCACTCAGGCCCAGAAGGTCCTCACATCTCCAAATGAAAACTTCAAAGAAGTCAGACAACTTTGAGTCTGTATTTGGCATAATACATGATAGTTTCATTACATTTGCCCCCTTTATGCACTACCTGTGAGCTTATTTCTGGTACTACAGAATAGACTGCTGCTATGCTGAAGTGAAAGCTTTGCAGACTTTTTTTGGGGGGGATCCTACCTTCTGCTCTATAATGAAAAGTGTAATTGCCAGCTAATGTGAAACCATGCTGCTTCCCACCAGCTTTTGATGCTAGTCTTTTATGTATTCATGGACTTGTGCCCACATGTATAGTTTAAAAGAAAACATTAGACAATAATGAAGAATCCAGGTTAAGGGATGGAGGAATTGACTGGAAGAGATAAAATACAGTATTTGGACACTTGTAAAGCTGATGTCCTTCCATCTAGACAGAAGGAATGATATTTGTGGTGTACAGAACTAGATGCTATCTATATTGTCTGCACCAAAAGCAATGGGAATGTTGGCTGGAGTGAGTTAAGACTGATTGTGTTAAGACAGAGGGAGAGGTGTGGGCCTGGACAGAAATGAATAAAGGGAAGCATGGAGAGGGCAGCAGACTTATGTAAATCAGTCATGTAGTTAGGTGTAGACCCTTAAGATACTAGAATGCAATGAAGAACTATGCATACTGGACACAGAAGCCACAGTACCTGATACCTGTAATTCAGGAATACAAGATGTAGCATTGTGAGTTAAAGACTGAGTTGAGGAGTTAAAGCCCTTCAGACCCTGGGATTACACAGGCCAGCAAAACTTGCTTGTCAGAGATTTTCTTGGGATTTATAACTGAAATGAAAGTTGAGGTCAAATATGAGAATGACTGAGTTTCAGCTATGACCCTGCTATGCCTGAGGTCTAAGGGTGAAGTTGGATGAACTGCTTCTGTGGCAGTTAAGAACACTTCCAGCTTTGTATCTTTTCTTTTGCTGTGGAAGAGGTTGTGAAGAGGTTGCTGAGGTCTTGTTTTTTCCTATGCTGAACAGCACTGAAGACAAATGAACTACTGACCCCATCTAGACTTATACTTGGCATCTAACAGACTGTTTTGTTTCTCACTTGAAGAGTTCAGTTTCAGGTCACTTTCTGTCTCCTCTTGATATTTTTGACAGGGTTCTGTCTACTGTACATTCAGTACCAGTTCACTTTCACATCAGATAATTATTTAGAATAGGCAGCAAAAGTTATTTCTCTGCAGGAATGGAAGACAAGATTAGAAAGCAATTCTCACCTCCAAATTTACTTTGTAACTGTTTTGCTTCTCAGAACAGCCTGACTTCATCACAGTCACAAGCCAATGTTTGTAAACTTTAGCTGAGAATATTTGAAGGTAAAAAGCTTTAGAAACTAGTGCTGAAACATAATCCTAGCTTTATATTTTGGTGATATAATCATTAGACACTACAGTCTTGAACCTGCTGAACAAATAAACCCCAGAGTCCTTCCCAATTTACTGGGAATATGGGCAGTAGAGTTCTGAAGTGATTGAAATAAGCCTGACAGTGTCATGCCCTCATCCCAAAGGGGACACAAGTTCATGGTAAACCATTATCTGAGTCCAAAGCACCACTGATTTTCCTCCAGCAATTAAAGGCAAGCAGAGCATTGGTGGAGAAGATATATGCGCTTGCAGTTGTATATACTTCCCTTGGGAATTTGCATGCAAAGATGAATATATTGCAGTTGCACTCAGAATGCCAGAAATCTCACTGTACATCAATTTGTTTTTATCTGGGGGGGATACATGGCTCTTAGCAACCAAAGCAATACTCATGGGCCTCTCTAATACCCAAGTACTTATCTATGCTAGTGCTGCTACAGAAGGAGAAGAAATCTCTTTTGCTCCCACAGGGAAAATCTATTCTTTCTCTTATCTGTATTTTACATATATGTGTGCATGTGTATACATTCTAACTGAGGCTCTAGGCACCTGTATTAACCAGCTGAAATAATGAGGACTCTAGAGATCTCAAACAGAAAGAGCTGTGGAAGTCAGGAGCTAGCTTCACTTGCTAGTTCTCTAGTGACTACTTTAACAGTGTAAGCTGTCCCATGATGTCAACAGGTACATCTTTGCCTTGAAAAATCTAGGTAGCAGGATGGGGAAATTGAAGGAAAAATAGGGACCAAGAAAAATGTGAGAACACTGGTGTTGCAGTCCTGCTTATGTACACCTTGTTTTGAATAGCTGCCTTCACTTCATAGGTAATAGTATTGCCTCCAAAGATTTTAACCTTTCCAGAACAGCTTTGCAATTCAGTTCTATTTTTCTAACCTAGAATTCTCTGCAAGACTATTTGCTCCTAGCTAAACTAATGCATTCTGTCACATGGAGCCAGAGCTCCAAATTAGCAAAGACTTTTCTCACAATGTTAGGACCTTGGGATTGAGCACTTGAAATTCCTAAGAAATTGTTGAGTGCCAGGGAACAGTGACTGGAGCAGAAGTCTGGGAGCAGCAAAAACCACATGCAAAAAGCTTGGTGCCCTATCATGCTGATATGTGACTTCCAGCTACTGAAGTGCCCTGCCAGCTTGTAAGGCCCCCACGACAGCTCAATGCTCTTCACTGTGCAAAGTTCCACACCCTGACTTCTTCCTAAAGTTTTGCCTCCTGAATTTTTTACAGTACACATAACCTACTGTGGACCTTGGAAATTATTAGATGTTAATGGGGAATCAGCCTCTTGATATGAGCAGTTAGCCAGTAATCAGGGCTTTTGTGAGTTCCTTCTTTGGAGCAGTACAGTGTCTTAGTAAGAACACACAAAGGTTTGCTTTCCTGAGTCTAACCTTAAGGAACAACAGTAGGACATTTTTCATAAATTCAGCCAAGTTTTTCTGTGTAATACTTGGAGGGGAAAAAGAAAATGAAAGCAAGAAAACAAAAAAGCTCTTGCAAAGTTTTCATCACTTAAGTGTCATTTCACTGTTCTC
This sequence comes from Dromaius novaehollandiae, assembly GCF_036370855.1. Lineage (NCBI taxonomy): Eukaryota > Metazoa > Chordata > Aves > Casuariiformes > Dromaiidae > Dromaius > Dromaius novaehollandiae. The sequence goes on from NC_088102.1 coordinate 37,554,048, forward strand.
ATTCAGTCTGGAAAAGAGGTGACTAACATAGACACTGGATTATCTGCAATGGCTAACAGATGCTGCAGATGTCTGTATGCTCTCATGTAGCCACATGGAGATGAGATGGCAAAGTCTAGAAATCCTGGTGAAGCCAGCTAGAAGGGTAATGTCCAGGAGCACCACTATCAAGTCTGTTAGTGTCTGGAGCACTGAATGCTTGCTGTGCTACAGCAACTGGCAGTTTCAGAGATGCTCAGTGTCCATCAGGTTGTAACAGTCATCAGGAACTTGTGAAGTGGGGGAGAGCTGTTGTCGTGGTCAGTTCTGTGACAGTTAGCAGCACAACAACTTCTTGCTTGTTAGCCATAGAGGCTGACATACAGGCTCAATAGAAACTCCTAAATCTACGAGGTAGAAGCATCTCAATGTGCACACACACAGGAATGTGTGTAAAAAGATAAATGATTTCTATAATCTTTCTCCTGACAAGGTTTACAAATTAGACTTGCCATTAGTATTGCTAGAGCAGTCTTGTATTCAAATCAGGTCCTATTTCTGCCAATCTGCTGGTTAAATTGCTGCTGCTACTGCTGAGTTGTCACTGACTTTGCCTGAGCTTGGAAAGCACTGTCAGTTGGAAGGCAGCAGGCAAAAGCCACCACTGTCACAATAGGGTTCCTTTAATCCTTGGCATCCCCTCACATGGTTGCTTGCTGCTTAATGGGTTGCTGCTAAGCATACAGTTAAATAGAGTTGTAAGGAACTGAAAGCTCTCATTGCTTCAGCTGTTACTTTGGCAGAATTTTTTATCAGTTTACCACCCTTGGCAATGTCTAAAATGCATGCTGTTTTTCAGATGCTATAGAGGCCAGTCTGAAAATGCCAACACTGTAAATGGATCCTGATTCCAAATTTCAGCTAACTAGATATACCTTTTTTCCAAGAACTAGACTATAGAAATTAAATCCATGTTAAATTTCAATTTAGCTTTATATAAAACATATCTGCAACATAAATGATATATGAAACTATGCTCAGCTCTTTCTCCATAAGCCTTTCTGCTCTGGGCATGCTGCAGTTATATAGCTGGGGGAGCACTGTTTGTGGGATAGCATGCCTTCAATGTTAGGGAAAATGGAAAGCAGACAGTGATGGAAATGGGATGAAGAAAGAAGAGTCCCATGGTTTAGGCAGTTATGTCACTATGGAGAAATTGATTTAAATCCATCTCTGCCACAAAGTTACTAGATGGTACTTATCGGTTGCTCAGGACAGATGACCAACTCCTTATGGTTGGGAGACACTTTTCTTCCCAGCCATCTGCTTGTGGCTAGTAATTCAATTGAATCAAATACCCAAGCAGCTCTTCATTACCCACGCCACTAGATGCCTGCCACACACTGGGGCATTCTAGGTACTAGAGGATATGTTAAGGAGTGTTAGGTAAAGCTACCTGAGTGGATTTACACAGAGGGTTCACACCTATTGCTAGCTGAAATGTCTGGTCTTGCTAGCGCTCAGGTGCAACCCAAAGTGCCTGCACTGATGAGTGAGCTATGGCTATAGCACAGCTGTGTTTGCATGGCACTGCATCTAAGCTAATGTACTGTGTGGACCCAAGCTGGCTCTGCACTGAGTCAGCTGTAGTGCCTCTGAAGCCACAGCATACCTAGTCTGCAACTGAGATAAACAGTCCACAGGTAACAGACAGCTATTTCTAGTCCATGCTGAACAGCTTGAATATCTGCTGTGGTACTCCTAGATTCACGTCCATTCTCCTAGACCCTTCACTCCTCTTGCTCTCCCACTACTGTTATTTTCTACTTCCTTGTATAAACTGACAATCAAGAGCTACTTGTTCAACTGTCATCCGGTTTTCACACCTTCCTTCAGACAAACTTAACACTTCCAAAGTTCAGAGTTGGGTATCTCCCCGTTGCTCTGCAGAATTACCTTAAGGTGTTTTGCTCTTTAAAATCTCTAATTCAATTAAAACATTATTCTTTTTACAAATCAGCAGGCAGGAGAACCTCAAAATATTGAGTTTTGTTTAAATAGTAACAGTTGTTCTTGCCATTAAAGCTTTGTAACAGAATTAACAGAAATGCAGTACAACTGAGGTCAGAACCCAAACATTTGGGGACCTCAGTTCTGTTTTTCAAGCTTTCAGACTAGTAACTGTTCTTCTAAAAATACAGAAGCTATATTTTTACTATCCATGTAGTTGGTACCAGCTGTCCAAGGACAAACAAATCTCTCTTCAATCTTTGAAGCTACAAAGAATGATCTATTTCAGGCAGAAATAGTTTTTTCTTCATGCTGGGCAGATTTCCCAACTTTTCAGTAGGTGAAATAATATTACAGATTTGCTCATAAATGGTAGCATAGTGTTATTTACAACATTATTTTCAAATGCAAATGACAATGTCTGCAGCTGGAAAGTGGCTCCAGCTCTGAAATAACTTACTGCTTTCCCATCAACTACAACACATGCTTTTTAGTAAATCCAAATGTTTATGCAAGTCCTAGGCCTAGTTTAATGAGCTTGGAAGGTTCCCAGTACATGGATACTAACACTCATACTTGTTAATGATACAGCTCAATTTTCAGCAAATGTCAAGCCAATTCCATCATCTTGCAGTCATGTCCACAGGAAAAGCAAAATGAACAGCTTTGTTAGCCTTATACCACCTCAATTTTTCTGGCAGGATGGGTCTTGGATCTCATGCTTACTGCCCTGCTCTGCCATGTGATTGAACTTGAAGTATGTTTACTATGTCCATTGCTTTTTGTACATATTGCATGCACTCTGCAAATCCTTGCCCAACCCAGAAAGAGGGGGGTGAGAGCAGGTTTCATGAATCTTTGCCATGTGTAGCCAATTATGAGCCACTCTGTTCTGGGGAGCATGCAGGGACCTAAATGTGTATACAGGTCACAAGCAGCAAGTCCAGTGTGGTGGGGAAAGAATCCAGGCATCCTGCCAAAATAACAGCCAGGAGCAGGCTTCCCCCACCAGGAAAAATCATGTGCTTCCTAGCCACTTCACTGATAACAGCAAAGAAAAAATGGAACCAAGGGTCAGATAAATTGTGCTGACTGCATGTGGTCATGGGCTCTATGCTAATCACCCTCAGCTGGGCAGAACAGATCTTGCAGTCAAACATCTAAGTACAAAAAAAGCTTTCACTTTGTTTCTTATCTCTGGGAAGTACCATGGAATTATTTCCTAGTTACTGTTAGAATTAAAGCTGCAAGGACAAAATGAGATCTCTCCTGGGTCAGCAGATGTTTGCAAAGAAGGTCTCTACTTCCTTTTATGCTTTTCCTGGATGAGATGAATATTGGTTATCACTATTGGTTCCATCTCAGTGATAGAGCAAGCCTCCAGCAAGAAGATGATGGGATGGTAGAGTTGGGAAATAATTCCAGTATTGCCAGACTTGAGCAAACAAAGTTCCTTAGTCAAATTGCAAAGAAATAAAATATGCACCTCCAAGTCAGAAGACCAAGTAAGCACAGTTAAGGAGATGCACAGTGCTTTTCTGGTTTGTTTTTTGATATGTGTTTTTATTCTGCACATAGAGGTGTGGGGGGGATGTTTTGTGGAGATGTGTGTGATAATGAATTAGTGTTTCCCATGCTCACAGATGTATTCAGGAATCCACTCAGTGTTTTCCTCAGTTACTGTATTGATCCTGCTTCATACCCATAGACATCCTGTTCCCCTCTTTGCTGGGGTCCAACAAGCTGCGCTCCTCCATGAGCAGTGCACCTCTAGGTCAACAAAGGGGTTACAGGAGATCTTGTATGCCACAAATCCTGCCTCCTGTACTCCTTTCCTTACCTCACATGCTCCTGTGTAAGCTTTTCTGTTTTGCCTTCTTATCAAACCCAGGCATAATCTTAATGGGAAGCATCACTAGCCCAGTGCCATGTCCAGCTGTTAATTTATAAAGATCACCACCAACATGACCATCCGTCTAATGGAAGTATGTTCCTTTCCCAAAGATGAATTTTTTTTCAACTAGATCTGCTCTTAGCTGTCTGTCTTTGCCCTTCCAGACTACTGCAGCTGATTCTCCCCCATTGCTTTGCCAGCAGTTTCCAGTTTCAAAACTAACCTTGCAAGCTCGAGCTCGTTCAAATGCCTGCATCTTCCCTGCTAACAGAACGTGAAAGTAACTCTTCAGACAGCTCTAATAGCACTGGAACATTTTTAAACTTTTGTTCTTAAATCATCGAAAGATTTGCAGAGTCAAATGCAAAATCACTCTGAACAACAAAATACAGACACTTCACTTTCTGAGACCCAAAAGACTCAATGAAAAGCTTTTTTACTTAGGAAACCCAATTTGTGTTACTTTTCTGTGTTGTAAGCATGGTATCCTAGCAACAGCTGTGCCTGCTGCTCTCCCTGCAAAGGCGCTGCTGATTCACCATCTGATTCACACAGGCAGCAGCTTTATTTGGCATCAGGGCACTTGCGTGCAGCCTCCATGCCTGCCCTAGGCCGCACCTATATATAGCCACTTTGTCTCCATCCATGGAGCAATGAGCTGTACAATGTGCGCAGCCTCCAGAGGGTGAAATGAGGGTCTCTTTTGCCCTTCGATGAACATGTGCTGCCATGCGTCCAGGGGCAAGAATTAAGATGCAGCAAATGAGTAGATGCCATCTGTATAGTTAACAACCTGAAAAGAACTTTGTTTCTGTTTCATTGCCAATAGCTGCTGGTCTGTTCTTCCCTTTGAACATGAATCCTGTACAGATCAGGCCAAGCACCAATAACCTCACAGGCTCTTATTTAGAAAGAATACCTGGTAGTAAAACACTGTAAAATAACTTTTATGTATTTTGGTTAAAACAACAAGAGTTTAAGCTGTAAGCTGCATGGGTAAGTGCTGCCTTAACTAAACTTTTTAAAATACTGATGTTGGTTTGGGATGTCTTTTTCATGTTACATTGGTCACAAAAAGAGAAGATGCATCTCTCTGCCAGATGGACTGGTATTCTATGAGCAAAAATAAGAGAGCTAGGAAAGTCCTGCAGTACAGAAGAGAAAATGAGTTGCATGCATATCTTATTTTAATTTGATTTTTTTTCCTTTTAGTTCTGCTTTTCACTGTTTGTAATATTTCAGCTACTTGCAACTCTTACACTTTCTTTTAATCTTCAGCTCAATTATCTCTTAAACTATACATTTGTATAGTCAATGGAAACATCATTTAAAAAAATGCAGAGCTTGGTCTAGAATAGATTTACTAAAACAAAGGGTTTACAAAAGTAGGGTTACCTACAAAAGTAGGGTTAGGAGGTTAACTATGCCTCCTTCCTTTTTACTTGCTGCTTTTTGCAAATTTAATTTGCTGAGTGGCTTCTGTGTCTGTACACTGCATGTCACTTATTGGTTCCAGTGTGTAGCTGCTAACAAGATGTATGCTAATTCAGCTGCCAGTTTTTTCCTTCTGACCTCAGTTTGACTCAGTCTGATGGGAATCTCTGGAATACCTTCTCATCCACTTGAGAAATGTGAGGATTGTTCTCTCAGATTATGGACCCAAACCTAACTGCAATCAACCAAACTGCTAAGCAATGTCAAACATTTGTATGGGATTGCCTCAGGACAAAATGAGCTAGGAAAATGCTGGAGTTCTCCTAGTCTGAGTTTCCTGTATATGGAAAAACAAAAAAGTAGGAAAAAATGAAATTCATAACAATAGAATTAAATTGCAAAAAGTAAAACATAGGTGTGTATAAGAAAAAACTCTCAAACTCTGAGAACTACATTTCTGAATAATACTGAACAGGGACTGATGTTGCATAAAGTACCCATAAAAAGAGGCACCCATTGCTATACAAATGAGCTTTGTGTATATTGAACACACTATGGATTCATACTTATTATCAGAAGAATTAGTTTTTGGATATTGGTTCTTCATAAACTGTTTTATGAACTTCCCCATAACATTCTTACAAAAAAGCACTGAGACTCAGACTTAAGGATATGGAGAAACATCCTAGGAGAAACTGTCTGTTTTAAAAAAAAAAACCTCTGCTGTATTTTTCTGTATCTACTAAATAAAACTAGCTACTGGAATAACTTCTTAAAAGGATCATGGATGTTCTCACACAGAAAGATCCTGTCTGAGAACATTACTTGTTCTGGTGTCTTCTATAGTCCCTCTTTGGGACACTTAGTAACCTAAGTGTATATGGTAGACTCCTGATGAGCTTTACGATTCATTCCCTATGAATGTTCTGGCAGAGGAGATGGTATCTGAGATAGTCATATGAATGATGGACTGTTTTTCTTTGTTCACAGATTGTTCCCCCATGCTTCTTGCTGCCCTTTAAAGTTGCTTGTGGTGTGAAAACATCTTTAGAGGGTAGGCCTTTCAAATGTGGCTGGCAGATGATCAGTCTGTGGATTACCAGAGTCAGGTCCTTGGCTAAGAGGAAAGAAAAACACTTCTGGGGTGGGGGGTAACCTCACACATAGTGGGTAGTATCACTTCAGTTTTGCCCAAGCTGAATTTGAACTGGTCTTTTCCCTCAGGACTGATTCTTTTCAGACATTGTGGCATCCTTGCAGTTAGGTTGGTTCTGTCTCTGGAAAAGGAGCGCAGGAGGATGTCATCACCAAAGAGCTGGCAGAGGTAGCTTTCTCCAGTAGGAGAATATGCAACTACTATAGAGGAAAAGTATGTTAGAGACACTAATGCTGCAGTTGTGGAATAGTAAGCTAACTAGAAGGACTGAAATCATGCATTTGTGTTGGCAAAAAGAAAAGCCTGGCAAGATGCACTGCTCTCCTCTAAATGTATGAGTTGCAGGTTGATTCATAAATGGATTTTTCATCAAAATGACTAAAACTCTCCTAGGTGACAAGAAAAGGCAGTGAATATGTGAGCTGAGAATACCAGAAGAAGAAATTTTGCTTAGGGATATATAATATTTAGTAACTCTACAACAGTGTTGGTAATATTTACTCTCTGATGCTTTTGCTGAAAATTT